>NW_023397417.1:640505-979029 GCF_011125445.2 Fundulus heteroclitus | reverse complement strand
TAGACTGAGCTCTGGATAGACAGCTGTGAACGGATCATCCGCAGCCCAGATGGGTTTGTGTTATTTTTATGTTATTTTTATTTTATTTGGTACAAAACTTTACTCGCCATGTGGCAGCTAGCCCTCTGAAATTTTCTCGCCAAACGGGAAATTTACTTGCATTTGGTGACTGTAAATTAATCGGACCCTGTTTCGTGCATGTGAAGTTATATCTGTGTTTGCTGGCACGCGCATGCGCGCCGTGCGTGCGCGTCCCTATGTGGGCCGCTGGTTAGTGAAAATGCCAGGGCCGTTTTTAATCCCAGTCCGTCACTGCTTGCAACGGTACATTTCAGTTATAAGGCAATTTCGGACTAAGTTTGATTAGAAAAACGCAACTTTTTTTAGATACCTACAAACCAGAGACTACTTTAACAAAATGTCACAAATCAAAACGAGGAAATATAATATAACTTTATCTTTATAGTCCATGAAGCATATGCAAAAAGATGCAAACCTCCAAAAGCCATTCTACATTATCCATCAAATAAAAATGGGAAAAGGAGTTTTGGTACAGAAATATCAGATGAGTCTAGGATGGTGATATATGAGACACAAGCACCCACTGCAAACTC
Organism: Fundulus heteroclitus; assembly: GCF_011125445.2. NCBI lineage: Eukaryota > Metazoa > Chordata > Actinopteri > Cyprinodontiformes > Fundulidae > Fundulus > Fundulus heteroclitus. The sequence continues at coordinate 978,415 of NW_023397417.1, read as the reverse complement.
AAGATTGTTAAGAGAGTTTGGTTGGAAGAATGTTATGAGCTTTTTTTATGACTCCCAAAAAGAACAGCTTTGCAAACAGGCTCTCAGAGTCCGGGGCTTTGTTGGAAGCAATGTGGAAAAGGATATGGCCAATAATTTTCATGTCCTTTGGGCTTGTCCAAAAATTCAACCATATTTAAAGGAAGCAACTAATGCAATATGTCAGATGATGGGAGGAAATTGGACTACTCTTTAATTACTTGTTGTATCTGAGTAAAATACCAGAATCTGTCCCTCACAAACACAAATACCTGCTAAAGATCCTTTTGGCATGTTGTAGAAAGGCTATAACCCGACGATGGCTCCAAACGGACCCCCCCAACATTACACCAGAGGAGGGTGTGTGTGAAAGAATTATATTATATGGAGAGACTATTATTTCAAGACTGAATTGGATAAATGTGCTGAACATTGGAAAAAGGTATTATCTATGCAATTGCTTGGAATGGGTATGACACTATACTTGACGTATGGAAAGAATGAGCTGTTACACATGAAAGAATGACATGAACAAGTTATGTTTCTTTTTTCTTTGCTTTTCTTTCTTCCTGTTCAAAATTCAAAATCAAAAATAAAAAGTTCTAATAAAAAAATTAAATATGAAAAATCAACAACATCCTATGAAAGATGGGGTCTTCTATAGTCCTGTGGGGGAGGTACTGATGACAAGTTATATTTCCATTACTTTGGGATTCTAAACTAAAAAAACTGCAAATAACTTGTCCTAAACAATTTTAATGATGTTTGCAAAGCAACTTAATTGTTTTCCAAAATGCAATACAAAACTTCTTTTTAATACTAGTAAACTTATTTTTAATTAATACAAACTCAGTTACAAATATCAACGAAAAAACTCATTTGGAATTTTATATACTTTTACTTGTCCTCATATAAACTATTTCAAAACTTATGCAAATGTAGCACAGATGGCAAATGTTCTTTTGACAAAGATTAGCTTTGGTAGTTGGTGGGAAGCTGCAGCTGAGGTCCCAAAGGCACAGAGACACATTCAAATTTGTGTCTAAAAATTATATTTAGAAAACCTCCAAAACTGCAACTATTATTTTTTTTTTTACTTTTTTCTTTCTTTTTTTCTCTTTTCTCTTTTTTTCTTTTCTAGTCCAGATGAATTGGTTTTGGAGGATGGGGATTATAAGCTTATTGCTTCTGCCAATACACCTTTTATCAGACTGTATTTTTTTTATTTATGTTACACGGACATATATTGTCATTTATCGTACTTGTGTGTCTGAAATAAATTCAATTATTCAAATTGACAAAGAAATGCTTTATTCAGGAAATTAAAATTAAATTGCAGATTAAAATCTTTCATCCATTATCTAATGGATGAAAGCCGTGAAAATGACATGCGTTATAATAAGTTTAATTTACCATATTTGTCATTGGTCCTATGTTGTAAAATCAACATAAAGCACAAGGGGAATAGTACTGTCAAAACAAATCAGAAGGCAAACATTTCTCAAACAACTACTCAAGTGATAACACATGGATACAACACAGCAGCACAGACTAAAATGGTTCACATAAATCCAAAAGACTGTTGTCTACAACAAAAGACAGCAGAATATTTAATCTGTGTTACCAACATTTTATACATTCTACAGTCAAATATGCTGGTTTCTTCTGACGTATCCTTTATTGTCTCCTCATCTGGAAACAAAGAAGAAAAAAATAATACACAGCTGAAATGACCATTAGATGAACAACTTTAGATAAAAGATCTGTGAAAACTTCAATCCACAAGTAGTTCCAACTTAACTTTAGAACCTATCTAATACATAGTTTTTCATGTCTAGTTTATGGTTAATTCATTGATAGAGAGAACTCCAGATAGGCTGGAGTTGGATATGTTGAGGAGGACTGTACAAACATCTGTTGGTATATTCTATATTTCTTTGCAACCACCTCCACAGTCACATGCAAGCTTAAACCAGCGGATAGCAAAGTAATTAATTTCAGGATCCGCTGCACTTTCACACGAGGAGTTCTGGTGACTGCTGAAAATCAAAAACACACAATATATGACACAGCTTAAAAAAAGCCAACATAAAACCATGCAAGAAAGGTAATATTAGACTCCTACCATAATTATTGATCAACAAGCTTCTTGGAAGCATCTCTTTAAAACATTTCTTTCCATTCACTCCTTTCCAGTTTATTTGTTTGGTACAACTTTATCGTAAAAAAAAAAAAACAGAATGATCCATGTATTTTGTTGTTGTTTGGATATTGACCTCTCACAGCACCCATAAAAGAAACCTTGAAGGACTCTGTCCAGAGCAAGGTATAGATCCTCAACCTGTCTTCCCTACTCTAGATGAGGGGGTGAAATCAAGCCCCTGATATGCATCTGCCTGATGTGTCATGGAGAACTGATGTACAAATACATTTAGGAGACAGGGATATGAGGGGCTGGATGCACTGGAGCTGGAGACAACTGTAATGAATCATTTCTGCTTGTAATCAATTATTTACAGGATAGTAAAACTTAAATTTAAGGGGGAAAAAATCATTACCCATGTATTGACTTTGATCAAAAGGCCTTTGGTCTTGATCATGACATAGATCAAAGTGGTGAATTGAACTGGAAAACAAGCTGGACTCGGTTAGCTAGAGGTGTTGCAGCTGTGTGAAATTACTTTCTGGATGGTTGTAGGTTTTTATTTGTATGCATAACTCAGGTGTTCTCAGATACTTAAAGTATATTTTACAGGAATATTGCAAGCTTCCCTGGGTAAAATTAAAAATTCCAAGTTTTACTTTTATAAACTCATTGATGTTAAAAGTAAAAATAAATAAAAACAGCAGGAATGTAGAATTTACACTGCATAGATGCTGAGTAAGATAACTCAGATAATCACAATACTTTAAAAGGTATTTTGACTTAAACATGTTATTGCTTGTCACCTCAACAGACAAAGGATTTATTCCAACTTAGACAAAATGTGTGACCATAACAAGTGCTTATGAAAGTCCAACAATATAGGTTTCCCACACGTTTAGATTTTTAAAATCAGGAAATTATTTTTCCTGACTCAAATTTCTGGTATATTTGCTGTTTTAATTCAATACAATATATGACAATTAAATACAAAAGGAATTTGTTTATTTTTAAAACAAGGCTTTAAAAAGGGTTACATGTATACCAATATGTAGCTAAATAACTGATGTAGAAAAGTACAACAGCTAATTCAAAAGATTACAAGAAATTGAAAACCAGTTCATTACAAGCATTGATTACAGAGTTCATTACTTCGGTGCTATTTGCTTGTCTGTCCAGCTTTAATTAAATCAACCAGCTGCTAGATTGTCTTATAAACCTGTGGAGACGTGGAGCATCAGCCATGAAGAATCCATAAGACTTACATGGAAATGAGACTGAATCATTTGTTCACAAACTAAGTTACATTTTCAGACAACTGCATCACAGACTGATCCCTGATATTATGTAATGTATATAACAAATAGACACATTTTCTATTAAATTTGCACTGTAATGTGTGGAGTTAGTTTTGGTAATAAGCACTTCAGGCAAATGTATTTAGAAGGTTGTGACATCCAAACTAACAAGTAGCCTATAGTGTTTAAAAGCCCCTTTTCTTTTTATTGTTTTCAACAAACTCCAGCTCCACTCGGCCTGTGAGACCTCGCCCACATTGCAGACTTGATTAGTAGTACAGAAAGAAAATGCAAATATGTGTCAGCTGTTCTTTTCAGGAAGTTTAACTTTGGCAGTTTCAGCTACGGTCCCAGAGGTACGGAAACATATCCAGATCTGTCTAAAAATGATGTTTAGAAAACCCCAGAAACACCAGCCTGTAACTGACAAAACAGGTTCATGAAAAGCAGAGATGCACTCATGTGAGAAAGAAAAAGCTGTTTTTGCGGAAAAGCAACATCATCACTTAATAACCCCAGTTAACAAAATGACCATTTCATTACAGAAGTAGCACTAAACATAATTTTGCAAACAACATAATGGATAAAATTTATTTTTAAGTCCATGAAAAAATCTTGTTAATCTTGAAGTCGGCAGTGAAGTGAAACATTATTTTTTCTTCATCTGAAAACAAAAAGAAAACAGAAATATATAAATTATAAATGTTAGAAAAACGGCTTGGATAAATTAGCATTGTGGATATTTATCTACAATTAACTTTGAAATGAAATCTACAGTTTGCCCCATTCTGTTGTCTTTCTGATCATGATCATTGTCATCATTCAAAATAACCTTATAAATAAATCTAACAGAATTTTAAGTCAGACACATTATTCTCCAGGCTATGATGAGAATATGTAGCTATATTATTCTGTACAAACTAGATACAGAGGACACCCCTCCATATTTACCTGAACCAGGCTTAAAATCATGCTATAGGAGAGAGAGAAGATGAAGAGGAAGATGAATGAGGAGGCTGTGGACCACAAGCTGTTGAAGTCTTCTCCTTCAGTGGCATTTTCAATGCAACTTAAAGCGATTGTCTCATTTATGACTGAGTAGACACCTAAGAAGAAGAATTATAATTTTTGGTGAATAGATAAGTTATGTGTTTCTGGACATAAGGTTTTTAAAATATAATATTTATGTGATTGCAGGAAACATGTCAGTCAGAGTGAAACAATCGTTTTCATTTGCTTTCAATGGTTTTCATTCAGGCACACACAGAAAAGGTGTCTCCATGCAACATTTATTTGGGGCAGGTAGCACAGATAGCACATTCAATAAGATGCTAACAAGTATGACAAGGACAAATCAACAGTCAGCAAGATGACAAAAACAACAAAAACAACAGGTTTTTGATGCAGCAACAATGACATCACAGAGTACATATTTTGACAACATAAAGTTTACACAAAAACATACTAAGCACATAACACATCACTTCCTGTAGTCTTGGGAATCTTCACCTGTACATCCTGAGTACTTAGATGCAGATTGGGGGCTGCTAGCTTTTTCACGACCAGCAGGCCATACATTACAGCTGAACTGGTCAGTTCCCTCCCACTTTTTCTTGTTGATGGTGTAAAGGCTTGAAACCAAGTAACTATTGTTGATCTTCTGTGTGGGCAAGGTAATCCCGTCAATGAATGTTCCAGAATTATACCCAGAACTTTCTGACCAAGCGATGTAGTAATCTTGCTCCTTTGAACTGGTGACCAGACACACCAGAGTGACTTCACTGTCTGTGCTCCCTGAAGGAAGTAGGACTTGAATTTTGGGCTCTTCAATTCCTAAAAGATACAAATAATCAAGTGTATAAATACTTCAGATTGAAGTAAAGGGTTTAAAATTTTAATTTCTCAAAAGAAATTATGCAATTTTAACTTATTTTTAACATCTGTTTTGATGCGTTCACTTGGCAGAAACAATCAGTAAAGAGCATAAATAAAATTGAAAGGCATACCTCTGTTGACAGTCAGACTCTGAGTTACTGGTGTCATGTCGTTGATCGTGGCAGAGCAGCTCACTTTGTTGACTTCATTCCATTCATTAAGGTTTCGAGTTAATGTGCTGTATTTTTCTCCTGAATTGCCACTATCGTTTGTCCCATTAGTCACCTGCTGTCCATTAATGTTCCAACTGATCTTAGTATCAGATAAAATGCTTCTATCCTGTCCAGTAACAACACATTTGAGCTCTGCTTGTTTATTGGAGAACATTGCCTTAGGACTGGGAGGGCTCAGTTTCACAGTAACAGGTGCTAAATGTGAAGGAATTGGGAAAAAAAGAAAATTATTCTTTCAGCTCTCTTTGATGAAGAAATAACTCAAGATAACCCATCACTGGCTTTAGTATAAAGGCGGTCACCTGCATGATCTGAAAACCTGGACACATATCGAGATTTGACAGCTTGATCACTGCCTGCAGGCCAAACATTGCAGCTGAACATGTTTCTGTTCCAGCTGTCCTTGGTGATGGTGTAGAGGCTTGAAACCAAGTAACTGTTCCTTATCTTCTGTGTGGGCAAGTTAATCCCATCAGTGAAATTTTCAGGATCTTTCCCAGAACTTTCTGACCAGGCGATGTAGTAATCTTGCAGCCTCTGACTGGTGACCAGACACACCAGAGTGACTTCACTGTCTGTGCTATTTGGAGCAATTTGGACTTCAATATTGGGCTGTTCATTTCCTAAAAGAGATTGTGCAGGTATTTAGTAAATCCATCCTTCAGAATGAAGTAGAGTGTTAGAAATATCATTTGTCAAAGGAACCACATATAATGCATTATCATTTGTCTTTAACATCTCTTTCTGATGCACTTACAGCAGAGAAACACTTCATCACAATTAATCAGTACAGAGCATAAATAAAATTGATTGACATACCTCTGTTGACAGTCAGACTCTGAGTTACTGGTGCCATGTCGATTCTTGTGGCAGAGCAGCTCACTGTGTTGACTTTCTTCCATTCTTTAAGGTCTCGAGTTAATGTGCTGTATTTTTCTCCTGAATTGCTACCATCAGTTATCCCATTGGTCACTTGCTGTCCATTAATGTACCAACTGATGTTAGTATCAGATAAAATGCTTCTATCCTGTCCAGTAACAACACATTTGAGCTCTGCTTGTTTATTGGAGAACATTGCCTTAGGACTGGGAGGGCTCAGTTTCACAGTAACAGGTGCTAAATGTGAAGGAATTGGGAAAAAAAGAATATATTCTTTCAGCTCTCTTTGTTGAAGAAATAACTCAAGATAACCCGTCATTGGTTTTAGTATAAAGGCGGTCACCTGCATGATCAGAGAACCTGGACACATATCGAGGTTTGACAGCTTGATCACTGCCTGCAGGCCAAACATTGCAGCTGAACATGTTTCTGTTCCAGCTGTCCTTGGTGATGGTGTAGAGGCTTGAAACCAAGTAACTGTTCCTTATCTTCTGTGTGGGTAAGTTAATCCCATCAGTGAAATTTTCAGGATCTTTCCCAGAACTTTCTGACCAGGCGATGTAGTAATCTTGCAGCCTCTGACTGGTGACCAGACACACCAGAGTGACTTCACTGTCTGTGCTATTTGGAGCAATTTGGACTTCAATGTTGGGCTGTTCATTTCCTAAAAGAGATTGTGCAGGTATTTAGTAAATTCATCCTTCAGAATGAAGTAGAGTGTTAGAAATATAATTTGTCAAAGGAACCACATATAATGCATTATCATTTGTCTTTAACATCTCTTTCTGATGCACTTACAGCAGAGAAACACTTCATCACAATTACTCAGTATAGAGCATAAATAAAAATGATTGACATACCTCTGTTGACAGTCAGACTCTGAGTTACTGGTTCCATGTCGATTCTTGTGGCAGAGCAGCTCACTGTGTTGGCTTTCTTCCATTCAGCAAGGTTTCGAGTTAATGTGCTGTATTTTTCTCCTGAATTGCTACCATCAGTTATCCCATTGGTCACTTGCTGTCCATTAATGTACCAACTGATGTTAGTATCAGATAAAATGCTTCTATCCTGTCCAGTAACAACACATTTGAGCTCTGCTTGTTTATTGGAGAACATTGCCTTAGGACTGGGAGGGCTCAGTTTCACAGTAACAGGTGCTAAATGTGAAGGAATTGGGAAAAAAAGAAAATTATTCTTTCAGCTCTTTTTGATGAAGAAATAACTCAAGATAACCCGTCATTGGCTTTAGTATAAAGGCGGTCACCTGCATGATCAGAGAACCTGGACACATATCGAGGTTTTGACAGCTTGATCACTGCCTGCAGGCCAAACATTGCAGCTGAACATGTTTCTGTTCCAGCTGTCCTTGGTGATGGTGTAGAGGCTTGAAACCAAGTAACTGTTCCTTATCTTCTGTGTGGGCAAGTTAATCCCCATCAGTGAAATTTTCAGGATCTTTCCTAGAACTTTCTGACCAGGCGATTGTAGTAATCTTGCAGCCTCTGACTGGTGACCAGACACACCAGAGTGACTTCACTGTCTGTGCTATTTGGAGCAATTTGGACTTCAATGTTGGGCTCTTCATTTCCTAAAAGAGATTGTGCAGGTATTTAGTAAATTCATCCTTCAGAATGAAGTAGAGTGTTAGAGATATAATTTCTCAAAGGAACCACATATAATGCATTTTCATTTGTCTTTAACATCTCTTTCTGATGCACTTACAGCAGAGAAAAATCTCTTCACAATTAATCAGTACAGAGCATAAATAAAATGATTGACATACCTCTGTTGACAGTCAGACTCTGAGTTACTGGTGCCATGTCGATTCTTGTGGCAGAGCAGCTCACTGTGATAACTTTCTTCCATTCAGCAAGGTCTCGAGTTAATGTGCTGTATTTTTCTCCTGAATTGCTACCATCAGTTATCCCATTGGTCACTTGCTGTCCATTAATGTACCAACTGATGTTAGTATCAGATAAAATACTTCTATCCTGTCCAGTAACAACACATTTGAGCTCTGCTTGTTTATTGGAGAACATTGCCTTAGGACTGGGAGGGCTTAGTTTCACAGTAACAGGTGCTAAATGTGAAGGAATTGGGAAAAAAGAAAATTATTCTTTCAGCTCTCTTTGTTGAAGAAATAACTCAAGATAACCTGTTATTGGCTTTAGTATAAAGGCGGTCACCTGCATGATCTGAGAACCTGGACACATATCGAGGTTTGACAGCTTGATCACTGCCTGCAGGCCAAACATTGCAGCTGAACATGTTTCTGTTCCAGCTATCCTTGGTGGTGGTTGTAGAGGCTTGAAACCAAGTAACTGTTCCTTATCTTCTGTGTGGGCAAGTTAATCCCATCAGTGAAATTTTCAGGATCTTTCCCAGAACTTTCTGACCAGGCGATGTAGTAATCTTGCAGCCTCTGACTGGTGACCAGACACACCAGAGTGACTTCACTGTCTGTGCTATTTGGAGCAATTTGGACTTCAATGTTGGGCTCTTCATTTCCTAAAAGAGATTGTGCAGGTATTTAGTAAATTCATCCTTCAGAATGAAGTACAGTGTTAGAAATATCATTTGTCAAAGGAACCACATATAATGCATTATCATTTGTCTTTAACATCTCTTTCTGATGCACTTTCAGCAGAGAAACACTTCATCACAATTACTCAGTATAGAGCATAAATAAAAATGATTGACATACCTCTGTTGACAGTCAGACTCTGAGTTACTGGTGCCATGTCGATTCTTGTGGCAGAGCAGCTCACTGTGTTGACTTTCCTTCCATTCTTTAAGGTCTCGAGTTAATGTGCTGTATTTTTTTCTCCTGAATTGCTACCATCAGTTATCCCGTTGGTCACTTGCTGTCCATTAATGTACCAAGTGATGTTAGTATCAGATAAAATGCTTCTATCCTGTCCAGTAACAACACATTTGAGCTCTGCTTGTTTATTGGAGAACATTGCTTTAGGACTGGGAGGGCTCAGTTTCACAGTAATAGGTGCTAAATGTTAAGGAAGGGGGAAAAAAGAAAATTATTCTTTTAGCTATTTTTGATGAAGAAATAACTCAAGATAACCCGTCACTGGCTTTAGTATAAAGGCGGTCACCTGCATGATCAGAGAACCTGGACACATATCGAGGTTTGACAGCTTGATCACTGCCTGCAGGCCAAACATTGCAGCTGAACATGTTTCTGTTCCAGCTGTCCTTGGTGATGGTGTAGAGGCTTGAAACCAAGTAACTGTTCCTTATCTTCTGTGTGGGCAAGTTAATCCCATCATTGAAATTTTCAGGATCTTTCCCAGAACTTTCTGACCAGGTGATGTGTAGTAATCTTGCAGCCTCTGACTGGTGACCAGACACACCAGAGTGACTTCACTGTCTGTGCTATTTGGAGCAATTTGGACTTCAATGTTGGGCTCTTCATTTCCTAAAAGAGATTGTGCAGGTATTTAGTAAATTCATCCTTCAGAATGAAGTAGAGTGTTAGAAATATCATTTGTCAAAGGAACCACATATATTCAATTCAATTCAATCAATTCAATTCAATTTTATTTATATAGCGCCAAATCATGAAACATGTCACCTCAAGGCACTTTACAAAATCAAGTTCAATCATATTATACAGATTGGGTCAGATTATACAGATTGGTCAAAAATGTCCTATATAAGGAAACCAGTTGATTGCATCAAAGTCCCGACAAGCAGCATTCACTCCTGGGGAACCGTAGAGCCACAGGGAGAGTCATCTGCATTGTCCATGGCTTTGCTGCAATCCCTCATACTGAGCAAGCATGAAGCAACAGTGGGAAGAAAAACTCCCCATTAACGGGAAGGAAAACCTCCGGCAGAACCGGGCTCAGTATGAACGGTCATCTGCCTCGACCGACTGGGGTTACAGAAGAAAGAGCAGAGACACAACAAGACAGACAAAAAAGCACAGAAGCACACATTGATCTAGTCTAGTAATCTGTTTCTACATTAGATGGTAGTAGCGGGTGAGCCGTCTTCTCTGGATGATGTCACAGTTAACAGAACGCCAGACCAGGTGTACCTACTATGAAGAAAAAGAGAGAGAGCAAAAACTTAAAAGCTGAAATGATGATAGTCATTTCAATGTAATACAATGCAAAACTGGAGAACAGTAGACTGAAGAACAGTAGAAATCAGTAGAGTGAGAAAATTAGACCCTGATGTCCTCCAGCAGCCTAGGCCTATCACAGCACAACTATAGAGATAGCTCAGGGTATGAGCCACTCTAACTATAAGCTTTGTCAAAAAGGAAAGTTTTAAGATTAGTCTTAAAAATAGATAGGGTGTCTGCCTCACGGACCAAAACTGGGAGTTGGTTCCACAGGAGAGGAGCCTGATAGCTAAAGGATCTGCCTCCCATTCTACTTTTAGAGACTCTAGGAACCACCAGCAGACCTGCAGTCTGAGAGCGAAGTGCTCTGTTAGGAACATACGGGGTAATCAGAGCTCTGATATACGATGGAGCTTGATTATTAAGGGCTTTATACGTTAGAAGGAGAATTTTAAATTCTATTCTTGATTTAACAGGAAGCCAATGAAGGGAAGCTAAAATTGGAGAAATATGATCCCTCTTGTTGATTTTCATCAGAACTCTTGCCGCAGCATTTTGGATCAGCTGAAGACTTCGAACTGCATTTTGTGGACTTCCTGATAGTAAAGAATTACAATAGTCCAGCCTTGAAGTAACAAATGCATGGACTAGTTTTTCTGTCTTGTCAGAATTTAAATGCAGGAAATTTAAAGTCATCCAGCTTTCGATGTCATCAAGACATGACTGCAGTCGAAGTAACTGATTGGATTCATCAGGATTTATGGATAAATATAGCTAAGTGTCATCAGCATAACAGTGGAAATTAATCCCATGCAGTCTGATAATTTTGCCAATCGGGAGCATATATATAGTAAATAGAATTGGTCCAAGGACTGAACCCTGTGGTACTCCACAAGTGACCCTAGAGTTTGAGGAAGATTTATTATTAACATGAACAAACTGGAATCTGTCCGACAGATAAGATTTAAACCAGCCTAATGCTTTTCCCTTAATCCCCTACAGTATGCTCAAGGTCTTGTAGGAGAATATTGTGATCAACTGTATCAAATGCAGCACTGAGATCTATCAGGACAAGTATAGGCACAAGTCCATTATCTGAGGCCATGAAAATATCATTGGTGACCTTCACCAGAGCTGTTTCAGTGCTATGATGAGCTCTAAAGCCTGACTGAAACTCCTCAAGTAGGTCATTACTTTGTAAATGTTCACATAGTTGATTAGCAACTACTTTCTCAAGAATTTTAGATAAGAAAAGAAGATTAAATATAGGTCTGTAATTTACTAACTCATCTTGATCAAGAGATGGTTTCTTTAGTAAAGGTTTAATGACAGCTACTTTAAAAGCCTGTGGTACATATCCATTTACCAAGGATAGATTAATCATATCTAAAATAGGACCACTGATCAGAGGGAATACCTCCTTAAACAACTTGGTTGGGATTGGGTCTAATATACAGGTAGAAGGTTTAGATGAAGCTAAAATTTTAGATAGCTCAGAAAGCTCTACTGCTTTTTAAACAGTTCAGACACTGCACAGGTTCTAAGGATTCCTCCAATGCTGCCTCACTTACTGAGGACGAGGTAATCATGTTTGGGAGGATGCCAATTATTTTATTTTTAATGGAATCAATTTTATTTATGAAGAATCCCATAAAATCATTACTGCTAAGAGCTAAGGGAATGGATGGATCAACAGAGCTGTGGCTCTGGGTAAGTTTGGCAACTGTACTGAAGAGAAATCTAGGATTATTCTTATTCTCCTCAATTAATCATGAAAAATATGCTGCTTTAACTTTGCGAAGGGTCTTGTTATACAACAATAGGCTGTTCTTCCAGATTAGGTAGGATTCCTCTTGGTGTGTAGAGCGCCATTTTCTCTCCAATTTCCTAACATTGTGCTTCAAGGAACGCAGCTCTGAATTAAACCAAGGAGTCAGCTTCCTGTGAATAATCACCTTCTTTTTCAAGGGAGCTACATTGTCTAATGCAGAACGCAATGACAAAGTCATACCGTTTACAAAGACATCTATTTGTGAATTGGAAGAAACAACATTGCTGCCATCTACAGGGCATTTCTGCAATACGGAGGATATTAAAAAGGGGACAGACTGTTTAAGTTTTGATACAGCATTATCCGATAAAGATCTACTATAATGGAACCCTCTTTTGGGGGTGGAGAACTCAGTTAGATTAAACTCAAATGTTATTAAAAAATGATCAGATAGGACAGGGTTGTGAGGAAATACTGTTAATTCTTCACAATCAATGCCATATGTCAGCACAAGGTCTAAAGTATGGAGCCAAGAGTGCGTCGGTTTATGCACATTTTGAGCAAAACCAACTGAATCTAGGATAGTTTTAAAGGCTACACTAAGGTTATCACATTCTGTGTCAACATGGATGTTAAAATCACCCACTATAATAGCCTTATCAGTATTTAACACCAAATCAGATAAGAAATCTGACAACTCATCCAAAAACTGAGTGTAAGGGCCTGGTGGACGATACAAAACAACAAACAGAAGAGGTTTTATTGCTTTGCAGTTTGGATGAGGGAAACTGAGGGTTATATGTTCAAAAGAACTGTAGTTATTAATTGGCCTGGGACTAATTAATAAATCAGACTGAAAGATGGTTGCCACTCCTCCTCCTCTTCCCACAGATCTGGGAATGTGGAAATTTGAATAATTGGAGGGAGTTGACTCATTTATACTAACATAGTCCTCTTGTAGCCAGGTTTCTGTGAGACAAAACAAATCAATCTGTTTATCAGAAATCAATTTGTTAACTAACAAAGTCTTTGGAGGGAGAGACCTTATATTTAATAGACCACATTTAATTGTTTTATTTTTAGGTTCATGGTGAACCGTATTGATTTTTATTAGGATTTTATGATTTGTTCCTTTTAGATGAGTTTTTGATCTGTTAAGTTTTGGCCGTGGGAAAGACACCGTCTCAATAGGATAATGGATGGGTAACAGTACAGAAGCTGCAGAGAGGTGTGTTAAACTACGGCTCTGCTTCCTGGTCTGGACCCTGGGTTGTCAGCATTGAATTATTGCATTATCATTTGTCTTTAACATCTCTTTCTGATGCACTTACAGCAGAGAAACACTTCATCACAATTACTCAGTATAGAGCATAAATAAAAATGATTGACATACCTCTGTTGACAGTCAGACTCTGAGTTACTGGTGCCATGTCGATTCTTGTGGCAGAGCAGCTCACTGTGTGGACTTTCTTCCATTCTTTAAGGTCTCGAGTTAATGTGCTGTATTTTTCTCCTGAATTGCTACCATCAGTTATCCCATTGGTCACTTGCTGTCCATTAATGTACCAACTGATGTTAGTATCAGATAAAATGCTTCTATCCTGTCCAGTAACAACACATTTGAGCTCTGCTTGTTTATTGGAGAACATTGCCTTAGGACTGGGAGGGCTCAGTTTCACAGTAACAGGTGCTAAATGTGAAGGAAGGGGGAAAAAAGAAAATTATTCTTTCAGCTCTTTTTGATGAAGAAATAACTCAAGATAACCCGTCATTGGTTTTAGTATAAAGGCGGTCACCTGCATGATCTGAGAACCTGGACACATATCGAGGTTTGACAGCTTGATCACTGCCTGCAGGCCAAACATTGCAGCTGAACATGTTTCTGTTCCAGCTGTCCTTGGTGATGGTGTAGAGGCTTGAAACCAAGTAACTGTTCCTTATCTTCTGTGTGGGCAAGTTAATCCCATCAGTGAAATTTTCAGGATCTTTCCCAGAACTTTCTGACCAGGCGATGTAGTAATCTTGCAGCCTCTGACTGGTGACCAGACACACCACAGTGACTTCACTGTCTGTGCTATTTGGAGCAATTTGGACTTCAATGTTGGGCTCTTCATTTCCTAAAAGTGATTGTGCAGGTATTTAGTAAATTCATCCTTCAGAATGAAGTACAGTGTTAGAAATATCATTTGTCAAAGGAACCACATATAATGCATTATCATTTGTCTTTAACATCCTTTCTGATGCACTTACTGCAGAGAAACATTTCATCACAATTACTCAGTATAGAGCATAAATAAAAATGATTGACATACCTCTGTTGACAGTCAGACTCTGAGTTACTGGTGCCATGTCGATTCTTGTGGCAGAGCAGCTCACTGTGTTGACTTTCTTCCATTCAGCAAGGTCTCGAGTTAATGTGCTGTATTTTTCTCCTGAATTGCTACCATCAGTTATCCCATTGGTCACTTGCTGTCCATTAATGTACCAACTGATGTTAGTATCAGATAAAATGCTTCTATCCTGTCCAGTAACAACACATTTGAGCTCTGCTTGTTTATTGGAGAACATTGCCTTAGGACTGGGAGGGCTCAGTTTCACAGTAACAGGTGCTAAATATGAAGGAATTGGGAAAAAAAGAAAATGATTCTTTTAGCTATTTTTGATGAAGAAATAACTCAAGATAACCCGTCACTGGCTTTAGTATAAAGGCGGTCACCTGCATGATCTGAGAACCTGGACACATATCGAGGTTTGACAGCTTGATCACTGCCTGCAGGCCAAACATTGCAGCTGAACATGTTTCTGTTCCAGCTGTCCTTGGTGGTGGTGTAGAGGCTTGAAACCAAGTAACTGTTCCTTATCTTCTGTGTGGGCAAGTTAATCCCATCAGTGAAATTTTCAGGATCTTTCCTAGAACTTTCTGACCAGGCGATGTAGTAATCTTGCAGCCTCTGACTGGTGACCAGACACACCAGAGTGACTTCACTGTCTGTGCTATTTGGGGCAATTTGGACTTCAATGTTGGGCTCTTCATTTCCTAAAAGAGATTGTGCAGGTATTTAGTAAATTCATCCATCAGAATGAAGTAGAGTGTTAGAAATATCATTTGTCAAAGGAACCACATATAATGCATTATCATTTGTCTTTAACATCTCTTTCTGATGCACTTACAGCAGAGAAACACTTCATCACAATTACTCAGTATAGAGCATAAATAAAAATGATTGACATACCTCTGTTGACAGTCAGACTCTGAGTTACTGGTGCCATGTCGATTCTTGTGGCAGAGCAGCTCACTGTGTGGACTTTCTTCCATTCAGCAAGGTTTCGAGTTAATGTGCTGTATTTTTCTCCTGAATTGCTACCATCAGTTATCCCATTGGTCACTCGCTGTCCATTAATGTACCAACTGATGTTAGTATCAGATAAAATGCTTCTATCCTGTCCAGTAACAACACATTTGAGCTCTGCTTGTTTATTGGAAAACATTGCCTTAGGACTGGGAGGGCTCAGTTTCACAGTAACAGGTGCTAAATGTGAAGGAATTGGGAAAAAAAGAAAATTATTCTTTCAGCTCTTTTTGATGAAGAAATAACTCAAGATAACCCGTCATTGGCTTTAGTATAAAGGCGGTCACCTGCATGATCAGAGAACCTGGACACATATCGAGGTTTGACAGCTTGATCACTGCCTGCAGGCCAAACATTGCAGCTGAACATGTTTCTGTTCCAGCTGTCCTTGGTGATGGTGTAGAGGCTTGAAACCAGGTAACTGTTCCTTATCTTCTGTGTGGGCAAGTTAATCCCATCAGTGAAATTTTCAGGATCTTTCCCAGAACTTTCTGACCAGGCGATGTAGTAATCTTGCATCCTCTGACTGGTGACCAGACACACCAGAGTGACTTCACTGTCTGTGCTATTTGGAGCAATTTGGACTTCAATGTTGGGCTCTTCATTTCCTAAAAGAGATTGTGCAGGTATTTAGTAAATTCATCCTTCAGAATGAAGTAGTGTGTTAGAAATATCATTTGTCAAAGGAACCACATATATTGCATTATCATTTGTCTTTAACATCTCTTTCTGATGCGCTTACAGCAGAGAAGCACTTCATCAGAATTACTCAGTATAGAGCATAAATAAAAATGATTGACATACCTCTGTTGACAGTCAGACTCTGAGTTACTGGTTCCATGTCGATTCTTGTGGCAGAACAGCTCACTGTGTTGACTTTCTTCCATTCTTTAAGGTTTCGAGTTAATGTGCTGTATTTTTCTCCTGAATTGCTACCATCAATTATTCCATTGGTCATCTGCCGTCCATTAATGTACCAATTAATAGTAGTACTTGATAAAATGCTTCCATCCTGTCCAGTAACAACACATTTGAGCTCTGCTTGTTTATTGGAAAACATTGCTTTAGGACTGGGAGGGCTCAGTTTCACTGTAACAGGTGCTAAATGTGAAAGAAGGGGGAAAAAAGAAAATATTATTTTTTCTTTTCTTCCTTTTTGAGAACAAGTAAATTAAGATAACACACCACTTGTTTTTGTATAAGGGAGGTTCACCTGCATGATCTGAGAACCTGGACGCATATCGAGGTTTGACAGCTTGATCACTGCCTGCAGGCCAAACATTGCAGCTGAACATTTTTCTGTTCCAGCTGTCCTTGGTGATGGTGTAGAGGCTTGAAACCAAGTAACTGTTCCTTATCTTCTGTGTGGGCAAGTTAATCCCATTAAAGAAAATTTCAGGATCATTCCCAGAACTTTCTGACCAGGCGATGTAATAATCTTGCTCCTCTGAACTGGTGACCAGACACACAAGAGTGACTTCACTGTCTGTGCTATTTGGAGCAATTAGGACTTCAATGTTGGGCTTTTCATTTCCTAAAAGAAATTGACAAATTATTTAGAAAATTCATACTTCAGATTGAAGTACAGACTTTAACAATATAATTTATCACAGCAACAATATATTATGCTATATCATTTATTTGTAACATCTGTTTTTGATGCACTTACAGCACAGAAGCAGTTACCCAGTAAAGACCATACAATAAGTTGAAAGGCATACCTCTGTTGACAGTCAGACTCTGAGTTACTGGTGTCATGTCTTTGATCGTGGCAGAGCAGCTCACTGTGTTGACTTTCTTCCATTCAGCAAGGTTTCGAGTTAATGTGCTGTATTTTTCTCCTGAATTGCTACCATCAATTATCCCGTTGGTCACTTGCTGTCCATTAATGTACCAATTAATAGTAGTACTTGATAAAATGCCTCTATCCTGTCCAGTAACAACACATTTTAGCTCTGCTTGTTTATTGGAAAACATTGCTTTAGGACTGGGGGGGCTCAGTTTCACTGTAACAGGTGCTAAATGGGAAAAGAGGGAAAAAATATATTTTGTCTTTTTGTAAACAAGTATCTTAAGATAGAATGATTGAATAGTATGCAATTACATATCAAGACCATCCTATTATACTTAGTATAAATTTCTATAAAGTAAAAACAAAAAAAATCACAGTGTACTATACCTTTTGAGGCCTTCTTTTCATAATTTTGTTCCTTGTGAGTAACCCCACAGGTGTAAACAGCTTTATTGTCCCAGTCTGTTTTGTCAACTGTTAAGATGCTGACAGCCGAATAAACTGCTCCACTTTTTTGGGGATTGAAGCTACTGAAGCCAGTCACAATGTTGTTGTTGTTTTTCTTCCAACTGACTGACAGTTGTTTGGGGGCAAAGTCTTTGATGGAACAGACCAAGACCTGTTTGTCTCCTTCTGGCACTGAGAGCAATGTTACATGTGGAGGTGAGATGACATCTAAAGAGATAGTGAACAAAAAAGACATTAGATTTAGATATTTGACGTTTCTCCCCTGAAAGAAATATGCATTATAGAAATGAAACAAAACCTTTGCTGTAATGAAAAATTACATACATCCACTTGCACAGATTTTTCTCCTGTAGGATGAGTGAGAGAACACTTGTAGGACGAAGCCTCCGATCTTGGCACGCTGATCACACTGATTCCAGTGAATCTGTTGTTGGCGTTATTTTGAGGAAAAATATACTGGTCAGAAGCCACTTTAGTTTTTGCCGGCATTGGTCCACTGGAACGTAACACCTTTTGGAAAAAAGTCCTGGGCGAGACAGCCAAAGGTGACATAATCCCCACTCTCAGAATCACATGGAGTTAGTGGGAACAGAGTTGGAGATGAAGATGTCTCTATAAAAGAAAAGAAAAAAAAGTTTGAAGTTTAAAGTTTAACATACAGAAATAAATATGCATATTACAAACACAGATCTTAAATGCTACTATGAAGCTAGTGCAGCTAATAACAACTATTAAATTGCCGGACTCTGGTATATATTTAAGGTCAAATAATTTAGATCTTATTTGACACAATTATTATAATTATAATAATAATATTATTATAAATGAGTCATGAGTTCTCATTTACAAAATAAATCTATTAGAACATATATATTAAACTCATACCTGTATCCAGTGTCACAATGTTTAGAATGATAAATATTCAAGAAAAATATATGCTAATAGAAACCATAACTACTGCAAGTTTTACTTTTTTTTTTACATTATGTCAGCCTTTTTATTTATTTTACCTTAGAAATCTAAGTTTTGTATGGTAACAATGTTTTTTTCTCATTATTTGATGATATTTCTCCTTATTCTCATATTTGTTAACAAACTGTTACATAAATGAATAAAGAGGATCCCCATTCTATCATTATAACAATTAACATGTCATACACTTACTTATAGTTGGATTTACACAATACTACCATCAACTGAAAATGACAATGCCTTTTAGATCTACAGAGGCTAATCTGTATCACGTACTTTTCAGCCGCTTGTTTTATAAATGTTTCTTTGGAATACGCATTTAGATTGCGCACTGAAAAAACTTTTAAGATAAAACATGTTAATTGTATTAAACTACTTTGTCTAAAGACTTAGCTTGTTATACACAACCAATAGGCTCAGCAGAAATGTACTTATTTAAAATGTGTGAACTTCTTAGTGACAATATTAATGCGATCACTACTATATTGTGCAACATGTTGGTTACAGGTAGATTTTAAGTTACAGCTACAGTTCTAGAGAGTTTTTCAGGTCTAAAATAAAATACATTGCATCCTGCAACAGTTTTATTGTTGTTGTCTTGCTAATTTTCAGTATGTTTTACAACTGAAGAAGGACAGACTGTATAAAAGAGCGCGTCAGAAACATAATCAGAGTTTTACTCAAATTAAAGCTGGGGAAAGTCTAACACTTCTTTATACATACCAAATAGCTTGCTTCTTATTGCTTACTGCAGATTGCATTCAATACAATAAAGAGAATAAAAAAAACAACTTTACAGCTACGTAATAAAATACACATTTTTAAGCAAACTCTTCTGACTAATATCTAAAATATGAAGTCATGAAGTTAGCTGTTTCACTAAATACCTCAACCCTTAAAAAATGAATATTTCTTTCAAGCTCCAGTCAATAAATAATATTGTCTTGATTATATATACTTTTTAAGGAAAATAAAATTATTATTACGTCTAGGCAGAACATGTTGAGTGCCTTTTATATCTGTAGAAAATGTGCTCTAAATTTGTGCAGCATAGTTATTGCAGTTTTTTGATATGCTACGAAACTGTTGCTGGAAGGCATAATTTATAAGTGACAATTATAAAGTAAAATATTTGGCAGATTGTTATCAGAACACAAAAACACAATGATCATTTGTTAATCGGTCCTATTGTTATTAAAAATCAAATCAAACAACAATCTGTAGTAATTTATGCCACTGAAAAATGTTGCGTTCACTACGTTGAAAGAACAGGCATGTTTGTTCTGCTCATCTGTTCTGTCTGCATAGATTTTAGAAAGTTAAACCAACAGAACATCTCTATCACCAAGAGAACAAATTTGAAAATAAAAATGTAAAATTAAGAAATAGCAATGAGGAATAGTTTTTTAAATGTGACTTACCTGATGATATTATGACTTCGGTCCCCTGTCCCCAGTAGTGAGTGCTGCATCTCCATTTACTGCTTGAACAAAAACCTGAGACAACAGAAAAATACAAAGTAACCAAAGTAAAAAAAAAAAAGTAAAAAAAAACCTCAAAGATGATAATAACTTAGACATACTTACGTCATCTGAGTCCTTGTTTTCTAATAAGTCTGAATAAATTAAGAGTTGACATGAAGCCATACTTTATAACCGTAGCAGATCTCTGACTGAGATAAGAACCTAAGCCAGGTTCAATATATAATTTAGGATGAGGTATCAGCTGATAAAAGCTAGAAATGATATGGATTTCATTGTAATGTGAATTTTCCATTTTAATATATTATGCATGAAGGCATCTTTTGCCATCAGGTTTTTGAATGAGTGCATATTACTGTGGCCCCACCCACACTACAATAAACATTATAAGGAAATCCCCAACACAGATGTACTGAAGCGTAACAAGCATCTCTGTGTTTGAATACTCAACAGAATGAAAAAGATTAAAACCAAAACAATAAGATTTAGTTTGATTGACGTCTGAATGGGCCTTTGATTAATTTAGTTTCTGAATATATTTATTATGAATAACTTAAACAGACATATGTGAGATCCCAAAATAAAATAAAACAAAAAAAAAATGTATTCAAATTTCAAAATATTTGAACACATTTTTTGTAGTGAAGAAACATTATGTAAACTTTGTTTTCTTGCTTACCTTCAAACATGAGCACTAAACAATTTATATTTTATCTTTCCAGTAAATGTTATCTTTTTCTGTGCTTAGCAAAGAAATACATTAAGGATGACAGATGTTCTTTTGAGGAAGTGTCGGTTTGACAGTTTCAGCTGAGGTCCCAGATGCACAGAGAGAAGCCATAAATATTTCTTTCACAAATAAAGTTCCCTTTTCAGACAACTGTATCATTGCATACTGTATATATACTGTACGTAAATGAAAGATTGAACCATGTTTTAATTTTAAATTTATGCACAGATGTGAGAAGTTAGTTTAGGTATAAAGCATTCATGCAAACATATTTAGCAGGTTGTGACAAACACACTTATAAGTAGCATTTAGTTAAATACCATATTTGTTTTTATTGTTTTTAAGAAAACCCAGCTCCATTTGGCCTTTTAGACGTTTCACAGAGGTCCTCAACAACATGTGTGCTGCAACTTTAGATTTATTGGCAGATTTTAAAAATTTATTTTAATTGTGCACACTATTTTCCTTTCGCTTTTAAAAAATTACAGACTCCCTCGGTAGTACAGAAACAAAATGCAAATATGCCTTATCTGTTCTTTCCATGAAGTTTAACTTTGACTGTTTCTGCAAAGTTTCAGCTGATGTCCCAGAGGTATAGAAGCACATTCAAATATATTTCTAAAAATAATTTTCTAGAAAACTGCAGAAACACCGGCATGTAACTGAAAAAACAGGTTCATGAAAAGCAAAGAGGCACTCATGTAAGAAAGAAAATTAAATTTTTGCTTAAAAGAAACATTACGAATTAATAAGCCTTGTTAGCAATATTACTATCTCATTACAGAAGTAGCGCTAAAAATATTTTCTAACAGAAATAAATGGATGAGACTCATTTTAAAATGCATGTAAAAAAAACATATTATAGAAGGACAAAAAGCTGCTATGTTTCACTATATCATTACTGAAAACTTTTTATACCCAAGAAACACCAGAATGTTTCACATTTTAAAATATTTAATATATTATAACATGACATAAAACATGTGAAAGGTCTTGTAAATATTGGCAGTCATTATTTTTTTTGCTGTGTCCACTGGAATCTCTATTGTTTCTTCATCTGGAAACAAAGAGAACAGAAATATGTCAATTATAAATGTAAGGAAAACAGCCTGGATAAATAAGCAATGTAGATATTTATCTACAAGTAACTCTTAATTGAAATCTACAGTTTGTCTCGTGCTGTTGTCTTCCTTTTAAAGATCATCATTAAAAATGCACTTGTAAATGACTGATAAATCTAACTGAATTTTAAGTCAGACACATTATTCTCCAGGCTACGATGAGAATATGTAGCTATATTATTCTGTACAATCTAGATACAGAGGACACCCCTCCATATTTACCTGAACCAGGCTTAAAATCATGCTATAGGAGAGAGAGAAGATGAAGAGGAAGATGAATGAGGAGGCTGTGGACCACAAGCTGTTGAAGTCTTCTCCTTCAGTGGCATTTTCAATGCAACTCAAAGCGATTGTCTCATTTATGACTGAGTAGAAACCTAAGAAGAAGAATTACAATTTTTGGTAAATAAATAAGTTATGTGTTTCTGGACATAACGTTTTTAAAATATAAGATTTATGTGATTGCAGGAAACATGTCAGTCAGAGTGAAAAAATCGTTTTCTTTTGCTTTCAATGGTTTTCATTCAGGCACACACAGAACAGATGTCTCCATGCAACATTTATTTGGGGCAGGTAGCACAGATAGCACATTCAATAAGATGCTAACAATTATGACAAGGACAAATCAACAGTCAGCAAGATGACAAAAACAACAAAAAACAACAAATTTTTGATGCAGCAACAATGACATCACAGATTACATATTTTGACAACATAAAGTTTACACAAAAACATACTAAGCACATAACACATCACTTCCTGTAGTCTTGGGAATCTTCACCTGTACATCCTGAGTACTTAGATGCAGATTGGGGGCTGCTAGCTTTTTCACGACCAGCAGGCCATACATTACAGCTGAACTGGTCAGTTCCCTCCCACTTTTTCTTGTTGATGGTGTAAAGGCTTGAAACCAAGTAACTATTGTTGATCTTCTGTGTGGGCAAGGTAATCCCGTCAATGAATGTTCCAGAATTATACCCAGAGCTTTCTGACCAAGCGATGTAGTAATCTTGCTCCTTTGAACTGGTGACCAGACACACCAGAGTGACTTCACTGTCTGTGCTCCCTGAAGGAAGTAGGACTTGAATTTTGGGCTCTTCAATTCCTAAAAGATACAAATACTCAAGTGTATAAATACTTCAGATTGAAGTAAAGGGTTTAAAATTTTAATTTCTCAAAAGAACGAGAAATTATGCAATTTTAACTTATTTTTAACATCTGTTTTTGATGCGTTCACTTGGCAGAAACAATCAGTAAAGAGCATAAATAAAATTGAAAGGCATACCTCTGTTGACAGTCAGACTCTGAGTTACTGGTGTCATGTCGTTGATCGTGGCAGAGCAGCTCACTGTGTTGACTTTGTTCCATTCATTAAGGTTTCGAGTTAATGTGCTGTATTTTTCTCCTGAATTGCCACTATCGTTTGTCCCATTAGTCACCTGCTGTCCATTAATGTTCCAACTGATCTTAGTATCAGATAAAATGCTTCTATCCTGTCCAGTAACAACACATTTGAGCTCTGCTTGTTTATTGGAGAACATTGCCTTAGGACTGGGAGGGCTCAGTTTCACAGTAACAGGTGCTAAATGTGAAGGAAGGGGGAAAAAAAGACAATTATTCTTTCAGCTCTTTTTGATGAAGAAATAACTCAAGATAACCCGTTATTGGCTTTAGTATAAAGGCGGTCACCTGCATGATCTGAGAACCTGGACACATATCGAGGTTTGACAGCTTGATCACTGCCTGCAGGCCAAACATTGCAGCTGAACATGTTTCTGTTCCAGCTGTCCTTGGTGATGGTGTAGAGGCTTGAAACCAAGTAACTGTTCCTTATCTTCTGTGTGGGCAAGTTAATCCCATCAGTGAAATTTTCAGGATCTTTCCCAGAACTTTCTGACCAGGCGATGTAGTAATCTTGCAGCCTCTGACTGGTGACCAGACACACCAGAGTGACTTCACTGTCTGTGCTATTTGGAGCAATTTGGACTTCAATGTTGGGCTCTTCATTTCCTAAAAGAGATTGTGCAGGTATTTAATAAATTCATCCTTCAGAATGAAGTAGAGTGTTAGAAATATCATTTGTCAAAGGAACCACATATAATGCATTATCATTTGTCTTTAACATCTCTTTCTGATGCACTTACAGCAGAGAAACACTTCATCACAATTACTCAGTATAGAGCATAAATAAAAATGATTGACATACCTCTGTTGACAGTCAGACTCTGAGTTACTGGTGCCATGTCGATTCTTGTGGCAGAGCAGCTCACTGTGTGGACTTTCTTCCATTCTTTAAGGTCTCGAGTTAATGTGCTGTATTTTTCTCCTGAATTGCTGCCATCAGTTATCCCATTGGTCACTTGCTGTCCATTAATGTACCAACTGATGTTAGTATCAGATAAAATGCTTCTATCCTGTCCAGTAACAACACATTTGAGCTCTGCTTGTTTATTGGAGAACATTGCCTTAGGACTGGGAGGGCTCAGTTTCACAGTAATAGGTGCTAAATGTGAAGGAAGGGGAAAAAAAGAAAATGATTCTTTTAGCTATTTTTGATGAAGAAATAACTCAAGATAACCCGTCACTGGCTTTAGTATAAAGGCGGTCACCTGCATGATCAGAAAACCTGGACACATA
Organism: Fundulus heteroclitus; assembly: GCF_011125445.2. NCBI lineage: Eukaryota > Metazoa > Chordata > Actinopteri > Cyprinodontiformes > Fundulidae > Fundulus > Fundulus heteroclitus. The sequence goes on along the minus strand of NW_023397417.1, from coordinate 953,560 downwards.
TCGAGGTTTGACAGCTTGATCACTGCCTGCAGGCCAAACATTGCAGCTGAACATGTTTCTGTTCCAGCTGTCCTTGGTGATGGTGTAGAGGCTTGAAACCAAGTAACTGTTCCTTATCTTCTGTGTGGGCAAGTTAATCCCATCATTGAAATTTTCAGCATCTTTCCCAGAACTTTCTGACCAGGCGATGTAGTAATCTTGCAGCCTCTGACTGGTGACCAGACACACCAGAGTGACTTCACTGTCTGTGCTATTTGGAACAATTTGGACTTCAATGTTGGGCTCTTCATTTCCTAAAAGAGATTGTGCAGGTATTTAGTAAATTCACACTTGAGAGTGAAGTACAGTTTAACAGTATAATTTTTCGTAGGAACAATATATTCTGCCATATCATTTATTTGTAACCTCTTCGTTTGATTCACCTATTGAGTACAGAGCATAAATAAAAATGATTGACATACCTCTGTTGACAGTCAGACTCTGACTTACTGGTGCCATGTCGATTCTTGTGGCAGAGCAGCTCACTGTGTTGACTTTCTTCCATTCAGCAAGGTTTCGAGTTAATGTGCTGTATTTTTCTCCTGAATTGCTACCATCAGTTATCCCGTTGGTCACTTGCTGTCCATTAATGTACCAACTGATGTTAGTATCAAATAAAATGCTTCTATCCTGTCCAGTAACAACACATTTGAGCTCTGCTTGTTTATTGGAGAACATTGCCTTAGGACTGGGAGGGCTCAGTTTCACAGTAACAGGTGCTACATGTGAAAGAAGGGGGAAAAAAGAAAATATTATTTTTTTCTTTTCTTCCTTTTTGAGAACAAGTAAATTAAGATAACACACCACTTGTTTTTGTGTATGGGAGGTTCACCTGCTTGATCTGAGAACCTGGACGCATAATGAGGTTTGACAGCTTGATCACTGCCTGCAGGCCAAACATTGCAGCTGAACATTTTTCTGTTCCAGCTGTCCTTGGTGATGGTGTAGAGGCTTGAAACTAAGTAACTGTTCCTTATCTTCTGTGTGGGCAAGTTAATCCCATTAAAGAAAATGTCAGGATCATTCCCAGAACTTTCTGACCAAGCGATGTAGTAATCTTGCTCCTCTGAACTGGTGACCAGACACACAAGAGTGACTTCACTGTCTGTGCTATTTGGAGCAATTAGGACTTCAATGTTGGGCTTTTCATTTCCTAAAAGAGATTGACAAATTATTTAGAAAATTCATACTTCAGATTGAAGTATAGACTTTAACAATATAATTTATCACAGCAACAATATATTATGCTTTATCATTTATTTGTAACATCTGTTTTTGATGCACTTACAGCACAGAAGCAGTTACCCAGTAAAGACCATACATTAAGTACAGAGCATAAATAAAAATGATTGACATACCTCTGTTGACAGTCAGACTCTGAGTTACTGGTGTCATGTCTTTGATCGTGGCAGAGCAGCTTAGTGTGTTGACTTTCTTCCATTCAGCAAGGTTTCGAGTTAATGTGCTGTATTTTTCTCCTGAATTGCTACCATCAATTATCCCGTTGGTCACTTGCTGTCCATTAATGTACCAATTAATAGTAGTACTTGATAAAATGCCTCTATCCTGTCCAGTAACAACACATTTTAGCTCTGCTTTTTTATTGGAAAACATTGCTTTAGGACTGGGAGGGCTCAGTTTCACTGTAACAGGTGCTAAATGGGAAAAGAGGGGAAATATATATATATTTTTCTTTTTGTAAACAAGTATCTTAAGATAGAATGATTCAATATTATGTAATTACATATCAAGACCATCCTACTATACTTAGTATAAATTCTATGAAGTAAAAACAAAAAAATCCCAGTGTACTATACCTTTTGAGGCCTTCTTTTCGTAATTTTGTCCCTTGTGAGTGACCCCACAGGTGTAAACAGCTTTATTGTCCCAGTCGGTTTTGTCAACTGTTAAGATGCTGACAGCCGAATAAACAGCTCCACTTTTTTGGGGATTGAAGCTACTGAAGCCAGTCACAATGTTGTTGTTGTTTTTCTTCCAACTGACTGACAGTTGTTTGGGGGCAAAGTCTTTCATGGAACAGACCAAGACCTGTTTGTCTCCTTCTGGCACTGAGAGCAATGTTACATGTGGAGGTGAGATGACATCTAAACAGATAATGAACAAGAAAGACATTTGATTTAGATATTTGATGTTTCTCCCCTGAAAGAAATATACATTATAGAAATGAAACAAAACCTTTGCTGTCATGAAAAAATACATACATTCCACTTGCACAGATTTTTCTCCTGTAGGATGAGTGAGAGAACACTTGTAGGACGAAGCCTCCGATCTTGGCACGCTGATCACACTGACTCCAGTGAATCTGTTGTTGGCGTTATTTTGAGGAAAAATATACTGGTCAGAAGCCACTTTAGTTTTGCCGGCATTGGTCCACTGGAACGTAACACCTTTTGGAAAAAAGTCCTGGGCGAGACAGCCAAAGGTGACATAATCCCCACTCTCAGAATCACATGGAGTGAGTGGGAACAGAGTTGGAGATGCAGATGTCTCTATGAAAGAAAAGAAAAAAAAGTTTGAAGTTTAAAAGTTTAACATACATAAATAAATATGCATATTACAAACACAGATCTTAAATGCTACTATGAAGCTAGTGTAGCTAATAACAACTATTAAATTGCAGGACTCTGGTATATATTTGAGGTCAAATAATTTAGATCTTATTTGACACAACAATTATTATAATTATAATAATAATTATTATTATAAATGAGTCATGAGTTCTCATTTACAAAATACATCTATTATAACATATATATTAAACTCATACCTGTATCCAGTGTCACAATGTTTAAAATGATAAATATTCAAGAAAAATATATGCTAATAGAAACCATAACTACTGCAAGTTTGACTTTTTCTTACATTATGTCAGCCTTTTTATTTATTTTACCTTAGAAATCTAAGTTTTGTATGGTAACAAAGTTTTTTTTTCTCATTATTTGATATTTCTCCTTATTCTCATATTTGTTAACATATTGTTACATAAATGAATAAAGAGGATCCCAATTCTATTAATATAACAATTAACATGTCAAACACTTACTTATAGTTGGATTTACACAATACTACCATCAACTGAAAATGACAATGCCTTTTAGATCTACAGAGGCTAATCTGTATCACGTACTTTTCAGCCGCTTGTTTTATAAATGTTTCTTTGGAATACGCATTTAGATTGCGCACTGAAAAAAACTTTTAAGATAAAACATGTTAATTGTATTAAACTACTTTGTCTAAAGACTTAGCTTGTTATACACAACCAATAGGCTCAGCAGAAATGTACTTATTTAAAATGTGTGAACTTCTTAGTGACAATATTAATGCGATCACTACTATATTGTGCAACATGTTGGTTACAGGTAGATTTTAAGTTACAGCTACAGTTCTAGACAGTTTTTCAGGTCTAAAATAAAATACATTGCACCTGCAACAGTTTTGTTGTTGTTGTCTTGCTAATTTTCAGTATGTTTTACAACTGAAGAAGGACAGACTGTATAAAAGAGCGCGTCAGAAACATAATCAGAGTTTTACTCAAATTAAAGCTGGGGAAAGTCTAACACTTCTTTATACATACCAAATAGCTTGCTGCTTATTGCTTACTGCAGATTGCATTCAATAAAATAAAGATAATCAAAAAAATAACTTCACAGCTACGTAATAAAATACACATTTTTAAGCAAACTCTTCTGACTAATATCTAAAATATGAAATCATGAAGTTAGCTGTTTCACTAAATACCTCAACCCTTAAAAAATGAATGTTTCTTTCAAGCTCCAGTCAATAAATAATATTGTCTTGATTATATATACTTTTTAAGGAAAATTAAATTATTATTATGTCTAGGCAGAACATGTTGAGTGCCTTTTATATCTGTAGAAAATGTGCTCTAAATTTGTGCAGCATAGTTATTGCAGTTTTTTGATATGCTACGAAACTGTTGCTGGAAGGCATAATTTATAAGTGACAATTATAAAGTAAAATATTTGGCAGATTGTTATCAGAACACAAAAACACAATGATCATTTGTTAATCGGTCCTATTGTTATTAAAAATCAAATAAAACAACAATCTGTAGTAATTTATGCCACTGTAAAATGTTGCGTTCACTACGTTGAAAGAACAGGCATGTTTGTTCTGCTCATCTGTTCTGTCTGCATAGATTTTTGAAAGTTAAACCGGCAGGACATCTCTATCACCAAGAGAACAAATCTGAAAATAAAAAAGTAAAATTAAGAAATAGCAATGAGGAATAGTTTTTTAAATGTGACTTACCTGATGATACTGTGACTTCGGTCCCCTGTCCCCAGTAGTGAGTGCTGCATCTCCATTTACTGCTTGAACAAAAAGCTGAGACAACAGAAAAATACAAAGTAACCAAAGTAAAAAAAAAAAAAAACTAAAAAAAAAAATCAAAGATGATAATAACTTAGGCATACTTACGTCATCTGAGTCCTTGTTTTCTGATAAGTCTGAATAAATTAAGAGTTGACATGAAGCCATACTTTATAACCGTAGCAGATCTCTGACTGAGATAAGAACCTAAGCCAGGTTCAATATATAATTTAGGATGAGGTATCAACTGATAAAAGCTAGAAATGACATGTATTTCATTGTAATTTGAATTTTCCATTTTAATATATTATGCATGAAGGCATATTTTGCCATCAGGTTTTTGAATGAGTGCATATTACTGTGGCCCCACCCACACTACAATAAACATTATAAGGAAATCCCCAACACAGATGTACTGAAGCGTAACAAGCATCTCTGTGCTTGAATACTCAACAGAATGAAAAAGATTAAAACCAAAACAATAAGATTTAGTTTGATTGACGTCTGAATGGGCCTTTGATTAATTTAGTTTCTGAATATATTTATTATGAATAACTTAAACAGACGACTATATGTGAGATCCCAAAATAAAATAAAACAAAACAACTTTGTATTCAAATTTCTAAATATTTGAACACATTTTTTGTAGTGAAGAAACATTATGTAAACCTTTTTTTCTTGCTTACCTTCAATCATGAGCACTAAACAATTGATATTTTATCGTTCCAGTAAATGTTATATTTTTCTGTGCTTAGCAAAGAAATACATTAAGGATGACAGATGTTCTTTTGAGGAAGTGTCGGTTTGACAGTTTCAGCTGAGGTCCCAGATGCACAGAGAGAAGCCATAAATATTTTTTTCACAAATAAAGTTCCCTTTTCAGACAACTGCATCATTGAATAACTTATAAACATTGACTGATTCCTGATGCTATGTACTGTATATATACTGTACGTAAATGAAAGATTGAACAATGTTTTCTTTTAAATTTATGCACAGATGTGAGAAGTTAGTTTAGGTATAAAGCATTCATGCAAACATATTTAGCAGGTTGTGACAAACACACTTATAAGTAGCATTTAGTTAAATACCATATTTGTTTTTATTGTTTTTAAGAAAACCCAGCTACATTTGGCCTTTTAGACGTTTCACAGAGGTCCTCAACAACATGTGTGCTGCAACTTTAGATTTATTGGCAGATTTTTTAAATTTATTTTAATTGTGCACATTATTTTCCTTTCACTTTTAAAAAATTACAGACTCCCTCGGTAGTACAGAAAAAAAATGCAAATATGCCTCATCTGTTCTTTCCAGGAAGTTTAACTTTGACTGTTTCTGCAAAGTTTCAGCTGAGGTCCCAGAGGTATAGAAGCACATTCAAATATATGTCTAAAAATAATTTTCTAGAAAACTGCAGAAACACCGGCATGTAACTGACAAAACAGGTTCATGGAAAGCAAAGAGGCACTCATGTGAGAAAGAAAATTCCATTTTTGCTTAAAAGAAACCTTACGAATTAATAAGCCTTGTTAGCAATATTACTATCTCATTACAGAAGTAGCACTAAAAATATTTTCAAACAGAAATAAATGGATGAGACTCATTTTAAAATCCATGTTAAAAAACACATCTTAGAAGGACAACAAAGTTGCTTTGTTTCACTATATCATTACTGAAAACTTTTTATACCCAAGAAACACCAGAATTTTGCACATTTTAAAATATTTAATATATTATAACATGACATAAAACATATGAAAGGTCTTGTAAATATGGGCAGTCATTAATTTTTTTGCTGTGTCCACTGGAATCTCTATTGTTTCTTCATCTGGAAACAAAGAGAACAGAAATATGTCAATTATAAATGTAAGGAAAACAGCCTGGATAAATAAGCAATATAGATATTTATCTACAAGTAACTCTTAATTTAAATCTACAGTTTGTCTCGTGCTGCTGTCTTCCTTTTAAAGATCATCATTAAAAATGCACTTGTAAATGACTGATAAATCTAACAGAATTTTGAGTCAGAGACATTATTCTTCAGGCTAGGTTGAGAATATGTAGCTATTTTATTCTGTACAAACTAAATGCAGAGGCAACCCCACCATGTTTACCTGAGCCAGGCTTAAAATCATGCTATAGGAGAGAGAGAAGATGAAGAGGAAGATGAATGAGGAGGTTGTGGACCACAAGCTGTTGAAGTCTTCTCCTTCAGTGGCATTTTCAATGCAACTTAAAGCGATTGTCTCATTTATGACTGAGGTGGAACCTAAGAAGAAGAATTACAATTTTTGGTGAATAGATAAGTTATGTGTTTCTGGACATAAGGTTTTTAAAATATCAGATTTATGTAATTTAACATTGCTGCAGGAAACAAATCAGTCAGAGTGAAGAAATCCTTTTCATTTGCTTTCAATGGTTTTCATTCAGGCACACACAGAACAGGTGTCTCCATGCAACATTTATTTGGGGCAGGTAGCACAGATAGCACATTGAATAAGATGCTAACAATTATGACAAGGACAAATCAACAGTCGGCAAGATGACAAAAACAACAAAAACAACAGGTTTTTGATGCAGCAACAATGACATCACAGAGTACATATTTTTACAACATAAAGTTTACACAAAAACATACTAAGCACAGAAGCACATAACACATCACTTTCTGTAGTCTTGGAAATCTTCACCTGTACATCCTGAGTACTTAGACACAGATTGAGGGTCGCTAGCTTTTTCACGACCAGCAAGCCATACATTACAGCTGAACTGGTTATTTCCCTCCCACTTTTCCTTGGTGATGGTGTAAAGGCTTGAAACCAAGTAACTATTGTTGATCTTCTGTGTGGGCAAGGTAATCCCGTCAATGAATGTTCCAGAATTATACCCAGAACTTTCTGACCAAGCGATGTAGTAATCTTGCTCCTTTGGACTGGTGACCAGACACACCAGTGTGACTTCAGTGTCATTGCTTTGTGAAGGAATTAAGACTTTAACTTTGTAGTCTTGATTTTCTAAAAGAGATTGAGAAATTATTTAGGAAATTCATTCTTTATATTGAAGTACAATGTTTAAAATTATAATTTCTCAAAGGAACAAAATGTTATGCTTTATAATTTGTTTGTAACATCTGGTTTTGATACACTCACAGCAAAGAAACAATCAGTAAAGAGCATTAATTCAATTTTATGACATACCTCTGTTGACAGTCAGACTCTGAGTTACTGGTGTCATGTCGTTGATTGTGGCAGAGCAGCTCACTGTGTTGACTTTCTTCCATTCAGCGAGGTTTCGAGTTAATGTGCTGTATTTTTCTCCTGAATTGATACCTTCAATTATTCCATTGGTCACCTGCTGTCCATTAATGTACCAATTAACAGTAGTACTTGATAAAATGCTTCCATCTTGTCCAGTAACAACACATTTTAGCTCTGCTTTTTTATTGGAGAACATTGCTTTAGGACTGGGAGGGCTCAGTTTCACTGTAATAGGTGCTAGATGGGAAAGGAGGAAAAAAATAAAATGTATATGATCTTTTAAAAACAAGTAGTTTAAAATTTAATGTCTTATATAATTACATCTTGTCCTTTTGTTCCTAGTATAATTTCTATAAAGTAAAAACAAAAAAATCCCAGTGTACTATACCTGTTGAGGCCTTCTTTTCGTAATTTTGTCCCTTGTGAGTGACCCCACAGGTGTAAACAGCTTTCTTGTCCCAGTCGGTTTTGTCAACTGTTAAGATGCTGACAGCCGAATAAACAGCTCCACTTTTTTGGGGATCGAAGCTACTGAAGCCAGTCACAATGTTGTTGTTGTTTTTCTTCCAACTGACTGACAGTTGTTTGGGGGCAAAGTCTTTGATGGAACAGACCAAGACCTGTTTGTCTCCTTCTGGCACTGAGAGCAATGTTACATGTGGAGGTGAGATGACATCTAAACAAATAATGAACAAGAAAGACATTAGATTTAGATATTTGACGTTTCTCCCCTGAAGAAATATGCATTATAGAAATGAGACAAAACCTTTGCTGTAATGAAAAATTACATACCTCCCACTTGCACAGATTTTTCTCCTGTAGGATGAGTGAGAGAACAGTTGTAGGACAAAGCCTCCGATCTTGGCACGCTGATCACACTGACTCCAGTGAATCTGTTGTTGGCGTTATTTTGAGGAAAAATATACTGCTCAGAAGCCACTTTAGTTTTGCCGGCATTGGTCCACTGGAACGTAACACCTTTTGGAAAAAAGTCCTGGGCGAGACAGCCAATGGTGACACTATCCCCACTCTCAGAATCACATGGAGTGAGTGGGAACAGAGTTGGAGATGAAGATGTCTCTATGAAAGAAAAGAAAAAAAAAGTTTGAAGTTTAAAGTTTAACATACATAAATAAATATGCATATTACAAACACAGATCTTAAATGCTACTATGAAGCTAGTGTAGCTAATAACAATTATTAAATTGCAGGACCTTGGTATATACTTAAGGTCAAATAATTTAGATCTTATTTGACACAACAATTATTATAATTATAATAATAATTATTATTATAAATGAGTCATGAGTTCTCATTTACAAAATACATCTATTATAACATATATATTAAACTCATACCTGTATCCAGTGTCACAATGTTTAGAATGATAAATATTCAAGAAAAATATATGCTAATAGAAACCATAACTACTGCAAGTTTGACTTTTTCTTACATTATGTCAGCCTTTTTATTTATTTTACCTTAGAAATCTAAGTTTTGTATGGTAACAAAGTTTTTTTTCTCATTATTTGATATTTCTCCTTATTCTCATATTTGTTAACATATTGTTACATAAATGAATAAAGAGGATCCCAATTCTATTAATATAACAATTAACATGTCAAACACTTACTTATAGTTGGATTTACACAATACTACCATCAACTGAAAATGACAATGCCTTTTAGATCTACAGAGGCTAATCTGTATCACGTACTTTTCAGCCGCTTGTTTTATAAATGTTTCTTTGGAATACGCATTTAGATTGCGCACTGAAAAAAACTTTTAAGATAAAACATGTTAATTGTATTAAACTACTTTGTCTAAAGACTTAGCTTGTTATACACAACCAATAGGCTCAGCAGAAATGTACTTATTTAAAATGTGTGAACTTCTTAGTGACAATATTAATGCGATCACTACTATATTGTGCAACATGTTTGTTACAGGTAGATTTTAAGTTACAGCTACAGTTCTAGAGAGTTTTTCAGGTCTAAAATAAAATACATTGCACCTGCAACAGTTTTGTTGTTGTTGTCTTGCTAATTTTCAGTATCTTTTACAACTGAAGAAGGACAGACTGTATAAAAGAGCGCGTCAGAAACATAATCAGAGTTTTACTCAAATTAAAGCTGGGGAAAGTCTAACACTTCTTTATACATACCAAATAGCTTGCTGCTTATTGCTTACTGCAGATTGCATTCAATAAAATAAAGAGAATCAAAAAAATAACTTCACAGCTAAGTAATAAAATACACATTTTTAAGCAAACTCTTCTGACTAATATCTAAAATGAAGTCATAAAGTTAGCTGTTTCACTAAATACCTCAACCCTTAAAAAATGAATGTTTCTTTCAAGCTCCAGTCAATAAATAATATAGTCTTGATTATATATACTTTTTAAGGAAAATAAAATTATTATTACGTCTAGGCAGAACATGTTGAGTGCCTTTTATATCTGTAGAAAATGTGCTCTAAATTTGTGCAGCATAGTTATTGCAGTTTTTTGATATGCTACGAAACTGTTGCTGGAAGGCATAATTTATAAGTGACAATTATAAAGTAAAATATTTGGCAGATTGTTATCAGAACACAAAAACACAATGATCATTTGTTAATCGGTCCTATTGTTATTAAAAATCAAATAAAACAACAATCTGTAGTAATTTATGCCACTGTAAAATGTTGCGTTCACTACGTTGAAAGAACAGGCATGATTGTTCTGCTCATCTGTTCTGTCTGCATAGATTTTAGAAAGTTAAACGGACAGAACATCTCTATCACCAAGAGAACAAATTTGAAAATAAAAAAGTAAAATTAAGAAATAGCAATGAGGAATAGTTTTTTAAATGTGACTTACCTGATGATACTGTGACTTCGGTCCCCTGTCCCCAGTAGTCGAAGTAGTCACAGTGCTGCATCTCCACTTACTGCTTGAACAAAAACCTGAGACAACAGAAAAACAGAGTTAACAAAGTCAAATTCTAAATATTTAAAGATGTCGATAACTTAGACATACTTACATCACCTGAATTCCACTTTTCTGGCAATTCTGAATTAATTAAGAGTTGACATGAAGTCATACTTTATAACCGTAACAGACCTCTGACTGATATATGAACCTAAGCCAGGTTCAATATATAATTTAGGATGAGGTATTAGCTGATAAAAGCTAGAAACGATATGAATTTTATTGAAATGTGAATTTGCCATTTAAATATATTATGCATGAAGGCATCTTTTGCCATCAGGTTTTTGAATGAGTGTATATTACTGTGGCCCCACCCACACTACAATAAACCTCATGACAAAAAAACAACAACCTGCGAGTACTGAAGTGTAAGAAGCATCTGTGCGCTCAAATAATTAACAGAATGAAAAAGATTACAAACAAAACTATAACATTTAGTTCTATATAGGTCTAGGTATTTCTTTGGTTAGTCTAGTTTCTGAATAGATTGATTTTAAATTAGTCAAACAGACAACTATTTTTGAACTCCCACAATAAAAAACAATATATATTTTTTCCAAACTCCTAAATATTAGAACCTACTTTTTGTGGTCAAGAAAAAATATGGAAATATTTTTTCTTGCCTGCTTTCAAACATGGCCACAGAACAATTTATAAGTTATATTTCCGGTAAACTGTTAACTCTTTCTGTGTTTAGTATAGAAATACATCAAAGATGACAGATGTTCTGAGGATGTTTCAGTTTGACAGTTTCAGCAGAGCTGCCAGAGGCACAGAAATAAATTTTCATTTGTATCTAAAATAATATTTAGAAAACTTTGAAAATGCCAACTGTTAAATGATAACAGAAGCAGTAGTGCTCTCTTAGTAGTAAAGACAAAGTTGCTTTGGTGATAAACAAACATCACCAACTAATAAACTGTTCAGAAAATTTTAACTTAAATTCAAACAGTATATGTGTCATAAGTTATCCTGATGAACCCGAACAAAACCATACACACAGAGCTTAGTTTTGTGAGTATTATTGAAAAAGGATGGCTTGTGGAGGATGAGAACTAGAGTCTTTTGCGGGTTGGGGAAGGTGGATGATGAGTGCAGGGAGAAGGCAGACGGGAGGAGGCTGGGAGCAAAATGAGTTGAAATATGATTTTTTTTTATAGGTACACAACATTTAAAATGTCGTTTTATATAATTGCTTTTTGAGTCATACTTTTCTGAATATCTACGTTTATGCTGCATGCATTATCTCATATAATCAAAATAAATTTGAACAAAATCTAAACTAATAATAGTCAAGTTTACCGATGTGCGTAGGTTAATTTTTATTTTTTATTTATGATTGTTTTTTTGCCACATAGACTAGCAGATTTGAAGCAAGGGACTCAAGCACACCGCTCATACAATACTCTCAAACCCATACATTTTATTTACACCGTTTATTAATGTATAGTGTATGCTTTATAGAGGTCTATAACAAGGAGAGAAAAAAAGCCTGAGAAAAGTTTTGAGTTTTGCTCACAACTTCAACAGAGGGCATTTTTGTTTTGATTTATTGAAACTGTGATGTTTTCTCAAAAAGACTAAGTATAATACTTTAAAAAAAAAAAAATACAGACAAAAACGTCGCGAGGGAACATGGTCCGCGCCTCTATTGTTGAGGCGCCTAGTCGGAGCTGTGGCCGCTAGGTTGTTGGTGCATGTCGCGGCAGCAACCCTCGAGCACGGTGGTGGACACCAGTGGTGAGGGAAGCTGTCAAGCTGAAGAATGAGTCCTATTTGGCTTTATTGGCCTGTGGGACTCCGGAAGCTGCTGATATGTACCGGCAGTCAAAGCGGCAGGTGGCTTGGCTGGTCGCTGAGGCAAAAACTAGGGCATGGGAAGAGTTTAGAGAGGCCATGAAAATTTTGATAAAGTTCTTGCTTTGGAAAAGATAAGACAGGAAACTGAATTAGCAAGAATAATGTGTAAAAGTGAAAAATAAATCTGATGAAAGACGGGAAAATTGTCTGGGGAATCTTGTGCTGTGGAGTCGAAATGTAAAGTCTCTAATTTTCTAAATGACTTGCGATTGGTGCCTAAGTTTAGTGAAAAGGATGTTGAAACTTTTTTCACTTTGTTTGAAAGAGTTGCAGAGACAAGAGACTAGTCTCATTCAGACCGCATAGTTTTGCTTCAGTGTGTTTTGGTTGGTCGTGCTCAAGAAGCTTTCTCCATGTTAATCTTAAATGATGACCAGGATTATGCCAAGGTTAAAGTTGCAATACTGAAAGCATATGAATTAGTTCCTGAAGCATACAGACAGAACTTTAGAAACTGGAAAAAAGGTGACAAAACTTATGTATAGTTTGCCAGGGATTTGGAGATTCATTTTACCCTACGATCGCATTTTGAGAAATTTATTTTCGCCACGGCTGAAGAAAGACGATTTTAAAATTGTATTGTTTGTTTTAAAAGCTCTTAATGGTCTAGCCCCCCAGTATTTGACTGAGCTTCTCAAAATCCATGTCCCAGCTAGAACACTGAGATCCTCTAATCAGTTGCTACTGGCCACGCCTAAAACCAGACTTAAAACCAAAGGTGACCGTGCCTTTATGGCAGCGGCACCGAGACTCTGGAATAACTTGCCTTGGCATATTGGATCGGCAGGCTCCTTGGAGGTTTTTAAATCCTCTCTAAAAACACATTTCTTCTCCCTGGCTTTTAATCAAGTCTAGGTGGACATTTGGCAAAATTATATTTTATTTTTGTCATGGTTTTCAGGTGACGAGCCCACATGCAGATACGATCGGGAGGCAAAGCACAGTTTTAAGATGTTTATTTTGGAAACAGGCAGATCTACGGACGGAACTACAGGTGATTCGGCAGGGTCAGAACGTCAAGGCTGGAGAGTCTGCAAGAGAGAGGGAGTAAGTAACTCTGAAAGGAGAACCAGGAGAACTGCTAGAAGTTGCGCTGCTTACCATTGGGCTGGTGATAGCAGCAGAGTGGAGTCATTACTCTATGACTCCACTCTGCTGGTGATAGGCGGCTAGTGGCTGAGGACGGCAGATGTAACTGGCGAGGGATCCTGAGCAAGCCTCGTCGGCAATGGTTGACAGATGGATTGACCAGAGTGAACACAGAACCAGCAGAATCCGGGAGAGGGGATCTCAGGCCTCGCTGGGTAACATCCAGGAAGTATGAGGTTGCTGTCCAAAACGGGCTTGATCTAGGAAACATGGAAGGTAGGGTGTACTCGGGAGTGAGGGGGCAAACATAGACGGACGGTGGTCGGGTTAATAATTGTCTCTATCTCATAGGGACCAGTGAACCGGGGAGCAAGCTTCTTAGCGGACGGGTTGGACAAAACGTCTCTGGAAGATAACCAAACCTTCTGACCGAGGCGATAATGGGGAGCAGGTCTGCGGTGCTGGTCGGCAAACCTCTTGCTCCGCTCTGCGGTGCGAGTGAGTGCTGTAATAGTAGTTCTCCAGATGTCCTGGCAGCGAGCAATGTAGTCGTTAACGGGGGTGAAGGGAATCCTGAGTTCATCTGTGGGTAGGAGTGGAGGTTGATATCCTAAAGCAACTTCAAATGGTGAATGTCCAGTAGCTGAGGTGATGTGTGAGTTAAGGGCATACTCTACCCAAGGCAAAAACTTATTCCAGTCAGAAGGTGAAGATGACGTGAGGCAGCGGAGGGTGGTCTCTAGTTGTTGATTCATGCGTTCAGTTTGGCCATTGGTCTGAGGATGATATCCGGAGGTGAGTGTGTAACGGGCACCCAGAGCAGAGCAAAAGTGCCGCCAGACCTGGGAGATAAACTGAGGGCCCCGGTCAGAGAGGATGTCAACTGGGATGCCGTGAAGTCTGAAGACATGTTTGATGAGGAGCTGGGCTGTCTGGAGGGCGTTGGGTAATTTACGGATGGGAATAAGATGACAAGATTTAGAAAACCGATCAACTACTGTCAAAATAGTTGACATACCTTGGGACAAAGGGAGACCTGTAACGAAGTCAATAGCAATGTGGGACCATGGACGTTTGGGAATGGGGAGAGGATTTAACAAACCAGAAGGTGGCTGGGTAGAGGACTTATTCTGGGCGCAGACAGGACAGGCTAAAACATACTCTCTAACATCCTTGGTCCATGATGGACACCAGAAGCGCCGGGACACCTGAGACTGGGTTCTAAAAATACCCGGATGGGCGGAAAACTTAGCATCATGACTCCAGCGTAGAACCTCAGGGCGAACAGACTGGGGAACGTACTTCAGTCCAGGTGGACCTGTACCTGGGTCCGGGTCTAGTAGTTGGGCCTGTCTGATCCTGTCCTCCAGATCCCAATGCAAGGCTCCAACAGTACAAGTGGGGGGAAGAATCGGTTCCGGCACCCTTTCCTGTTCAACAGTGGCAAACTGGCGAGATAGTGCATCGGGTTTAACATTTCTGGAGCCAGGTCTGTAGGTGATGGTGAGGTTAAATCGAGAGAAAAACAAAGACCATCGGGCTTGTCTGGAGTTGAGTCGACGGGCTGACTGCAGGTAGGAGAGGTTCTTGTGATCTGTCCATATTATGATGGGCTGCTCGGATCCCTCTAGCCAGTGCCGCCACTCTTCCAAAGCTAGTTTAATGGCTAGTAGCTCACGATCACCTACGTCATAGTTCTGCTCAGCCGGGGACAAACGGCGGGAGAAAAACGCACAAGGATGTAATCTACGGTCAACCTCAGACTGTTGGGACAAAACCGCTCCCACCCCGGTATTAGAGGCATCGATCTGTAGAATAAACTGCTTGGCTGGATCGGGGTGAACGAGTATGGGAGCCTGGGAAAAACGAGATTTAAGTCTATTAAAGGCCTCCTCAGCCTCAGGACTCCAGATGTATGGGACCTTGGTGGAGGTGAGAGCATGTAATGGAGAGGCTACCTGACTATAGTTCCTGATAAAGCGCCTATAGAAGTTTGCGAAACCTAGAAAGCGTTGGAGCTGTTTGTGCGACTCAGGAACGGGCCATTCCACTACTGCTTTTATCTTCTCCGGGTCTGACTTCACTTGTCCACTTTCTAAAACAAGACCAAGAAAAGAAATAGAAGTCTGGTGAAAATCACACTTTTCGGCTTTAACGAATAAGCGATTTTCTAATAATCGCTGGAGAACAAGACGAACATGTTGTTTGTGTTGTTCTAGATCACGAGAGTAAATCAGGATGTCGTCTAGATAGACGAAAACAAAAACATTCAAAAAGTCCCGAAGGACATCATTCACCAGTGCCTGAAGAACTGCCGGAGCATTGCACAAACCAAAAGGCATGACTAAGTACTCGAAGTGACCTAACGGGGTCTTAAAGGCCGTCTTCCACTCATCCCCCTGTCTCACCCGAACCAAATGATAAGCGTTGCGCAGATCAAGCTTAGTAAAGATCTTGGCATTCTGGACTGGCTCGAGAGCTGAAGATAATAGAGGAAGCGGGTACTTATTCTTAACGGTTATTTGGTTGAGCCCTCGATAATCGATACAGGGTCGAAGGGTCCCGTCCTTCTTGCCGACAAAAAAGAAGCCGGCGCCTAATGGGGAGGATGAAGGACAAATTAACCCTGTAGCTAGGGACTCCCCTATATACTTCTCGAGCGCTTGACGTTCTGACCTGGAAATGTTGTAAAGCCGGCTCACCGGTAGTGGAGCCCCAGGCAATAAGTCAATGGCGCAATCGTAAGGGCGATGTGGAGGAAGTGAACAAGCCTGAGTCTTACTGAAAACCTTTCGTAAGTCGTGGTATTCCTCCGGAACGCGAGAGAGGTCAATAACGTCTCCGGATTCTGTCAAGGGTGTAGGGGAAACAGATACGGGGCGAGCGGACTGTAAACAACGGGAATGACAAGCTGGGGACCATGATTCCAGTCGGGACTCAGCCCAGTTAAACTGCGGGCTGTGGACCGTTAACCAGGCTAAACCCAAAACCACGGGTGAACGCTTGACGGGGAAAACAAAGAATGAAAGTTGTTCCCGGTGGTTACCAGAAACTATCACCACTAGTGGTCGGGTGCGATGGGTGATCAAAGTTAACCTCTGCCCATCTAAAGACGAGACCTGAAGAGGCTCGGGTAATGGCTCGACAGGCACACGGAGCTGGTCCACTATGGCTTGATCAATAAGATTAAAATCCGAACCAGAGTCTACTAGAGCCGAAACATCAAAACTATCCTGGTCAAACATTAACGTGACTGGCAAACATAAACGAGAAAGAGAAGGCGCCTTAGTACTTAGCACTTAGTGCTTCAGCTACCCGGGGAATTGATCCGTCACCGTCCACCATTTTCCCCGTTACGAACGGCGGACTCGGTCTTTTGGCCGAACAGGACAGTCTCTTAGGTAATGACCTTCACCTCCACAATAAAGGCATAAATTACCTGAGATGCGCTGCTGACGCTCCTTATTAGTTAAACCGACCTGTCCCAACTGCATGGGTTCTGGAGGTGGTGTACTGGACTGGGGTTCCCTATGGGTAAGCGTAGAAAAGGTGGATGATCGCAAGGCTTGGTCCGGTCTAACCCGGTTCCGACTGCGTAACCGGGAATCCAAACGGATGGCTAATGCTACAAAATCCTCAAAATCATCAGGTTCTTCAACCCGGGCTAACTCATCCTTTAGAGTCTCATCAAGAGCCTGAAAAAATACTGCCTTTAACAGCCTCGGCTGCCAACCCGCAGCAGCGGCAAACGTGCGAAACTCCACAGAGAAGTCTGATACGCGTCGACCGAGCTGCTTCAAAGAAAGGAGCTGACGGGACTGTTGAGCCGAATCTAACTCAGGTGAAAAAATTGTCTTAAATTCGGTAACGAAGTCCTGAAAAGTACACCCGAATGTCTGGCAATCAGGGAATCGAGCCTCAGCCCATCTAAGAGCCTTACCCGTTAATAGTCTTAAGACATAAGATATCTTAACCTGATCCGAGGCGAATGTCTGGGGGGAACGGTTAAACACGAGTTTACACTGGAAAAGAAATCCGCCGCAACTCCCACTGTCACCAGAGAACTTCTCCGGACAAGGTGACGCGCCCTCACGTGGTGGAGTCCGATTCTGATTCTCTGTACTCTGAGCGGCGAGAGGCGGGGTGCTGAGGTCTTGAGTGATAGGCGACGTCATCGCGGAAGTGACTGTGTCCACAAGCTGGCTAAACTGAGCGGCTAATCTCTGAAGCTGTTCCTGTGTTGAATTTGCGGCTAACCCTAGCGACTGCATCTGTTCCTGCTGTGCGGCTATCTGCCGCCCGAACGTATCCGCTGGACTTTGGTGGCCAGAGCCTTCTTCTGTCATGGTTTTCAGGTGACGAGCCCACATGCAGATACGATCGGGAGGCAAAGCACAGTTTTAAGATGTTTATTTTGGAAACAGGCAGATCTACGGACGGAACTACAGGCGATTCGGCAGGGTACAGTGGCAGTTATCAGTTCCACAATGGAGCCAGAGATGGATGTACTTACTCAGTACATCCATCTCTGGCTTCATCAGCGACCTGCTAGAGAAGTTTTTAACCCACTTGTCCTGGACATTGACGCTTTCTGCCGGCCCCGTCTAGCGATCGCCACCTCCCCTCTGCCGCTATTTCAGTAGAATAATGACTAGTGCAAAATTAATTTGTATTTACCGGAGATGAAGTGTAGACTGCAAATTCTGTCGGGGTATGATGGCTCCCCCAGTCGATTGGGACTGTCTGCCTGGGTCCTTCTTCATTGAAAATATCCATTTCTTTTGTCTTGCTTCTTTCTTCGGTAAACGAAAGAAAAGTACATCCAACGATTTGGAATGCCTCTGTGTGCAACCGGGAGCACAACAAGTCGTAGGCATTGTTTACATTTCGAAAATAAACGAACTAAAAGCACGCTCTAATTCACCCGTTTTGTAATGATAGAATGTGAGAACAGTCCTGTTTTTGCCTACACGCAGGACCCGAAAGTAGCGCAGACGTCACGCGTGAACTACCCTATACTCCAGCAGGTAACCAGGCAGTGCTTATGTGTATTTTGTTGAGGAAACCTGACTGTAGGGTTTAGGGACTGGTGTATTCTGCGAGTACACCGGTCCTCGCAAGCATAGCTTTATGGGAATGTGTGTGTGATCATGCAAAGTCAGCAAGATGGCTTTCAGTGACGAGACGGCTTCGTCTCAATGATTATAATTAATTTCAAATTCTCCATTAAATCTTTTTTTTTAAATATCCAGCACAGATGCCATAACATGGAGGACCAGTTCTGCCATATTTAAAAATAAATACAGAAATAAATAAATGCTCAATAAATAAATAAGCATACAATTAATTGTCACCAAAAATACAATAACCAAATATGCAAAATATGATAAGGGTATGGCAACTCGCCCACCTGTACAGGTACTTGCCCCTGCACCATCTGTGGGCCAGTGGCATCGCTCTCTCTCTCTGCCTCCTTCCCTCAAGGCTCCACTCGGTCTCTGTGACTGAAATAGGAGTTGGGTAGCTTCAGCAGGTTATCAAATGGGCACCCCCCTTCACTGGTGTTTCGTTGATTTAAGCCCATGACACCTCGGAGGGGCTCAATGGCAGATCCAGCGTCCTGGACCCACCCCCACTGAATGCCACCCAACTCTGTCTTTAGTTTTCGTTCACTTAGTGCTTCGGCTCTGCCACCGCACCTCCCGCTGCATCCAAATCCAGCGAGATGCCTCCTCCGCCCGCTTGGTGGCATTGGCTACAAGCCGCTTCCTGGCCAGCCCTTCGATTCCAAGCAGTCCAAGGGCTCTCCAAAGCGACCGTCCAGCAAAGCCTCTGCAGCCCACCTCCACTGGGAGATTCCAGGTCTTCCATCCATTTTGCTGGCTCTCTAGGATGAGGGCTTGGTATTTATTGAGCTTACGCTCATAGGCCTCCTCCATCCTCTCTTCCCAGGGGATAGTCAGCTCGATGAGCACCACCTGTTTGCTACCTTTAGACCACAGAACAATGTCAGGCCTCAGGCTAGTGTGGGCTATCTCCTCAGGGAATTTGAGCTGCTTCTTAAGGTCTGCTCGCATCTCCCAGTCATTTGCCGTGGCCAGGATCCCCTTGCTCCTCCCTCCTGCTGCTCCACTTTCTCCTGCCCTGATAAAATGTATAAAACGAGGCCCTTTGGACATATGTCTTGCCCTTTTCTTTGCCTGCTCGATGCCATCGGCCAATTGAACAAGGATCTGGTCATGACGCCACCGTAGGTAGAAATTAAATTATACAGTGAGACATAAATGTATATATCTCTTTTAATTAGCTTCTTTATGTATTCGCCTTTGTAATAATTACCTTATTTATTTATTGTCCAATATAATCTTCAACTTTTTTTATTAATGACTTATTTTTTTAAGTATTTATTAATGTGCATGTTATAATATTTTTGTATATTTTTACCCTATTTATTTCTGTTTTTTTACATTTCTGTATGCATTTCTGCCTCATTATGCAAAGGAGGAGGGGCTGTTTCTTTAGGGGTCAACTTCTGCCCATTGGTTGGTTAGCATTATAGCAATAAGTTATTAAGTTGCTTTAGGCAAAAATATATTTTTTTGCACAACATGACATTTTTTAGCTAATTTAATGGAAACTGACTAACCAACAATATAGCATATTTAAAGATAAAGAACACAGTTCTAACAAATGCTGTTGAAAGGATTTATTTAATTCCTTATATTTTAATCTACAGTATGGAATCACTAATATTTTTATGGAAGTAGGCGTTACTTCACATAAAATCTTATTAATATTATCCTATTGTGCATGCGGCCGTTAAAGGCAAGCACAATAACTGAGCCCTTAAAGCAAGCCTGTTAAACACATTTACATATAATATAGCTTCAAATGTACATTTCTATTGTCTTTTGGTAAATACAAATATCAGTTGGTATGCTGCCCTAACATGTAAATATTTGTACCATTAAAATTTTATATAAACCAAGTCCTAAATATCAAAGGTAAATTAACAAATATAGTATATCCAAAGTAGCCAAAATCTAAACAATTGTCTTTTTAAAAAATTTACGTCTGACTTTCCTGTTATTTGTAAGAGCCTAAATAATACTATGAAATAAATCATTTGAATGTGAAATATTACAATACTACGAACCAGTATGTAGCCCAGGCTTCATAAGCTGTTAGATGTAAAAGCCTGTTGTTTAGTTTGTCTGAATGTGTGAGAGAGGGAGCTGGCATTTATGGGGTTAACTCAGCCGTACAGCGCAGAGAGAGACGGGCGCGTCTCAGTACTGCGGCTGCGCACAGCGCTCTGAGGGATAGTTGGAAGGAGGACACATGTTCCGGTTGCACGAGAGGCTCTCTGCTTCGGAAAAAGAAACAAAAAGTTGATACATAAACTTAGCGGTTGAAAAAACCTCGCAAGCAAATTCCAGGATTCATATTTGATGTTGCCTACTCGGCGGTGAGTTTAATATGCACTTTGAGTGATGTAACACCGAATAAACGTGTGCTAACATCATAATTAGCCGCTAACTGCTAATGTTGATACCATATGCGTTAGCCGTTAGTGTAGCAGCCAGGATGAACTATCATTGAACTCAGCTAACAGAGCTAATGAAAGTCCTAACACGTCAGGGTAGTTCAGATAAATTGCTAGGCTATTATTTGTGAATATCATTTATTGAAAGTGGTGTGTGTATTGTATGAAAGGAGAGGGTAATTTGAGTATTTTATTTCATTTACACTGTTGAAGTAAGACTGAAATGAGAATTACCTATTTTTGTTAATTCATTTAAATTGATATATAGGTCCTATTTGTGTTATTTATTTTAATTAAGGAGTTATGGCCTGTAGTATTTTAATTTACGGAATAAATGAATGAATGTGGCCTGTCCTACAGGTCAGGTTTTTTTGTTCTGAGATAAGACTTGGTGACTCTTGACGCGGAGGAAGAGGCATCAGCGACACCAGTGGTCCACGATAAAAAGGATACCAGGATTGGATAGCCATCGGGCTGATTCCAAGCATCTGTTGGAGTGACGGGATCCATAGAATTAGATGGCGAGCCAGAACTGAAGGAATAAGAACTGAACGACTCTCCCAAACCTGCGGTGTGGTAGGACAGAGTGAAACGCATTAAAGGGCCCCAACGATACCAAACGAGAACTAAACTGAGCTCATATTTTTTTTTCTAATTTTCTTTATTTTATATTGTGCGCACTTTATTTCTTCATATTGTTGTCATATTGTTCATATTGTTTACATTCATGATTAACAATACATTTTTGAACGTAGCTTGTGTGTGAGTGTGGTCAATGTTGATGTTTCATCCTGGGCTCCGTGAGCGTTACCTTAAACTTCTGATAATTGGTCCAAAACTGTGAACCTGAAACCCAAAATTACATTTAATTCTTAAAAGAAATAACAGGTGGGTTACATAAAGTGGCGAGCCAGCCAGGAGCCCAGTATAGGTGACATCAATCTTGACTTATTGAAACATGGATTTTATCCAGAGGTTAAGTGTTAAAATACCCAACGCAGTCATTGTTGATGGAACAACTGGATTAGTTCAAGATGAAGAAGTGATTGACTTCCTTAAGAAGTATGGTGCCATTGAGCGCACTCTTTTGGTTGATGATGAGTCTTCTGAGATACACAAAAACCTGATCGTCGAGTATTCCAGTGGCTCAGCTGTAGAAGCTTTGCAGCCACTCTTACCATTCAGACACAAATTAAAAGGTGATCCAAATGTTGTATACAATGTGGAAGCTTTAAGTAGTGTTTACACTTCTAAGCTAGGTAGCCGTGCTACAAAAACATTCTTGACAGAGCTAAAAGAGCTAGCAAAGCTAAGCGGCAAAGACTATGAAGCTGTTATAAGAGAGATGATGACACAGATAAGTAGTGATGTTGAAAGCTTGCAACCTGCAGAGGAGCTGTCGCCTTTAGCACTCAGTGAGTCCCCTGTAGCGTCCCCACAGACTACCAGTGTTTTCCCAGGTCCCCCTCAGAATGACAGTGGTGAAAACAGTGCTACTTCAGCATCAGTCGTAGATGGGAGGAGGGCCCCATCCCTTTCTGCAAGTGACGTCAATCCACAAGAGGTTCAGAAAGTTGTGGTTGAACACATTGTGAGGAGGGAGGACGCAGGTTCTTTCTCGTCATTCCCAGTCCGACTTCGCTCATTTTCAGGGAAAATTCCTAGACCCAATAGTGAAGTAGATTATGACACTTGGCGTTCGCACATTGACCTTTTCTTGAATGATCCCAGTATGTCTCCTCTTCAAGTGTCTCGTAGAATCTTGGAGAGTCTGCTTTCACCTGCAGCAGATGTGGTAAGAGGCCTAGGCTCCAATTCATTGCCTTCAGTTTATTTGCAACTTCTAGATTCTGCTTTTGGTGCAGTTGAAGATGGAGAAGAGCTGTTTGCTCAATTCATGAGTACTCTCCAGGATCCAGGCGAGAAGCCATCAGCTTACTTACAGCGGTTGCAGCTCACGCTTAACCAGGCTGTTAAGAGAGGTGGGGTCGCACCAGGGGAAGTAGATAAACACCTCCTTAAACAGTTTTGTAGAGGGTGCTGGGACGCTGCTCTGCTCTCTAGTTTACAACTTGAGCAGAAGAAAAACCTCCCACCCCCATTTTCAGAGCTTTTACTAATCCTCCGTACTGAGGAAGACAGGCAGGCAGCCAAAGCGAGTCGCATGAGGAAGCATGTGGGTTCCACAAAGCAGAGAGTTCAGCTCCACTCACAAAGTGGCTGTATTTTTGAACCAACAGAGAACCCAGAGACCCAGTCCAGTGCAATTGATGATCTTAAGAAGCAGGTAGCTAGCCTCCAGAGTCAGCTAACCACTTTGATTGCTCAGAAGAAGCCTAAGGGGTCTAGTGATAGGGGAGCTACAGGAAAAACCCAGAACAGAGTAGCAGCATCACACAGTATAAAACCAGATGTGACAAAGCAAACAAGAATGACCTACACAAACAGACCCAGACCTTGGCATTGTTTTAATTGTGGGCAGGACGGACACATATCAACAGCTTGCGCTAATGACTCAAATCTGACTTTAGTGGCTGAAAAGAGAAAACAGTTGGAGGAAAGACAGCGTGGATGGGAACGACAGAACTACCCTGACTTACCTTTAAACTAGGTTCAGTCCCTGTCGTGGGGCAGACAGGGGCTGAAGAGAAGCTGCCACGCTCCTCAAAGAAATACAAAGTTAAAAAATGTACCATTTCAGAACACTCTAAAAGAAACCACTCCTTTAAGCTTCCTTCCGGTTTGGTCGGTACCAGAAGTACAGCTGAAGTGACCATCAACGGTAAGCAAGTTAACTGTCTGCTTGATACGGGGTCACAGGTCACTACTGTTCCGCATTCATTTTATGAACAACATCTAGCTGAACAAGAAATCAAACCTTTGCACAATCTCTTAGAAGTAGAGGGAGCAAACGGACAATCTGTGCCCTATCTTGGTTACATTGAAATGACAGTTGTCTTCCCACCGGCTTTGTTAGGTGTCTCAATCGAGATACCTACCCTTGCTTTGGTTGTGCCTGATGTCAAGGCCATCTCACAGTCTCTTGTGCTTATAGGCACCAACACCATGGATGCCTTGTATGACACCTATTCGGAACGTGAGTCAACCAACTATCAGCCAGCTCATTACGGTTACCAAGCTGTGATCAAGGTCCTTGAACTCAGGTGTAGACAGGCTTGCGGTAGCCATGGCATGGTAAAGCTACGAGGGAAAAACACTGAGGTCGTTCCAGCAGGAAAAACCGTTGTTATTGAGGGCTTTGCTGTGGCTAACGACTTCCTGAATGAAAATACTGTTGTTGTTGAACAATCATCTTCATCTACTTTGCCTGGCGGGTTAATAGTGAAGTCTTGCTTAGTTGACCTTTCCAACCAGCGACTCTTTAAGCTTCCTGTCGTTATCAGTAATGTATCTGAGCATGAAGTTGTCATTCCTGCAGGGTGTAAACTCGCCGATGTTAGTACTTACCAGAGCATCTTGTACCAACAACATGTGAATCCAACACCCAATGCTGAGTCAGCTCAGAAGTCAACCTTGAACTTCAACTTTGGGGATTCACCAATCCCGACTGATTGGAAAGAGCGCATTGTCGAGAAACTTCATAACATGCCAGAAGTTTTTGCGCAACACGACTTGGATTTTGGGCGCACAGATAAGGTGGCGCATCACATTAAGCTTTCCAATGAGATTCCCTTCAAGCAGCGGCCTCGGCCACTACATCCAGCTGATGTTGGAGCTGTTCGCAAGCATATCCAAGAGCTCTTACATGCTGGGGTAATTAGGGAATCGGAATCACCTTTTTCGTGCCCAATTGTGGTTGTCCGAAAAAAAGACGGTACTGTCAGACTCTGCATTGACTACCGAAAGCTGAACCTGCAGACAATAAAGGATGCCTATGCACTTCCCAAGCTTGAAGACACCTTCTCTGCACTTTCAGGTTCTCAGTGGTTTTCGGTCCTTGATTTGAAGTCTGGTTATTACCAGATTGAAGTTGAAGAGAAGGATAAACCCAAAACAGCATTCGTATGCCCACTGGGGTTTTGGGAGTTCAATAGGATGCCACAGGGCGTGACAAATGCACCAAGTACCTTTCAAAGGCTAATGGAGAAATGCATGGGCGATATGCATTTGAAAGAAGTCTTGGTTTTCATAGACGATCTGATTGTCTTCTCAAAGACCTTGGAAGAGCATGAAGCTCGACTTATAAAAGGCAGTTCACTCGTGACCATCTTGCTGACCCGGACAATATCGATGCTGTCGACCAGGCAGTTGTTCAAGCCATTTGTGAGAGGCAATTTGTCTACAGTGACAATCTTGATGTTCATAGTGATGCTACTTTGGTTGAAACACTAACCACCTCCACCAGAGCGGTACCTGACAGTTATGGGAAAGAGGACAAGCTTGGAGGATTACCACACATTCCGCATTTAACTGAGGTTGAGTTAGCAAGTAAACAGAGGGCTGATCAGTGTTTGAAGCATGTTATTCACCAACTTGAGTGCGGGGAGAAGCCACCTCCTACGCTACGGAGCGAGTTCCCAGAACTTCCACTCTTGTTGAGAGAGCTACCGCGTCTTGAGCTCCTCAATAAGGTGCTTTACCGAAGACGGCAAGTCGGTGCTCAGACTTCTTATCAGCTAGTTTTGCCAGCTGAGCTCTGTGACATGGTCTTGATGAGCTTGCATGATCACATGGGACACATGGGTGTTGATCGTACCCTAGATCTTGTCAGAACTAGGTTTTTCTGGCCCAAGATGACTTTAGATGTTGACAAGAAAGTGAAAACATGTGGCAGATGTGTGCGCCGAAAGGCATTGCCAGAGAAAGCTGCACAATTGGTTAATATCAACACAACGAGACCACTTGAGTTACTCTGTATGGACTTCCTTTCTTTGGAACCCGATAGCAGTGGAACGAAGGATATCCTGGTTATCACAGACCACTTTACAAAATTTGCGGTTGCCATACCGACGCCCAACCAAAAGGCCCGAACTGTGGCGAAGTGTCTGTGGGACAATTTTATTGTGCATTACGGGTTCCCAGAAAGACTCCACAGTGATCAGGGACCTGATTTCGAGTCTCGCATGATTAAGGAACTGTGCCAAGTAGCTAACATACATAAGGTGAGGACAACTCCGTACCACCCTCGTGGAAACCCAGTTGAGCGTTTCAATTGCACCTTATTGAACATGTTAGGTACTCTGGAAAATCAAGAGACGTCTCGGTGGCGTGAGTTTGTAAAGCCGCTAGTTCATGCATATAACTGCACGAGGAACGAGGTAACGGGATTCACGCCATACGAACTTATGTTCGGCCGCCAGCCTCGCTTGCCAGTTGACCTTGCTTTCGGGTTACCCGTCCAAGGTGGTCAACACATGTCGCATTCCCAGTATGTTCAGACTCTCAAGTCGTGTCTTCAGCAAAGTTACAAAATGGCAACAGCAAATGCTGCAAAAACATTAAGTCGAAACAAAACAAGATACGACAAGCGTGTAACAGTTTCGGACTTGGATGTTGGAGACCGAGTTCTCGTTAGAAATGTCCGCTTACGTGGAAAACATAAAATATCTGATAAATGGGAAGCGACAGTCCATGTTGTGGTAGGTAGAGCTGGGACGCTCCCTGTGTACACAGTCAGGCCTGGAAACCGTGAGGGTCCTTTGAGAACATTACATAGGGATTTGTTACTTCCGTGTGGCTATTTACCAACAGAGGACAGCCATCCTGTCCCACAGTCCGGGAAGCGTAGGCCGTCGACTCGTGCAAATCCTTCCCCAGAGGAAACGATCCCCTCAGACGAGGAGGAAGATGAGTTTTTTCCTATTTACTGGTTTCGGGATCCTTCCTGTGAACAGGTATCAACTTTTCAGAACACAGCTCAGTCTGATCTTGGGATGTCCCCTGATCAAGATACACAAGGTCAAATACTTCCACTTGATCATCTTGTCGAGGATTCTCCAAGTGTTCAGTGTGTTGATTACTTACCTGAAGTTGACAACCACCCTATTAGGCTTGATGGTACTGCAGATGGCCTTCGAGTACTCGACCAGCCTGACAGTCATCCAAGTAACATTGAACCTTCGACTATTGACATAGCCACAACGGCTGAACCAATGGGTTTGACTAAGAACGACTGTACTGAGACACAGTGTGACAAATCTCCAGATGTTCCAGATGACACTAGTGCCAATCAGACAGTAGGTGCATGTACATTTGAGGCACAGGAGCAGGAACAGGTTAGTTCTATCAGACGTTCAACTCGGACTAAGGACCAACCTAATCGACTCACATACACAGAACTAGGTAAACCATTATTGGCTGTGATGCAGTCATTTTTTCGTAGTTTATCTACAGTTGTTGACACTGCTTTGAATGATGACTTTAAAGGCTCCTCTTCCTTAACTTCCCAGGTAGTAACTACTCAGCCTTTGCCATGTCCCGGGACGTGCATGAACTCAGGGGGGGAGAGTGTAGCCCAGGCTTCATAAGCTGTTAGATGTAAAAGCCTGTTGTTTAGTTTGTCTGAATGTGTGAGAGAGGGAGCTGGCATTTATGGGGTTAACTCAGCCGTACAGCGCAGAGAGAGACGGGCGCGTCTCAGTACTGCGGCTGCGCACAGCGCTCTGAGGGATAGTTGGAAGGAGGACACATGTTCCGGTTGCACGAGAGGCTCTCTGCTTCGGAAAAAGAAACAAAAAGTTGATACATAAACTTAGCGGTTGAAAAAACCTCGCAAGCAAATTCCAGGATTCATATTTGATGTTGCCTACTCGGCGGTGAGTTTAATATGCACTTTGAGTGATGTAACACCGAATAAACGTGTGCTAACATCAGCGCTAATTAGCCGCTAACTGCTAATGTTGATACCATATGCGTTAGCCGTTAGTGTAGCAGCCAGGATGAACTATCATTGAACTCAGCTAACAGAGCTAATGAAAGTCCTAACACGTCAGGGTAGTTCAGATAAATTGCTAGGCTATTATTTGTGAATATCATTTATTGAAAGTGGTGTGTGTATTGTATGAAAGGAGAGGGTAATTTGAGTATTTTATTTCATTTACACTGTTGAAGTAAGACTGAAATGAGAATTACCTATTTTTGTTAATTCATTTAAATTGATATATAGGTCCTATTTGTGTTATTTATTTTAATTAAGGAGTTATGGCCTGTAGTATTTTAATTTACGGAATAAATGAATGAATGTGGCCTGTCCTATAGGTCAGGTTTTTTTGTTCTGAGATAAGACTTGGTGACTCTTGACGCGGAGGAAGAGGCATCAGCGACACCAGTGGTCCACGATAAAAAGGATACCAGGATTGGATAGCCATCGGGCTGATTCCAAGCATCTGTTGGAGTGACGGGATCCATAGAATTAGATGGCGAGCCAGAACTGAAGGAATAAGAACTGAACGACTCTCCCAAACCTGCGGTGTGGTAGGACAGAGTGAAACACATTAAAGGGCCCCAACGATACCAAACGAGAACTAAACTGAGCTCATATTTTTTTTTCTAATTTTCTTTATTTTATATTGTGCGCACTTTATTTCTTCATATTGTTGTCATATTGTTCATATTGTTTACATTCATGATTAACAATACATTTTTGAACGTAACTTGTGTGTGAGTGTGGTCAATGTTGATGTTTCATCCTGGGCTCCGTGAGCGTTACCTTAAACTTCTGATAATTGGTCCAAAACTGTGAACCTGAAACCCAAAATTACATTTAATTCTTAAAAGAAATAACAGGTGGGTTACAAGTAACAAAAATGGTACTTGAATGATAGTTTTAAATGATCCTACCCGAGGAAATTGTGACGGTAGTTCCCTTATCCTGGTAGTCAAAAGCATCACAGTGCTAACTTCACTTTGTCCAAAAACATGAAGTGCCAGAAAAAAGTGTGGCAAAAAACAGTGAATAAAGAAAATCCCAGATATTTCTCTAAATGCTGATGAGCCCAACATTCCTATGTGACGGTTTGGCAAAACACCATTTTGTTAGTTCTTAATCCTCAAATTATAATGGTAACCACAGCTAAATAATCACTATAATCGATAGTTCAAAAAGTCATATAGATAAAACATACCAAGCTATTTACATCACCATTTTAAGAATATGCTTACCTCATAATATACGGATCAATTTGATATTGTATATATATATATTTTTTTTTTGCAGCATAATACCAGATTAATCTCAGGTTTTTGTTCTTAGGTTTTTGTATTAGTGTATTTCACTGTGGCCCCCGTAGTAATCACCATAGAAAACTCCAATACAAAAACTGTTTGATTCCAGTGGAGAATATGTGGGCCTAAAGCCCCGTGGGAGTAAAAAAAGAAAAAGAAAAAACAGAACTGAGACAGATGGTGAATTCTCATTACTTTTTGCAAACATATTCAGGCATTTAGTCTTTTGTACTTATGATTTTGTTTGTATAGTTTTTAAAGTTTGACATCACTGATCTCACTATCTAAATTCCGGGTGAATTCAAGCAGGACTTTACATGAGTATGTTTTTTATCCATGCTGATATTAAAAATGTATAATTTTTTACAATGTGTCGTACTTAAAAAATAAATAAAATAAATACAATGTGTCATACTGAGGAAAAATTTGTTATTTTTTGTGTGTAAACTTCATTTCTTAAAACTGCTCTAACTGAAAATTGTAACACACCCCCTCTAAAAAGTGTCCAAGAAACAAAGGCCTCATAAATATTGTCCACCTCATATGATAATATGATAACCTGTGGTGGAAAATCAGAACCAGCCTGAAACAAACTTCCAGCTGTTTGGAAGCTCCTGGAATGACGGCCACAAGAGCATTTTACACACATGTATGTTATGTTGACCAATGTGCCTGTCATGATCATGCAAGAACTTTATTGATATGATAAGAAATACTTAATTCTTAAAAGCAATGATTTATTTTACACTTCCTTCAGACTAAAAATATTTGCTAGTTGATAGAAAAATGATTAAAACCATAAATCGTTATAAATGTTTAAAAAAAGGAGGTAAGCAGGTAATTATGGAGTGCTGTGGAACTAAAAAAAGGGCATATTTCAACTGAGACAAATATAAAGTTGGAGAAAATGGACTGTGTTACAGTCCTTTAAAGGATTAAACTGTAGCTACTTTATGACTGACTGCATTCAAATACGAACAGAAGAGTACATGCTTACAGCTCAAATGGTTTCCTAAACAGTTTCATTGCTGTGGGATGTGATTTTCTAATCATAAAATGTTTCAAGACATCAGTGGCTTGATGTACAAAACTGTGGCATGCATGCTTACCACACTAAAATTAAGTTGTATCAATATTGTAAGGAGATTGGAAATGTGCGCAGCAACATGGCAAATTGAAGGCTGCCTTGGATGTGTTTGCACATTGACAACACTTGCAGAGTATACTGAGAAACACTGTTTGTGCAGTCTCCTTAACTGCAGCAGAAGCTTTATGCACAAGCTATAGGTGAACAGCAGAGCAATAAATAACATCTATCCTCATGGCGACTCTCGTGCAGATGGATACATTATCTTAAGTACTCAAGCATGCCATAGACACAGATGCCTTTCTACGGTGGGACGTCAGAAAAAAACACTCCAAATCCGCTCTCACACACTCTTGAAACACTCACACACACACACAACACTGAAACACTACAAGCATTCATCCACACTACTGAAATGCTGTAGTTCCAGCAGAATCCTTACACTACAATGTCAGTTCCGACTGCAGGCAAATGTTGTCCAAATTGGATTTCTTTTTTTTTTTAGGGGGGGGGGGGGGGTCAAGTAACCAGGGCAGGCTTTTTAGAACCAGTGAGTATGCTCAGATCTGGTCCACTTCCATATGTGGATGTTATTGAATGTGACTCCAGTGGGAACAACTGAGGCAGATTTGATGAAAATGTGATGCCACTTTTGACTGACATTTGGCACAACTTTGTGCCAACGGAGCCCAGAAGTGATAGCAGTTAGCATTAGTATAACATACACAGCACTGCTTAGTGGAGAGACAAATGTTAGACCTCATTAACATAGGGAGTGAAACCTGTATTAAAGTCAAATTGGTTGGTACTTTGTTGTCTACAGAGTTCTTGTATTGAAGCCAAGCAGACTGACTGACAGCTTGCGGTACGACAAGAAGGTGGGTTTACACTTTCGTTAGTGTAGTTCAAATGTCACTTCTGAAACTCTCATATTACGAATTTGGCTATATATATATATTTTTTACTTTATTTTCAGTCAGTAAAGTTTCACCAATGTTTATTCTTTAAACATAGAACATTTTAAGTCGGGAAAGAATGATCATGGAAATATTTGTCTTGTTCAACTAATTTTTTTAGAAAATTGTATTATTTATATCCTTTCTCATCCATTGCCCACCTATACAGACACTGTATAATAAATGGATCACATGTTGGTTGACGGCTTGTCTCTGGGCTATAGGCACTACTGATACCAATTACTAAAAGACCAATGTTATGTTAATTTATGGTCGTATTTTAATCTTGCATATTTCTAAAAGTGTTCTTGGGTAAGATTAACATCAATAAGCATTTTAGAGAGAATTTTATAACAGTTTATCAGTCTGAAAAAATTGGGGAGCGTTACCATTCAATCCAAAACAGTAATTAGCCCATATTTAGCCTCTCTTTTTGCATGTTTGTAATTAATAATTATTGAATAAAATATGTGCTTTGAGATAGTATTGTCAGGTAAGACAACTATTTGGAAATATTTTGAACAGGTGTTCAGCATTGACTACATTTGAAACATCTGGTTCTTTAATTGTTTCAAGGTTTTTGTATGGGTGTTTTTCACTGTGCCCCCACCCCATACGTATCACCATGAATCACTCTTGCACAAAAACAGAACACTCTTTAGCGCACTAAAGAGAAGTCAGACCTGCCACAATCAGGAAGTAAGTGAAAGACAAACAACAACTCAAATATTGTAAAATCATTCTAGTAAGACAGGTTAATACATTGTAGACAGCTTTTTTTTTTTTAAAATCCAGTTAAAAACGTTTTCACAATTTTTTTCATTAGGTGCGTGCTAACCTATCACCCAGTGCGTTTTGCACTGAAGTTTGAAAGGGGTAGAATTATTTGCTAGTACGTAACTGTTAAACTGTTAAATACTGTTTGTTTGCATTTGTACTGTTTTTTTTAAATATTTTTTAAATAATATGCCAGTAAATGACCAGGCTTGTAGCTTGTTGCCTGACAAAATAAATTAAAAAAGTTATTTTTTCATGTAATTATAATTTTATCTAAAGCTGTACCTTTATAAGCAATCACAAATTGATTTATAATATACCACAAAATAGGTAATCTCACACCACACTTTTTAATAAAGAGAAGAGTGAGAAGAAGAGAAAAAATGTGTGGTTCGAGGAGTGTATGAGTGTTAGTTAAATTCAAGCTTATTCAACAGGCACTTACAAGACCCAGAAGTAAAAAAAAAAAAAAAAAAATATATATATATATATATATATATATATATATATATATATATATATATATATATATATATATATATATATATGTATATATATTAAACTCCACATGTTTTTATTTGTTGTAGTTTTTTTGCTCAGCCAAATGTAAATTACCACTTTAAACATTGTAATGATGAAATAATGGTCATGAAGTATTTCTTTAGCAATATATTTAGCCAAATATTAAAAAATTTTTACGTTAATTTTTACAGAATTGTGTAGAAAAATAAAACAATTACCAACTCAATTGCTGCAATTCCAGTTTATAAAAAATATGGAGACAACAAATAAATATATACATTTAATACCGTAACACCTAAAACAATTAATAAAAATTATTTGCCCTATCCAGACAGCTCATCTAAAAAGAGATACAAGAATTATATGCTATGGTATTGGGATTTTATTTATCTTCCAAAATATTAGTGGTTCCTTTTTGCAGCTTTTTAGACCTGTGTTATGATGAAAACTGTTTGAACTAAAAATTACAAGGAAATGAAATGACAATAGAAGAAAAAAAATATTAAAATCTACTAAAATATTAAGATATTGGTGAATTTTTTTTTATCAAGACATCATTTATTTTTATGTATTTTGTTTATTTGTTTTTTTTTTTGTCAGAGGCAGAGACTTATAAAGCTCAACAAGCGGATAAAGAAGATTGGTTCTGTATTGGTGACTGCTGTGGAATCTCTGGAGATTATTGTTATTATTGATAAGAATTATTTTTCAAAGAACATTGCAGAAAACCCTGAGCATTCACTTCATCAGACTGTAATCTAACACTGTGTTATATGACATAATATCTTTCATACCCTTAGCCATCAGCACCTACAACAACTATTTGAAGAAACCTGAGTAATATTAGTTACAACATATAATTTCACTTTTAATTTTTGAACTGCATTGAATAATCAGCTTGTAAATGATATAAAATCGATAAAGTTTCCGATGTCCACGTTTCTGTGGGATCTGCCTGTTGGTAGCTGTTTTCTTTACGGTAAGCCCTGTACAAGTCCTGGATGAATAAAAAGTCAGCCCTGGTGATTGTCCCTGCAAACCTAGTTTTTCATTGTAGTTTGGACCTGTCCTGTTTTGTGGATAAGCCAAACCACACAGTGATGATTAAACAGACTGAATAGTGTCTGTGTAGCAGATAACAAACATTTCCTATGGATGGTTGTACTTGAGTTGCTGCAGGATCTACAGTCTCTGCTGTGCTTACTTCTGAACAGTGTTTATGTGTGAGGAGGATCATCTCAGGTCACAAGAAAGTGTGGTTCCCAGGAACCAGAAGAGATTCACAGCAGACACATTGTTGTTGAAGATGGTATCAGGAGGCAATGTGGAATGTTTACTTTGGTGAAGGTCCACCATCATCTCCGCTGAGCTGAGCTGGTTAAGCTCCAGGTTGTTCTGACCGAACGAGAGCACAAGCCTCTCTACTTCATGTATATATGCAGACTGATCACTGTCCTGGGTCACACTTATAATAGCTGTGTCATCTTAAAACTTCAGAAGTTTTAGAGATAAAGTCCACTGAGGGGGAATCATTTTCGTACAGAGAAAAGGGGACTGGGGAAATTATTTTAGGATATAAACCACTGAGTAGTAAATTCAAAATTTTCATGACCATCAATCTGTTTTCTTTTTGGTTGTGTTACATCCACCAGGTTCGTTTGGTGGGGTATCATTAACGGAGACCACACGAGGATTGACTGGTTAAATAAAAATAGATTTTATTAAATTATGCTACAAAAATACAACCTAAATAGGGAATACCTGAAATAAGAAACCAAAATAGATTAATACAAAAACCATAACTATGCAGTAATAAGCAAATAAAAAGCAAACCTAGCAAAACCAAACCATAGGATACAAACCATGCCAAATGGGGTTCTGAGGAGGAAAAAAGCCCTCCTCTCCGCTACATGCCTAGCAGCTTTTAGGCAGCAAAGCTCCAATTAGGGCAAAACATAACACCTGCAGAAGACCTGTCTCCAGAACCCTAATAGGAAAAAAACACTGCAGCTGTAACAGTTAAAATTTTGACCTAAACCCCTTTCTATAAATGCTGGAAGGGCTGCTGATCAAATAAATGGAGCCAAAGAAAATGTGACACAGAAACAGTCACCACTAGATGTCAGCATTGGCTTGGTAAATAACATTCATTGAGTGGATATTTGATAAAAATTGTTATACAAATAATCATTGGTAAATGTTCAATGTTTTAATATTTGGATTAATACAACTATTAAGATGTTTTGTAATATACAGTTTGAATAACTTAAAATTTTGTATGTGTATAGTATAGTATAGTTCAAGTATATATTTTATTAAACTATGTCTTAAATGATTGCTTAAAAGGGATGTAATTGACTGTGTATTTATATTTTACACTAATTACAAATTCACCTGATGCCTGCTAGAGCACTAGACCGCTTTCACAAAAAGGAGATGGACAGAATCATGGTACAAGGGAAGATATGTCAGAAATGACAGGATTAAAAAAAGCAGGATGTATAAAGAGCAAATGATTGAGAGCAACCTGGTGACACATCAATGCTAGCATGAGGAGTTATGGACAAAAGGTGAACAGTAAGAAGTCACCGATTTGGTCCAATTATTGTAACTGTTAAAACAGGTGCTGAGCTTGTTTTTCACACCATCATTTTGCAGTAAAAACCAATCATCCAACTATTACAAAATTCTATGTTTCACCTTTATGCATCCATATCCAGGCATATCAATTCCTGTCTTAACACAAAATTACCAGCCACAGTGATGACAGGTCAGGAAAGAGACTCTGAAAACAGCAAAAGCTTTCATTTGGTCTGCTTAAAATGATTACAGAGCCCTTCTTTGATAAAACTGATCAAGATAATATAAATTATAATGCATTTTATTTTGCAACAAAACTTGCTACCGTACTAGATTTTTATCCATAGCATTTGTGCTTCTACTAGTTATTTTTCTGTGTAATAACTTGACTTACTGAATATCTTTGTTTTAACTAGCTCAAAGGCTTCTCTTTCCCAGAAAATTAAGACAATAATGCATATGTTACTTAGGTTTGAGTCATTAGAGTGAAAACATCAAAGCCATAAACAGAGTTTAGTACCTAACAAGTACATCCATGGGCAGTTATTAGAGTTAGCTCAGTGTGGCCTTCGTGGCAGGGATGTGGTGTGTGAGGGTGCCTTGACCTGCTGGTCTGGGCTGCTCAGGATTCCTGGGATGGGCTCTGGTTGGCTGGATAATTCGAAATGTGTTTGCCCTGACTCTAGATGGATGGTTTGGGGCAGTGCTCAAACCCTGTGTCTTGAAAGGTCTGCTCTCCTTCATCCTGGTTAAGGGGATCACCCCCTTTACCCCCTTTTGTACCAATACCCCCTTACTGGGGTATTGGTACCTGCACCAGGGAGTATAGGGTGTGTAATGAGTACATATGTGTGTACAGCACCTATTCTCATGCATTATTAGATTGAGTGTATGCTTATGAGTATTTGCATGTGAGGGCATTAGGGTTGGAATGTGTAATTGTGACTGTGCACCTGTTTGTTTGTCAGGTTGGGTTTTGGGCTGCCCCCTCTCCTGGGACAACTCAAGTCTCCACTAAGTGTGGAGCCCAGCCCACCCCCCAGTGAGGCCCCCTGCCGGTGGCTGGCGCCTTGATCTGCTAGTGCATTGGTGGTTCCCGGTATCTGGGACTGGATGCTTGGGTGTGTGCTAGCTCACTCCTTGAGGTTGCTTCACACGGCCTGAGTTCTTTTTCGGTGATCTACATTTTTATTAAAAAAAAGGGCCTTTTAAGTCCTGCTTTCATGAGATGGCCGAGAGAAAAACATGTCACCGAATTCAAAAATATAGGAACAATCACAAATGGCAAGATGGCCTTCCAGCCTAATGTCAACTGTTATAGATTATGAGATTACAGACGCTGGAAACAACAGATAACTCACTGACACTGAGGATGTCACAGATGTGGCATACATAAAGAAATGGAGTTATGTCAGGGCATCATGTATATGTGGATAAACCTTGGAGCCCATGCTATTCTGTAGTCTAAAGCCAGCTTCACACTTGCTACTTTCCTTGTGCACTCCTTCCATTCACTGCAAAATGTGCCACATAGCAATCTAAACTGGATTTATTCATGCATTTAGACAGCCCCGCCCCCTACCTCCTTTATTTTGAAATATTACCATATCCATTTTACACTTCCTGCATCTGACTTCCTGGCTGGCTCATCTGGTTTTGAGAAACTGACGCATTTCGCTCCATCATCGGTCACCAATAGACTCAATCCGTAGGGTTCTCTGTCATGATGTAGTGCCACTGTGCTGCTGGGAAATGCCCCATTGACTAGAATGACTTTTGTATATGACATAGCAGAGAATGCATGGATGAAGGAGTATGTGTGAATGAGGGGTAACACTGACACCTCTCCCAAAGACAACATGGGTGGGATGGACCTCCCCTACAGGGGCATGTCCTTGCTGATCCATGTAAGCTGATTTAACCAAGAGTTTGAGCTTCTCACTTCCTCATTTCACTTTTTCCTGCATCAATATGAGAGTCCAGTAATGAAGCTGTATCATTCCGCTGGCTTATTTGGATTAAATGTGTTATAGTTTCTTTCTCAAGTGTCTCAAGGGTAAAGGACAGGAAGGACCACCAATAGGGGGTGGTAATCTTACACAACTGTGTGTATAAACCTGTGTGTATAAAAAGCATATTACTCAAATATGAGTAATATGCTTTTTATTTGCCCTTCTGGAGGCATGAATCTTACTAAACCAGCAATAGTCCACTATTGCTGTTAGTCCATAATTTGTGAACAGAGTCCATTGGTGTTTTAGTGTATTCAATGACAAGAAATGTGAGATCATGTGCTTGTATTGCTAATAGTAGTTACCCTGGTCAGCTGGCATAAAAAAAAATCCTACTACTTTCCAATAGGACATGCAAAGTTAACTTGAAGGGGACATTATTTGGAAATCACTGCAATCATCACTAACCTGAATAGCTGAAGCTCTTTCATAAACACCCTAAATATCAAGTAGGTGAGCATTACTTCGATATCACTTGGATATTTAGTGAAGCTCATATTGTTTAATTTTGTTTATTCACTGGAAACATCAGCCATTAGCTGCTGTTTCCATAAACTTTAGTTTATGTTGCCATAATTAAAACTTAAACCTATCTGAGCTTGCTTTATTGAACTGCAAATATTATGCACAAAAAGTGTCTCTGTTTTTTACAATAATCCTTTGATAATGGTATATCTAAAAATATCTCCAAAAAGATTAGCATATTTCGCAAAAGTTCAATAATTGTCGTCTCTCGTTTTTAGAAAGTGATACGAATGTATTATATAGAGTCTGTACACATGAATCAACATATTTCAAGCCTATTCCTTTTAATTCTAAAAATGAGTGGTAACAAATATTAAATATTTTCACTATATTTTCTAATATCTTAAAATGTACCTTTAGATAAATTTGCATTTCAAGTTAATGTTGTAAATGTTAATGTTTAAAGTTTATAGTCCAGCTTGTCTTAAACCGTATCCAACCTGCTGCTACTATTTCAATGCACTGTGCATGCTTCTGTAATGTTTCCCTCTGTCTCTGTAATGCTTTTCTTTCCACTTTTTTTGTTTTGTTCCTGTACAGCACTTTGAATCATCTTATTACTGAAAACTGCTTTACAAAAAACTTGCCTTGTCTTGGTTGTTGATTTTTGTTCAGGTCTGCATGTGGTTTGCATCACTGTGTTGTATCTCACACAGTAATAAACAGCTGTATCCTCAGGCTGCAGGGTCTGTCCTGTTATTGTCACTGTTTCTGCAGTCATGTCCCTGCTGAAGCTGAATTTGTTCTTCAGAGCATTATTTTGATAAAGGCTACCACTACTTCCACCCCACTGATGAAATATATACTCCATTCCTTTTCCATCCCGTTGTCTGATCCAACCTGTTCCAAAACTGTCATACAGAGAGTAGCCAGAGAGCTGGCAGGTGATGCTCAAAGACTGACCGGGCTGCACAGCTTTTGAGTTTAGCTGGATAAGATCAATGCAGACAACACCTGTGAAAAATAAATAATAATAATAATAATAATAATATTAACCCCATTATTCATCTGAAAACTGGATGACTGATGTGTTTATTAGATTGAATCCAAAGAAAGCTCCTTACCGGATCCAGTGGTCAGCATTAGTATTAAAGCTAAATGGAGCATGATTGTTGTTGAAGATAAACTGATATTGGATCTGACATGCAGATGACATGTCACTTCCTTATAAATCACATTGGATTTGCATGATGCTGAGTACTTACATTTATTCAAATCCTGTCTAAGAAGTTAAGTTCTGCTCTCACATGTTTTCTCTTCAAAGTACAATATTTTATTACAATGGACCATATGTTTAGCTTTTTTCAGACTTAACAAAATTGTTTGGAAATATAAAATAGAATATAAAGATCCTTTACTGCTCCACTTTGGGGAAATTATGATGTACTAGCAGCATAGAGCCAATTTACAACATGAAAATAATATTGCAGTTATTAAAACTTGCGTACCCAGTGTGCAGCTGAGTAGGTTGATTTTAAGAAATGTGCAAATGTTCCTGAAGGAGAACACCAGCTCTGAAACCTCTTCATGAATCAGGTGGGAGATATTTCTCAACAAAATGTTATTTTGCCAGAGTCCTTCTGTCTCCCACCATCTGCACTGTGTCCAAGGGGCATCCTACAACCAGCGGCATCTGGTGGGGTACAAAGACTCAAAAGCATATTAGTCTTATATTCATTATTTGTGTGATGTATACAACCTGCCTTTTATCAATTTTGAATAAACCATATACATTAACAAAAACCACATTATAAACGCCATTCTATGTAGAATACGTTTTATTAAAGAATTTCATACATGAAATTTCAAATAAAGGAGCACTCAGTTGTTCATTTGAAAATATCCATGTTGATCTTTCATCTGGGCAAACTCTTCAGTAAGTCTACTGATAAGTGTGGTTTTGTTAGATTTGCTGATGAATGTAAAAAAAAAAAAAACATTTTATACAGGTAGAGGAATGTAAAAGGTAAAGAAAGGATGAACCAAGAGTATTAATCATTCTAAAACTGGAGATTTCTGATGGCCCAAGTGACGGATGAGCTCAATGGGCAGAAGTTTGCTGAACGCACTGCAGATTTGCACCACAATACTAAAACGAGGGAGTGTCAAAAAGTTTGGCTTTATGTAACCATAAACTGATGCTTTTAAGTATATTTGTCATGAACAAAATTCCCTGCAACACACAGCCCGTTCATGAAAGGAATGTCAAAAATGAGAAGATCTGAGAAATATGTTTTTTTCCATCTTTGACTATGGTTCAGAAAGTGCATAAAAAAACTACACAAATCATATCTTCTGTAGTTCAGTACTGCTAGTGTATCCCTGTTAATGTCCATTACAGCCAGATTTTCTCACTGTCACAATAAGGTTTCCATCATATACGTACATTTAAAACTTTGGTAAAGACTCTGAATAAGCTTCAGTCACTGTGACTCTTGACGACAATAATAAACCGCAGAATCTTCTGTTCTCAGGCTGTTCATCTGCAGATACAGCTGCTGTTTTCTGTTGTCTCTGGAGACTATAAACCAGCCTTGATCTGACTGGGAGTAGTATGTGTTACTGCTAGTAGTGATGTAAGCAATTGACTCCAGTCCTTTTCCAGGAGCCTGTCTGAGCCAAGCTATATACAGGGCATTAAATGTGAATCCAGAGTATGTAAAGAGATCTCATTTATAAAGCTTCCGTATGCAAAAAATGGGACCTGAAACTCCGGCCTCAGGTTGTCGATCTGAATGCTCAGCCTCAGACATGGAGCATGTGAGGCTTTCATTTAAAACTGTTTAAAACAGCAATCAATTTAACTTTTTAACAAGTTCTTTTAATGTGGACAATGGCTGCTTCAGATGGTGCTGCTGAAGTGGACGCTCTACTATAGCCACCAGCAAATGGTTATGTTATTTTCACACATTTGGCAGCATCTGCTGCCAAATATATATATATATATATATATATATATATATATATATATATATATATATATATATATATATATATATATATACCTGACCTAAATAAATGGGTGATTAACAGGCCTCTGAAGAGGTCATCCAGTCATTTGATTCAGGTGTGCTGGAGCAGAGAAACATCTGAAACATGCAGGATAGTGGGCCTTGAGGAGCAGGGCCGAAGACCCCTTTTATAAATGTTGTTATTCTGTTGCTTCAAAACTTTATGTTCGAATAGTTTTGTGTTTACATTTATTTTCTTATGTAATTGTTTGCATTTTTCTGCAAGCAGGCTTTTTGTGCAGATCTGTCAGTAACGTGTGTCACTGTGTAGCTGCTAACACGCACACAGTAATAAACAGCGGTGTCCTCCGGCGGCAGATTATGTCCTGTTAATCTAACTGTCCTAGCAGAAGCGTCTGTGTTATAGCTGAATTTGTTCTTTAAAGCATTATTTTGAAAAAAATCACCACCACCCCAACGATGAAAAATCCAATACATCGATTTTCCGTCACGCTGTCTGATCCAAGCTGTGCCATAGCTATTATCAGTTAAAGAGTATCCAGAGACCTGGCAGATGATTATCAAAGTCTGTCCAGGTTGCACAACTTTTGAGTCAGGTTGGATTAGATCAATGCAGAACACACCTGTGGAGACACACATCAACATTAACAGCAACGTTTATCTGGATATTTGTGTTTCTAAGTGATTATCAGTGAAAGCCCCTTACAGGATCCAGCTGTCAGCAGCAATGTCAGAGCTGAAGACAACATGGTTGATTCTGAAGCCAAAATGCTGGAAGCTCTTCTCCATGCCACACAGCCACCTCTCTACTTTTTGAGTTATCTTTGTTTGCATATTTTGCATATTTATTTTCTATTCAAAACACCTATATGCCATAATGTTATCAGCACTGTTGTTGAATTGCATTTAACGTTTAAATTTCTTTACAATATTTTTTAGACAAGACACAAGGAATTACAGAAATAAGTAGAATATTTCTGTTTATTTCTTTATAGATTTTATTTTATTTTTGCAGAAAGGCTGACTATATATACAATTCATAGATTTGTTAGTTCTTGTAAATACTTTTTTTTAAATTTGTATTTCTTTTAGAGTCCATAAAAAACCTGTTTTCAAACATGACACACTTCATCGGGTTTTACAGGGACCACTGTTTGTCAGTTTTTGTACAGTGTTATTGGTTCCTGTGCCACTGTGGCTCTCGTGCACAATAATAAACCGCAGAGTCTTCTGGTTTCAGACTCTTCACTGTCAGAAAAACTCTGTTCTGTGATGTATCTTTGGTGATAGAAAACTGCCCCTGGAAATTTTGGGCAAATATCGTGCCAGTGCCGCTGTCAATGCGTCCGATCCATTCCAGTCCTTTTCCTGCTTTCTGACGAATCCAGTGCAGCCAAGCAAGAGAAATTCCTTGTACTGTACATGACAGAGTGGCCGATTGTCCTGCTCTGTGGACCACTGCCTCAGAGGAGGTGAGGGACT
Organism: Fundulus heteroclitus; assembly: GCF_011125445.2. Taxonomy (NCBI): domain Eukaryota; kingdom Metazoa; phylum Chordata; class Actinopteri; order Cyprinodontiformes; family Fundulidae; genus Fundulus; species Fundulus heteroclitus. The sequence goes on along the minus strand of NW_023397417.1, from coordinate 911,348 downwards.
GACCCTGAGCAGCTGAAACAAACAAAGAGTTTTGAGAACTGCGGAGGAGCCTATTTTCTTTGTCCCAGATGGATATAGAGTTCACTCACCTGAAATAAAAGCCAAGATGAAGACACTTCCTGTGACTATCATGGTTACAGCTGAGATTGCCAACGATAAAGCTGATTCAATGAATATATACAGCACCAGCACAAATGGGTGGAGACTGTTGATTTACATATTTTCCGGGAGGATTAAAGAGAAAAATTGCAGAAAGGTAAAATCTGAATTTCAGTAGCAAGAAATGCAGAGCACCACAAATGCAGAGCTAAATAACAGCAAATCTGATGATTTGAGTTTGACCAGCCGTTTAACACATTTTCTCTGTAACCCAAAGTTTAAAAAAATTCAATGATCAATATCAATGAGTTTAGGTCTCATAAGCTACATTTCCCATCACTCTAAACATGTTTATTTAAAGTTGATAGGCAAAGTTGGCTAAAAAAACCATCTACAGCAAAAATGATCAGAAAGCTTGACATAGACTGAACTTTACCCACTAAAAGCAAAAATGTGGCTTTATCTTTACATGTCATAACATTGTTACTTTAACTTTTACTTAATTTGCACTAGTGTTGTGTTTCTTCTCTCTATACTTCTAATATTAGAAGCTAGGTACATGTCCTTTTTTCCCCAGAATACTGTTTTAAACACTCCAGATCTATTAAATGTTACTATCTTCTAAATGTATATAATCTTGTTTAAAACAAGAACCCAACATTTATCTAAACTCTAAAGCCTTCCAGAGTAGAAATTATGTTTACATTTCTATTGTTTTATCTGACTGATAAAGACTTTTAGGCTCAAAAACTGTTAATTAGTTTTTTAGTTTAATAGTAAGTAGACAGTTGAGTTTTGATTATAAAAGCTGAGTCTAATATGGTGGGCTTCTTTTCCGTCAGTTTAGATCTGCACCCTGCAGTTAGTACACAATTAATTATGTAACGTCTGCTACAGGCAACATAATTTCAGCAATGCCACTGGTGCTAGTTTAAAATTATTTAATTCTCAAAATCTCTTCCTCCAAGATACAGGGCACTTGTAGTGTTTGGCCAATAAATTGTCTCTTTTTTGTAAATAGGTGAACCCATTATTCTGGACTTTAAATAGGTTACCATTGGATTTCAGTTATTTTCTATTCAATTCAATTCAATTCAATTTTATTTATATAGCGCCAAATCATGAAACATGTCATCTCAAGGCACTTTACAAAGTCAAATTCAGTCATATTATACAGATTGGGTCAGATTATACAGATTGGTGAAACATTTCCTATATAAGGGAACCCAGTTGATTGCATCAAAGTCCTGACAAGCAGCATTCACTCCTGGAGAAGCATAGAGCCACAGGGAGAGTCGTCTGCATTGTACATGGCTTTGCAGCAATCCCTCATACTGAGCAAACAAGCACAGAAGCACACATTGATCCAGTAATCTGTTCTACATTAGATGGTAATAGCTGGTGATCTGTCTTCCCTGGATGATGTCACAGCTAACAAAACGCCAGACCAGGTGTACCTACTATGAAGAAAAAAGAGAGAGAGAACAAAAAGTTAAAAGCCGTGAAACCTGTGAAACCTTTCAATGAAATACAAATTAAATTTTTTTTCAATTTTTTAAACATTATTCAGAAAATAGTTTCAGAATTAATTATTGGAACATTTCTTGATTGCTAGTTAGGAACAAAGCTGCTCTAAATGCTTGGTAGAAACATCACCCTCTTTGTCACATTGTTTTTACTTGTTCCAAGTAAAGCATGCTGCAGTTCTGCTCTTGTTTTATGTTGAGGATCTGATTAACTGTCTTAGATAAAACAAACTGCATTATACAAGGTGCTGACTACATTGACTGCATATGGTGTATGTGTTGTGTAGCACTATAAGTGTGTTGCAACCTGCTTTATCTCAAAACTCCATAAACCCAAATAAATAACCTGTTAGGTTGAACATATCTAGAAGTCTGTCTGATGCAGTTGCATATATTGCTTATACTGTTCAGCAACAGATAAATGTACCATAATTTGCATCTGTCCTGGAGAATTTCTGCCACATATTGAACATCGACACATGGATGCTTTTAATGTTTACTATGGTATTAAAATACCATACACTAAACTCTCAGGAACACACAGAAGAAGGCAATCTGATCTGACAAGGAGTGGTTGTGGGAATCAAGTATAAATAGGTGAAATCACAGGTCAGCTGACATGATGGTGATTGGAGGCAACGGGTTATGCTGATAATGGTGAGCTGAGCAGGAGCTGAGAGAAGTGAAGCATGAAAACGGGAAGGGTTTTTATTCTTGGATTTTGAGAAATAAATTTCTAAATGAATGCATGGTCTGGTGAGACATATATGTTTTTTTTTCCCCTTTATGACGCATTGTTTGATAGATGCAATTTACATTCTAGAGCGATTTATAATCTGAAAAATACAGTACATTTTAAATTCTACAAATGTGCATATCTGAGGTACATGAGGCATAATGTTTTACTTTCTTCGCTCAGCATTTAATAAACTGATTGAATTTTTAGTGAGTAGTTTAACAAAGCTAAGGACCAATTTAAGCTAATTTAGAACATTATAAAGACCGGATGATATACATATTAAATACAGATAACTCAAATAAATTGTATTGTCTTTAATTTTGTTCTGTTCTTACTGCCCTATCGTAATGATTTTTGCCTGTTTTATAGTCCCTTTTTGTTTTATAATCACTTAGCTATGAATAACTTCTAGCAAACAACATGCCAGAGATGCCTATTCTTATCGGTGGAGATCAATTGAAACATTAGGAAAAATGCAGACATTTTCTTCTTACTCTGGGTTGATACTGACTTGATCTTTATTGTATGAGATGAGTTTTTAAAAAAGGCACCATTATAGGATGGAATTGAATCATTTTTACAGTGATCCTAAGCGGATATTTAGTTTCATGTCACTTTCTTATGTTTTCATTTATTCCGTGACGGAAGTAAACTGTCAAATTAATTTGGGACAAGTTCAAATGCGATAGTAATTAATTTTGATCATTATTCTTCCCAAGCAAAGCCATGGTGCCAAAAGTCAGTGTTTTAGTTAATTAAACTGGATTAACATCACCATGTTTTAGTTCCTGTTAATAAGCATCAGAGATACATTGTTTCACACTGGTATGTTAAAATGAGAAAATTAATAAGTTTGTTTTTCTATATTTGAGGAGTTCAAGTTGTGTTTTATAAGAGGATCAAGATTGTATTGATCACCATTACATGTTGATATATATAAGAATGACTGAAATATAGAGCAGATGTGATTCTGTATGATGATGTATTTCTTGACTGGAGTACAAACAGAAAATTGTGTAATAAGAAAAGTGCAGTGGTTTTTGTACAGCTGTTCAGTTTCACTCGGTCACTGTGTCTCTCGAGCACAGTAATAAACAGCAGAATCTTCTGTCTTCAAGCTGTTCATCTGCAGATACAGCTGCTCTCTGCCGTTGTCTCTGGAGATGGTAAACCGGCCTTGGACTGACTGAGAATAAAACTTTCTAGCACTGTCATACTCAATAATTGCAATCCATTCCAGTCCTTTCCCAGGAGCCTGTCTGATCCAGGCCATCCAGTAGCTGCTAAATGAGATTCCAGACGTTGTACAGGTCAGTTTGTGAGACTCTCCTGGCTTTTTAACCGCTGGTTCAGATTCTGTCAGAGTCTGACCATCAATACCTGTCAAAAAGACATAAACAAACACAAGAAACAGCTTAAAAATCATGCTGCAGGTTTGATAAAAAGTCGGAAAAAAAACTAAACCCTCTCCAGTGATTCTCTTTACCTGTCCAACAGATGGCTACTGCAACCAGTATCCCTATTCTACAGTCCATCCTGCTAAACTACAGTGTGTATTGTCACATTTCTCTGTCTTGTTCTCTTGAGTTAAAAAGTAGTGAACATTTTGCATAAACTCCTCCTCACCAGGAGAAGCCAGCACTCCAGACTAACTTCACAGATGGTCATTTGACTGAGATCAAAGTTAAACAAGTTTTCATTTATTAGGATGACACCACCTTCAGTTTTAGTGATATCATACAAAAACATGACCCACCTTATTAACCAAGAATGTTCCAAATCATGAGTTTTCCCTGGTGGTTTGTTGATCTTTTTTCTTGACTGAAGTCAAAGTTGTTTTTATCTTTTAGTTTTTTATGTTGGTGTCTGCTTGGTGTCTGCTTGCTACACAGGTCGTTACTGCCCTCTAGAGATTTTGTTGCGATAACCCCTAATATGAAAACGATGAGTGTATAAGAATGAAATCAGGATGAAAATTCTTTTTGCATATTGTAATAAATATTTTTGTGTGTTTGACTCATTTGCCTTTGAATCATTTTTAGTATGAGACAATGTTCCCCCTAATTTTGCATGTGTCTGAGCAGACACACAAACTCCCTGAGCATTCATTGGACCTCTGTAAACAACATCGCAGATGCACACTAAGGCTACATTATGCCTGTCCAAAACCTGAGATTATAACAAGTTACATGGCTTACTAAAATAATCAAGTTACAGCAATTATTCCTTTTAGATTACTAATACCACAATAGAAGAATATTAGCTAAATATTATAAATGCATAAATATAACTACAACTTTATTTGCATCTCTATATTAACAGTGGACCATTTAACTCATAGATACTTGCATATAACACCTTTTTTATGTAACACTGGTGAAAAGCTTCTCTTCTGGGACCCCACCAACATACAGCAATTTAGAGCTCAAGATAACATGGTTCAAACTAAAGCTCAGCTCATTCTCTGATCCAGACATTCAAATCCATGCTATTTGAAATTAATTAATTTTATCCATAGTTATAAACATATGTTCTGGCATTTATCCAAAATATATATTTTTTCCAAGTATGGTTTAAATTTGTATTCCCTTCCACATGTAAATGTCACTGTCCATCTGTCGCCATCATCAAATTCTTCAACTTTCACTGACAATCAACGGCAAACAAAGGACATGTTGTTTTGTGGATATAAGCATTATATTTTAAAATATTAATCAATATTTTCAGTTCTTTTCTCCTTGGAAATGTTTTTTTTTTCCATTTCATGTAAAACACTGTTTTCTGGACTTGAGAGGTATCCCGTTTAAGAATTGGCTTTAAAACATTTTACCTCAAATCTTCTGTTTGAGAGAATACTAAAATTTCTATTTTGTGTACATTTATACATTTACCTTCATTTAACAAAATATAACAATAAAACTGGGTGATGTTACAATAAACAGGAAGTCAATTGCTCCTTGTTGTTGGTTTAAACAGGGGAAGTAGTTTTTGTATGGTTCTTCTGACACTTTGCCTCACCGTGTCTAATCGAGCGCAGTAATACACCGCAGAGTCCTCAGTCTTCAGACTGTCCATCTGCAGGTAGACCTTACTGCTGGAGTCGTCCCTTGAGATCTTAAATCTACCCTGAACTGAGGCAGAGTAATAGATAGGTGAACTAGATGTGTGCACCAAAGCGATCCACTCCAGTCCTTTACCAGAAGGCTGTCTGATCCAGACCCACACAGAGCTACTAAAGCTAAAACCAGATGTTGTGCAGGTGAGTGTATGAGATTGTCCAGGTTTTTTAACAGCTGCTCCAGACTCCGTAATAGTCATCGCTTCAACCACACTGAAAATTAGCAAAGTACACAGTAACGAGGTTAGATCTCTGTGAGCCATGTTGAAGATGTGCCTGGTAAATTTCAAAGACCACCAGTTATGTATTAAATATTGCTTTGACTTGCTGATAATTTGTTTACTCAAGCTCCTCCTCCATCGTAAATATTCAGCTGTAGTCAAATTAACCAGAAAAAGCCGCAAAGCATAAATAATCCTTTTTTAAATCCAGCTAATCAAAAATAATGATTCAAAGTGATCTGAAGCAGTCATATTATATACAAAATGCAGCTTATCTTTTAAATATTCCACAAAAAAGCTGTACATATACACTATTTACAGTTGAATTAGAAAGAAAGTTGAACACTTTTTTATCCATACATCAATTTTCTAACACGTCTATCCCTTGTGGGGTCGTGAGGGGTGCTGGTGCCTATCTCCGGCTGTCAATGGATGAGAGGCGGGGTACACCCTGGACAGGTCGCCTGTCGATCGCAGGGTAACACAGACACAAACAGGAAAAACAACCATTCTCGCACACACCAACACCTGAGGAGAATTTAGAGGGGCCAATTAACCTAACAGTCATGTTTTTGGACTGTGGGAGGAAGCTGGAGTACCCGGAGAGAACCCACACATGCATAAGGGAGAACATGCAAACTCCATGCAGAAAGACCCAGGTCAAGGGTAGGACTCGAACCCAGGACCTTCTTGTTGCATGGCAACAGAGCAACCCACTGCCCAACTGTGCTGCCCACTTTTTCCAACAATCCAAAAAAAAAAAAAAAAAAAATCTAAATATAGCTCCGGAGAGGTAAATGCTGTTTGTTTCCTGTGTCTGTTTGATGGGCAGGAAGTCTATCCACAACAGTCTCCAAATTGTATTTCTTCATGTCCAATGATGCACATGGATGGGGATACCTTCCACAAACCAGATTTTAGGTAAACAATGGAAATGCAAAACTATGTTGAAGTCATGCAGTATATTAGTATATGAAAAACAAGCAAACAAGTGTATCACATTAAATTGAAAGAAGGGTGATTAAAATTATTTTGTATTTTAAATGTTTACATTTGTTTTGCACACAAACATATTTTAAAATACAAAGCAATTGCTTTTTTATTTAACACAAACCTTTCTTTTTGACTAAATACAAAATTTACAATCTAGGTATGAAATAACTTATGCATGTCATATACCTAACTGTACACAGATGTTGGGTTTCAGAGGTTTTTGTGAAACTTTTTCTTTCTTATTTTCAGACACTGTGCCTCTCTGCGAGCACAGAAGTAAACACCAGCATCTTCTACTCTCAGGCTGCTGATTTCTAGGTACTGTGTGCTGCTGGAGACGTCTTCAGTCATCACAAAGTTACTCTGAAAGGAACTGGCAGTGGGGAGAGTTTGATCCAGCATTTATCTCCCCGATCCACTCCATTGCCCTCACTGTTTTCTGCCATATCCGGGAAATGTAGTAACTGGACATCCTAAAACCAGATATTATACATGACATCTTCACTGTCTCTGCAGGTCTTTTGACAACAGATGGAGACTGGTCCAATCTGATCTCACTTCAAACTCCTGTCAAATAACAGAATGCAACAATTAATAACTGAAGGAAACAAGATAATAAAAAAAGCACGTTGGCAGCTCTTACCATGATTAAACACTACAAATGCTAATATCTGAATTGTACTTGTCATTTTGTGGTGCATAACTGGATTACTTTGAAATTTCAAAAATGCAAAAAACTGTGTTCTTCACAAAGTGTAGGAGAGAAGAAAACAGTGTGTTTATAAGTGAGGAAGAGTTTGCATAGACCTCCCTCTGCAGGGTAAAAGCAGTTAAGACATACACCTCCTGGCAGAAGAACAGAGCAACTCCTGGATTATTTTATTTTATTCATATTAAGTAAACAGTAATGTGTTTATGTTAATTCTGATCAACCCTATGGATTATCTTAAGTTTCACAGTTTATGCAATTACACATACACTATAAAATATTTTTTTGACAAATAAAAACTGTCTGTCATATAATAAAAGAGAAATGTTATGTGCTTGAAAATCCGCTTAACACTTCAGCATAAAGTATACAGTGTTTCTTGTCAACATATAAAGAAAATATTTCTGTACATGGAAAGACGTAACCAAATCATCTTGAATTTAGGATGGACTTAGTTTAGTTAAAGGTATATAGACATATTATATGCTTAGTAAAAATTACAAATACAACCATTTGATCATGATAAAATAACATTATATACACCAAGCCCCTATACTTCAATTCAATTTTATTTGATTAAATTTTATTTATATTGCGCCAAATCATGAAACATGTCATCTCAAGGCACTTTACAAAGTGAAATTCAATCATATTATACAGATTGGGTCAGATTATACAGATTGGTCAAACATTTCCTATATAAAAGAACCCAGTTGATTGCAACAAAGTCCTGACAAGCAGCGTTCACTCCTGGAGAAGCGTAGAGCCACAGGGAGAGTCGTCTGCATTGTCCATGGCTTTGCAGCAATCTCTCATACTGAGCAAACAAGCACAGAAGCACACATTGATCCAGTAATCTGTTCTACATTAGATGATAATAGTGGGTGATCTGTCTTCCCTGGATGATGTTACAGCTAACAGAACGCCAGACCAGGTGTACCTACTATGAAGAAAAAAGAAGAGAGAGAACAAAAAGTTAAAAGCTGAAATGACGACAAGCAATGCAAAAACTGGAGAACAGTAGAACTCAGTAGAGTGAGAAGAATAGGCCCTGATGTCCTCCAGCAGCCTAAGCCTATAGCAGCATAACTATAGAGATAGCTCAGGATAACATGAGCCACTCTAACTATAAGCTTTGTCAAAAAGGAAAGTTTTAAGATTAGTCTTAAAAGTAGACATGGTGTCTTCCTCACAGACCAAACTGGGAGTTGGTTCCATAGGAGAGGAGCCTGATTGCTAAAGGATCTACCTCTTATTCTACTTTTAGAGACTGTAGGAACTACCAGCAGTCTTTTCCCTCTATGAATCATATTTTTTGTGCTATTTTTTCACTGGATCATGGACCGTTCTGCATTGTTTTGCTGAGAGATGCTAATAGCTATTAGCCGCTTCCTTGTTTTATCCCCTGTTGCACATATGCAGTGTTGTACTTCCTCTGTTATTACAAATAAACACAAAATACTTTATTTGCTAGCAAACCAAGCAAAAACAAACCATACAAAGGCACAACAATAACTTATGTGCCAGCAGGATGTGATAATCTCTCATACAAACTTTGTATGCAACCAGAGTGAGCTACTGATATATAAAATGGATTGAAGTTCACAAACTAAATGTTGATTTACAAAGGGGATGGTACGTGTCTTAAGGAGACACATTAGATGTTTTACACACACACACACACAACACAGGCCTCTGCAAAAGTCCACATATTCCACTGCCATAACTTCCCTCTATGTTAAGTTAAACTGTTGCTGTTTGCTACAGGAAACAAACCAGAACAGCAGCTGTTCTATGTGGTGTGCGCATTTGACCGTATCCACATTTACATAAGTTTCCTGCTTGCTTGGTGTTAGTAACTATGCTTCACTGACACCTGTAAGTTAGTGTAAAATACAATTGTAAGAAGCTTCTTTTTGGTTTATTAAAAAAAAAATAATAGTACCAGTAGACACAACACATGCCACTGAATTTAAACAATTTAATCACCAACAGAATACAAAGAGAGTTAATCTGAATTTATTTTATCAAGGTCTGTATTTCTGTTAACCTGTCAAACTCATGTATCACTTGACCTGTAAGCAGTGGGAACTAGTGAAAAAAATTCTCAGTGGGCCTGAGAAACCAAGAGTAGATGGTATTTATATCTGTCTATTAAAAGAACAGCACAAACAACGGAAATCTATACATACAAATATATGGAGCTAAATTAGTGATAGCTTACATTGACCTTGGAAAAGATTTGGCGTTGGAAAAGATTTGGCGTTGTAAAATAGAACATTGAAATACAGAAAATATTTAAATTAACATCCCTTAAAGCATTCTTGTTTTTATATTGAAATGTTTCAATGACAGACAAGATGCGGCAGAATAACAACTTTATCCTCCAACACTACGCATTGCTAAAATTTATCATGCCTTTTCACAACCCTGTAGAGACAATGTCTAACATCGGCCATGTTTGTCACTGACTAATACTCGTCACTATGACTGATAAAATAATTTAAAAAAAAGTTTCAAGACATTCTTCAGGACTGCTGACATTATAAGAGAACAAGGTTCCACCGATATTTGAACTTGTTGACAATGGTCCCAATATGTTTACTTTGTTGAATTGCACCTTGACGTTGCAGCCATCTTGTATAAATGTGGAAAAAAGTTGAACAGCGGAACAACCTATCAATAAGTATTGATAGGTTGTTCCCCAAAAAAAAAAAAACAGCATCAGAACCTTGACTGGCTCTGATGCTGGCACACAAGAGATGATGGCATCTCTTCTAAACAGACGTGTAAAACATATGCACCATCTTGCTGCAAACATTGAAGGACTTCCATCCATCCATCCATTTTCCGACCCGCTTAATCCCTCATGGAGTCGTGGGGGTTGCTGGTGCCTATCTCCAGCGTTCACTGGGAGAGAGGCGGGGTACACCCTGGACAGGTTGCCAGTCTGTTGCAGGGCCATTAAAGGACTTAAGCTTCATTAAGAAGCCTAGTCTGCCCTTGTCTGTCCCATCTTAATTCCAGTCTGTTGTCCAGGAGACCACTGAGGTATTTATACTCCTCCACTTCTCCCATCATGGAAATAGAGATGGACTTGTTTCTGTTTCTCCTGATATATAAAATCTACTCCTTTGTTTTATTAACATTCAAGATGAGAGGACAGTTTCCACGTTTTCACACAGTTTTCAACACATTTACTCAGCTTCTTTGAATAGAGAGGAATGGGTCGGTGAGGAGAAGGGAAAAAAGATAAAGGGGATAAATTAGAACCAGCATTCAGGGGTAAAGGGTCTTGCTCAGGGACTGAGTGCAGCAGTCTTTGTGGGTGTCTACACAGGAACCCAGCATCGTCTGCAAGCGCCCTCCTCTCCAACCACTAGGTCACCACACCACTCCTCTTAATTGGAAAAGTTAACACACTCGAAGTGAAGCTTTGCACCTTCTCCATTATCTGTGGATATCCTAAATATGTTTCACAAAATAATGTGACGGTATGCTGTGAAACCGTTCAATGAAATAAAAATTAACATTTTTCGCAATTTTTTAAACATTCTTCAGAAAATAGTTTCAGAATTAATTATTGGAGCATTTCTTGATTGCTAGTTAGGAACAAAGCTGCTCTAAATGTTTGGTAGAAACATCACCCTCTTTGTCACATCGTTTTTGCTTGTTCCATGTAAAGCATGCTGCAGTTCTGCTCTTGTTTTATGTTGAGGATCTGATTAACTGTCTTAGATAAAACAAACTGCATTATACAAGGTGCTGACTACATTGACTGCATATGGTGTATGTGTTGTGTAGCACTATAAGTGTGTTGCAACCTGCTTTATCTCAAAACTCCATAAACTCAACTAAATAACTCGTTAGGTTGAACATATCTAGAAGTCTGTCTGATGCAGTTGCATGTATTGGTTATACTGTTCAGCAACAGATAAATGTACTATAATTTGCATCTGTCCTTGAAGATTTCTGCCACATATTAGGCATTCCTACATGGGGGCTTTTAATGTTTACTATGGCATTAAAATACCATACACTAAACTCTCAGGTACACACAGAAGAAGGCAATCTGATCTGGCAAGGAGTGGTTGTGGGAATCAAGTATAAATAGGTGGAATCACAGGTCAGCTGACTTGATGGTGATTGGAGGCAGCGGGTTATGCTGATAATGGTGAGCTGAGCAGGAGCTGAGAGAAGTGAAGCATGAAAACGGGAAGGGTTTTTATTCTTGGATTTTGAGAAATAAACTTCTAAATGAATGCATAGTCTGGTGAGACATATATGTTTTTTTTCCTCTTTATGACGCATTTATTGACAAATAAAATTTACATTCTAGAGCGATTTATAATCTGAAAAATATGGTACATTTTAAATTCTACAAATGTGCATATCTGAGGTACATGAGGCATAATGTTTTACTTTTCTTCTGATTAATTTTTTTGTGAGTAGTTTAACAAAGCTAAGGACCAATTTAAGCTAATTAGGAACATTATAAAGACTGGATGATTTACATATTAAATACAGATAACTCAAATAGATTGTATTGTCTTTTTGATCTGTTCTTACTGCCCTATCATAATGATTTTTGCCTGTTTTATAGTCCCTTTTTGTTTTATAATCACTTAGCTATTAATAACTTCTAGCAAACAACATGCCAGAGATGCCTATTCTTATCGGTGGAGATCAATTGAAACATTAGGAAAAATGCAGACATTTTCTTCTTACTCTGGGTTGATACTGACTTGATCTTTATTGTATGAGATGAGTTTTTAGAAAAGGCACCATTATAGGGTGGAATTGAATCATTTTTACAGTGATCCTAAGCAGAAATTCAGTTTCATGTCACTTTCTTATGTTTTCATTTATTCCGTGACGGAAGTAAACTGTCAAATTAATTTGGGACAAGTTCAAATGCGATAGTAATTAATTTTGATCATTATTCTTCCCAGGCAAAGCCATGGTGCCAAAAGTCAGTGATTTAGTTAATTAAACTGGAATAACATCACAGTGTTATATAATAAGCATCAGAGATAGATTGTTTTACACTGGTATGTTAAAATGAGAAAATTAATAACTTTAATTTTCTATATTTGAGGAGTTCAAGTTGTGTTTTATAAGAGGATCAAGATTGTATTGATCACCATTACATGTTGATATATATAAGAAAGACTGAAATATAGAGCAGATCTGATACTGTATGATGATTTCTTGACTGGAGTACAAACAGAAAATTATGTAATAAGAAAAGTGCAGTGGTTTTTGTACAGCTGTTCAGTTTCACTCGGTCACTGTGTCTCTTGCACAGTAATAAACAGCAGAATCTTCTGTCTTCAAGCTGTTCATCTGCAGATACAGCTGCTCTCTGCCGTTGTCTCTGGAGATGGTAAACCGGCCTTGGACTGACTGTGAGTAATATATTTCATTACTGTCAGATCTTATAAGTGCAATCCATTCCAGTCCTTTCCCAGGAGCCTGTCTGATCCAGGCCATCCAATTGCTGCTGAATGAGATTCCAGACGTTGTACAGGTCAGTTTGTGAGACTCTCCTGGCTTTTGAACCGCTGGTTCAGATTCTGTCAGAGTCTGACCATCAATACCTGTCAAAAAGACATAAACAAACATAAGTAACAGCAGGTTTAATAAAAATCAAAACAAAACTAAAACCTCTCCAGTGATTCTCTTTACCTGTCCAACAGAGTGCTACTGCAACCAGTATCCCTATTCTACAGTCCATCCTGCTAAACTACAGTGTGTATTTTCACAGTTCTCTGTCTTGTTCTCTTGAGTTAAAAAGTAGTGAACATTTTGCATAAACTCCTCCTCACCAGGAGAAGCCAGCACTCCAGACTAACTTCACAGATGGTCATTTGACTGAGATCAAAGTTAAACAAGTTTTCATTTATTAGGAAGACACCATCTTCAGTAATGTAAACGAGCTGTTGATATGGGCAAATTGATTGTTTTAGTGATATTATACAAAAACACGGCCAACCCTATTGACCAAGAATGTTCCAAATCATGAGTTTTTCCTGGTGGTTTGTCGATCTTTTTTCTTGACTAAAGTCAAGTTGTTTTTTTTGTTTTTTGTTTTTTGTGTTGGTATCTGCGTCCAGGGTGTGCCCCGCCTCTCGCCCATTGACAGCTGGAGATAGGCACCAGCACCCCTCGGGACCCCAACAGGGATCAGCGTGTTTGAAAATGGATGGATGGATGTTGGTGTCTGCTTGTCACATAGGTCGTTACTGCCCTCTAGAGATCTTATTAAGAGCTGATTTGATGTCTTTTTGAGTTTCCCACCATATTTAAAAGATAATTACAGTTTCTAAGTCTTTGCCTGTGTGTTTTCTTCTCCTTATTTTGGGATTAATATATATTTTTAACTGAATACTAGATGAAAGGGGATATTTTCAACAACAATTTTCAGCAAAGGATCAGCTCTTGCTTTACAAATGCTGCAGGTAATATCAAATGATATTCACAATGAAAGGTTTAAATACTTGAATTAATGTCAGACTGATAATATTTACATCTAACTGTTTAGACTGTCATGTCGATAATTCTTTGCATGAAGAATATTTAATTAGTCTGAATTATTTTTTTTTAAATCAGTACACTGACAATATGTGCTTGTTCATCCCATGATCTTATTCAATAACGGATAAAAACATTGTTTAAATGTCAAGACCATTGTTTCTTAATATTATGTATGTACCTGGTAGAATCAAAGCAATTTTCTCTGTTTATATTAATCTTTACAGCTTGTATTGGATACTAAAAATGTTGGGCTTTTGTTCAGGTTTGTTTACGTTTTTATAAGTGTATTCCCACAGTAATAAACAGATCAGAATCAGAATCAAGTTTAATCGCCAAGTAGATTTGCACTTAGATCTTGCCACTGTCTGTCTGCACATAGAACCACAGAGAGGAAGTAATGTGTCATGGCAGTCATATTTGAGGATTGCAAGCCACTACTCATTTGTCAGATAAAAAAAGATGGATATATTTCTTATGTTTGACCCTGGACTATATTAATGGAGCCTTGCACATAGACAAGATACACTACATGGGCCCATTACATATGCATTAAAAATAGACAAAGAAACATATTGGAGCCATATTGGAGTAACTAGTTGGTGGCTTTGAACTACATGGTGCGGTTTGTGGAACACCATTCTTTTCTTTTACCATTGCCTTGTACTGCAACTTGCATCATGTAAATGTACATGTTATATGATGAAAGGCATCACCGTCCTAGTTCCATGATATGATTCTTTAAAAGTCATTTATTAAAATAATTTAATAGAGTACTTTATGATTTACCCTTGTAGTATAAAGACCAGTTATTAGTTCAATATAAATCAAACAAACAGACAGCTCTTTCAGCCTGATTTTACATATATATAAACATTATTGTAGCTGCATGATAATAGACAGATTAACAAACAATTTATTTGGATGTTCTGGACGTTGATCTCTTTATTCAGGTCTACCTGGTTTGCATCACTCTGTTCCGTCTCACACAGGAATCAACAGCTGCAGAATCTGTACTGTTATTGTTACTGTTTGTTACTGTTTCTGTAGAAGTCTGTTTGCTGAAGCTAAATTTGTTCCTCAGAGCATTATTTTGTTAAAGGTCATCACCATTTCCTCCCCAATGATCAAATAGCCATTCCATTGATTTTCCTTCCTGATCCAACCTGTTACAAAATTATCATACAGAGATTAACCAGAAAGCTGGCAGGTAATGCTCAAAGACTGTCCGCTCTGCACAACTCTTCAATGTGGCTGGATAAGATCAATGCCGACCACACATGCGGAAAAAAAACACAAGAATGTTAACACCATTGTTCATCTGAAAAATTAAAAAAATATGTTTTTTTAGATTAAATCCAAAAAAGCTCCTCACAGGATCCAGTGGTCAGCAGTAATATGTTGAAAATAAACTGATATGGGATCTGACAAGCAGCTGACATGCCACTTCCTTATAAAGCACATTGGATTTACATGATGTTACACAATTATCCATATTCAAATCCTGTTTGAGAAGTAAAGTCTTGCCCTCACAGGCTTTTTCTTCAAAGTGCAATATTTATTACAGTGAATCTTATGCTTCGTTTTATTCAGACTTAACGGAATTCTTTGGACATATCAAATAGAACAGGGTTCTCTCCAGGTACTCTGGCTTCCTCCCACAGTCCAAAAAACATAACTGTTAGGTTGATTGGTCTCTCTAAATTGTCCTTAGGTGTGAGTGTGTGTGTGTGTGTGAATGGTTGTTTGTCTTGTCTGTCTCTGTGTTGCCTTGCAATAGATTGGCGACCTATCCAGGCTGTACCCCGCCTCTCGCCCAGTAAATGATGGAGATAGGTACCAGCACATCTCACGACCCCAACAGGGATAAGCATGTCGGAAAATGGAGTTTAAGTGAAAATTCAAACTGAAGAAACTCTATTGCCTACCTTCATCAATCATCAATCAGAGACTCATACGCCTCCGACGCAAGCCAATCAGCTTTAAACTGCTCCTCCTCGAAGCCAATCAGCATCCTGGGTTCATCTTAAAAGAACTCCACATCCTTATCTCGGCCTTCTCCTCAGCGAGCAAGCGGTGGCTGCGCGTGTCTGGTTTGGACTCTGATGACCGGATTCAACCCACCTCCATCCCCTTCTCCACCATCGTAGCAAGCTCCGTCTGGCTTTCCTACGGTCCTCCTTCAACCTCGTCACTCCTTAAAACGGTCTGGCAGAAGACCGCCATGTTGAGCCTGGTTCTGCCAGAGGTTTCTTCCTAAAGGGGAGTTTTTCCTCTCCACAGTCGCTTCATGCTTGCTCATCATGGACAGTTCATGCAAACCTGTGTTTATCCAAGTTGGACATCTAGCTCAAACAGTTCATCATATGGACTGAACAAACTTTATTTATCTCCACTCCACCACCAGTTTCAGGCCTGGGGGGGGGGGGGGGGGGGGGGAAATATCCCTATTCTCATACGCCTGCTTATGCATTTTGAAATATAATTCAGCGTGAATTTTTCCTGCCGAGGTCTGAGCGCCAAACTCTTAAAATATTGTATCAATAAAATTCTTCTAATTGCCTTTTCTTTCTGTGTGAGTTTTTCAGATTGAAATGGAAGGATGGATGAGGAATAGAACAGAAGGATCCTTCACTACATTTATGTATAAGAAACATTACCAGACTATTTACAAGAATGAAAAAGACTGGGAGGGTGGGTAATGCTCCTTTTTGAATTTAGGATATATAAGTCTGTCACAGAAGGCGATCTCTAGCTCTGCAAGAGCTTCATGCATAAGGTGGGAGACATTTTTTAATAGTAAGCTTTTTATTTGTTCTTTTTTTTGCCGGAGTCTGTCTGTCTCCCACCACCTGCAGTGGGTCAAGAGTGCAACAGAGCTGATCTTACCAACGAGCTTCTTTAACTGTTTCCTCCCAGGTGTACAAGCTGCATGCTCCTACAAACTACAACGGTGAAGATGGCTAATATCACTAAATAGTCAAATAAAATCTTCAGGAGCACCAAATGTGCTCCAAAAGATTGCAGAATACAGGTAGGGTCTGCTCTGACCTTTCCTGTATGTGTAAAAAGAATCAGTGTTGTGACTACAGTGCTGTTTATTGTTCAGTTAAAAACCCAGATATGTATAAGAGTGCGCTATCTCAATGCCAATTCTCTGGATATTACTGGAGTCAGTATGGTGGAACTTCACCACCAGCTCCTTGATTTCCCTGCACTGGCACCAGTTGACAAAGTTTATGTTTATGTAAAAAACAGGTAGAGGGTTCAGGCGGGCTCAGAATTCCGGAGGCAATTGGGTAATATCGACAGGACAAACCAAAAGGGAATGCTTGACAAAACTCACCAAAGGTTTGAAAGACAATGATCTGGCAGAATGCAGGAGACAGAGGCAGGTATAAATAGAGGAGTGAGCAGGTGAACGAAGTGAAACTTATTACCAGAATGAGTGGAGCTGATCAGGAGGGAAAAAGTGTCTGGAAGTAAACTGAAGCTGATTGGCTGGTGACTGGTAAAGGGGAGTGACAGGCAAACAGACATGATGTTACTGAGATGTGAAACTGAATGACTGTCAGGTGAAAAACAGATAAACTAAAACAGTTTCAGGATAAACCCAAACTAAAACAGAACTTAAACCTATGACATATTTGGTTAAACTAAGAGAATCACTAAACCAAAACGGTGCAGGGCCCTTGGCGGGCGTCGACGATAATGCAGGGGCCTTGGCAGGCATCGACGGTGCAGCCCCCCCCCAATTTAAAAAAATAAACTAGCCAGGAGTTTAGCATCAGGAGGTGCCCGACTACAGGCTTCAGAGGGCACCAAGCTACAGGCTTCAGAGGGCGCTGAGCTACAGGCTTCATAGGGCGCCGAGCTACAGGCTTCAGAGGGTGCCGGTCTACCTAGCAGAAAAAAAATCCTCAGCACAGCTGACCCATATTAATCAATATGATTTGCCAGCCGATGGGTCCATGTTGGGGCCAGATCATTCTGTCATGAAACTGGGACAGATGGACCCAGTATTCAGCCAGACAAACAGGAGGTATGATTAAAGAAGGTTTATTGCAGGTGTTCTTGACAATACAGGGACAGGCAGGCTAAAACAAACAAGGCCTCGCATTACATCTGCCACGTCATTGCTTCATTTTGCGTATAATTTTTCAAAATAAAATCGTGATGGGGCTCGCCCGTGGCGGAGTGGTTAGCGCAAGCCATGTTGGGAGGCCTTTAGTCCTCGACGAGGTCGGCCCGGGATCGACTCTGACCCGTGGCGCTTTGTCGCATGTCTTCCCCCCTCTTCCACCCTCTTCCTGTCAGCTCACTGTCAATAAAATGCGTGTCGCTAGAGCCGCAAAAAAAATAAAAAATAAATAAATAAAAGCGTGATGAACCCTGTTGCTTCGTGGGTGAGGTCATCTACCGACGAAGAAACTGTTGATAGATTTTATTACAGGCTCAAGGTCCAAATTACAAAAACGAATAAAAGAATAAAAAGTACAATAAAAAAAATCTCGTTGAAAATCTGAAACAGTGAAAACAAGTCCTGTTCCTAAATAAAAACAATTAAACCTAAAATCCAGAAATTTCTAAATTTTCTTTTGTTTGATCAGGAGATACATCAGAACCACACACTAAAAGCAGACTAAAAGCAATTGGAAGAGGCAAACTCTATGCGTAACTTAATATTAAGAACCAGAACTAGAACTCCCAGGAAGAGATGATTTTAAACATATTCTTTTTCAGGAAGCAAGTTTCAAGCTCAAAGCATACAGAGTCTTCCCCAACAATCACTCAATTCCCAACACACTAACGTAACACATATCTTCATTGTCAAATAAGTCCATGACATAAAAGAAAACCCAGTACAACCACTGATGTTCAAGCATTACATTGGTTGCAAATCATTTTAATAATTAAAACATGACAAGTAAATATGATTTAATTGATTCTCCTCTTACTAAACATGAGTTTAATGAAAACTTTGTGACAATATTGCATTTACTAATTTTTGGAAGTATAATCCAACTAAGTGACAAGGCTGTTACATTTTCACCAGCAGATGTCACTAGTGAGTGATGAATGAAGCATTGAGTAAATAACCTTTTTCCAAAGCCAAGTGTCGAAAAGCTTAATCGCTTCATGAGGCTTCATTTGCCCATCACTACAGGTAGGCAGTCAGAACAGAGCAGGAAGAAACAGTTAGAGGGTTCAGGATGGCTCAGAAATCAGGAGGCAATTAGGTAATATCGACAGGACAAACCAAAAGGGAATGCTGAAAAAAACTCACCAAAGGCTCAAAGACAATGATCTGGCAGAGTCCAGGAGACAGAGGCAGATATAAGTAGAGGAGTGAGCAGGTGAACAGAGTGAAACTAATTAGCAGAATGGGTGTGGCTGATCAGGAGGGAAAAAGTGGCTGGAAGTAAACTGAAGCTGATTGGATGGTGACTGGTGAAGGGGAGTGACAGGCAAACATAAATGATGTTACTGAGATGTGAAACTGAATGACTGCCAGGTGAAAAACAGATAAACTAAAACAGTTTCAGGACAAACCCAAACTAAAACAGAACTTAAACCTATGACATAATTGGTTAACCACTAAACCAAAACCGAAACTTAAACTAGACTAATCCAGAACCAAAATAACCGTAAAGACCAAACCTAAGCTAGAAAACCAAAGTAAGACAAAACAGAACACAAGCAAATAATAAAAACCAGAGCTACTAAGACAGGAGAGAGAATCAAATAACAAACATAAACCATAACAAAACCCAAATTAAGACAGTTCACTGTACTCTAAATCGTATCCTCACCTGTGTTGAAGCCGAATATGGCCGAGTCAGCTCAGGACTTCTGAATATGGCAACCTGGGAAATAGATGGAGAAGTCTGCAATGTGGATGATGAACAAAAACAGTGACAGCACTGTTCCCTCCTGCAAAACACCTTATCAGAGACACATCCAAAGTGGCTTCACATGCTGTGGGTGGACAATGATGGGTACAGTGTCTGCTGGGAAAGGCTGTAATAATGACAGCTCCAGCATGTTCCACTAAAATCCCAGCTGGAGGGCATTAAAAGCACTGGAAAAATAAAAAAACAACACGTGTCATGTTTTTTAGTTGTTTGGCCCACATGCATACACTGACGGAACACAGAAACAGTTTCTAAGATGTTTATTTTTAGGCTCAAAAGAAAAGCACACAATATGTGCAACAGGCAAAGTCGGAACATCAGAGCGGGAATGACTGCGGAAAGAGAGAGGATAATTAAACACAAATCGAACCAGCACAAAATCTCTCCAGAGGCTGCTCTGCTTACCGCTTTGTTGGATGGACCTATCCGGGGGGGATGAGTAGTTCTGTGACCGTAACTCTCTAATGGAGGGAGATGGTTGAATGACGGGAAGGCTGGCAGATGTAACACAGGTGGGGAGCCTGAGCAGCACCACTGCGGTGGCAGGCAGAAGGAGCAGCTGGAGGAACCAGAGTGAGTACAGGAGAACCAGGGTGAATCCAGGAGAGGGAGGTCTCTCGCCCAGCTTGGTAACACCAAGTGAGTAAGAGGGGAGACGCCAGAGCAAAATCTGAGCAGGCATGGATTAAGGAAGCTGGTCTTCAAAGCACGAAACCACACAGGTGAGTAAATCCAAAAAACATGACGAACTGGAGAAGACAGGAGACTAGGTTAGATTAAAAAAATAGGGTTTTCAAAAACTCACAGGTACGAAGCTCAGGAGACAGGTCAAAGGCCTAGGCATACCACAACGGGATAACACTCTGGCGTCTTCCAGCTGTCTGCACACTCCTTTTAAGCCAGAGAAGAAAGTCCCAAAATTGCAAAATTGGCAAGTAAACTGCAGTGGATGTAAAGAGGAACTCATCCCAGAGGTAAAGATAGTGTAGACCTAGCCTTTCAAGGGTCTCCAAAGCTTCAGGCTCATGGTGAACATGTATCCAATCCAAAGCAACACAGTGGATCTCTACAGCACATAAGGAGGCTGGAGCTGATGCCATCCAGACCTTCTTGCTGTGAGGCAACAGTGCTACCAACTGTCCCACATATGATTCTTAAAAATGAAAGTCCTTGACGTTAACCCAGATTTCTTTTATATGAGTGATGAAGATAAACTATCTTTCCAAAAAAAAAGATAAAAACAAAGCAACTGGACTTGTTTTCCGTAGTTGAAAATGTTTTGCTTCCTCTCCCGGAAGCTTTCTCAATTCAAAAAGTCTGGAGTAATGTGGAGTAACAAGCTTGTTACTAGCAAGTAAAGCTAGTTACTCCACATTACTCCAGACTTTTTGAATTGAGAAAGCTTCCGGGAGAGGAAGCGAAACATCTTCAACTACGGAAAACAAGTCCAGTTGCTTTGTTTTTACTTTTTTTGGAATGACCATGACCTGGATGACTGAGAATCTTCATCAGCAAGATAAACTATCCATCCATCCATCCATCCATCCATCCATCCATCCATCCATCCATCCATCCATCCATCCATCCATCCATCCATCCATCCATCCATCCATCCATCCATCGTCTTCCGCTTATCTGGGGTCGGGTCACGGGGTAGCAGCTACAGTAGGGAGTCCCAGACATCCCTCTCGCCAGCCACTTGGTCCAGCTCCTCTGGGGGAATCCCAAGGCGTTCCCAGGCCCGCTGAGAAACATGGTCCCTCCAGCGTGTCCTGGCTCTTACCCTGGGTCTCCTCCTGGTGGGACGTGCCCAGAACACCTCACCAGGGAAGCGTCCATGAGACATCCTAACCAGATGTCCAAGCCATCTCAACTTGCTCCTCTCGATGTGGAGGAGCAGCGGCTCTACTCTGAGTCCCCCCCGGATGACTGAGCTCCTCACCCTATCTCTAAGGGAGAGCCCAGACAGACTACGGAGAAAACTTATTTCGGCCACTTGTATCCGGGATCTCGTTTTTTCAGTCATGACCCAAAGCTCATGATCATAAATGAGGGTAGGAACGTAGATCGACCGGTAAATCAAGAGCTTTGCCTTTTGGTTAAGCTCTTTCTTCACCACAATGGACCGGTACAGCGCCCACTTCACAGCAGACGCCGCACCAATCCGCCTGTCAATCTCCCGCTCTATCTTCCTCTCATTAGTGAACAAGACCCCAAGATACTTAAACTCCTGCACTAGGGGTAGCACATCCTCCCCTACCCGGAGAAGGCACGCTACCCTTTTCCGGCTCAAGACCATGGTCTCGGATTTGGAGGCACTGATTCTCATCACGGCCAATTCACACTCGGCTGCAAACCAATTTAGTGAGAGCTGTAGATCACGCCCTGATAAAGCCAACAGGACCACATCATTCGCAAATAGCCGAGATGCAATCCTAAGGCCACCAAAACGGATCCCCTCAACACCTTGGCTGTGCCTAGACATTCTGTCCATAAAAGTTATGAATAGAATAGGTGACAAAGGGCAACCTTGGCGGAGTCCAACTCTCACTGGAAACGAGTCCGACTTACTGCCGGCAATGTAGACCAGGCTCTGACACCGGTCATGCAGAGACATAACAGCCCTTACTAAAGGGCCCAGTACTCCATACTCCTGGAGTACCCAACACAGGCAGAATGCAGGTCCTGGAGGGATCCTGGAAGTTGCATGGGAAAACTCCCATGCACCCTCCAGGATCCCTCTGGGGGTGTACAGCTGATTCAGTGTTCCACAGCCATGACGAAAACCCCACTGCTCTTCCTGAATCGGAGATTCGACTATCCGGCTGACCCTCCTTTCCAGAACCCCGTAATAGACCTTACCAGGGAGGCTTAAGAGAGTAATTCCTCTGTAATTGGAACACACCCTCCGGTCCCCCTTATTAAATAGGGGGACCACCACCCCAGTCTGTGAATTCAGGGGAACTGCCCCCGATGTCCAGCAATTATGCAGAGTCGCGCTAACCAACACAGCCCCACATCATCTAGGTCCCATCCCGGGACCTTGCCACCAAGGAGCTTTTTAACCACCTCGGCAACCTCAGCACCAGGGATGGGAGAACCCGACCCAGAGTCCTCAGGCTCTGCTTCCTCAATGGAAGATATGTTGGTGGGATTAAGGAGATCTTCCAAGTATTCTGCCCACCACACACGACGTCCCAAGTCGAGGTCAGCAGCACACCACCCTCACTATAAACAGTGTTGGTACTACATTGCTTTCCTCTCCTGAGATGCCGGATAGTGGACCATAATATCATCAAAGCCATCCATGGCTTCTCTGAACTCTTCCCACGCCCGAGTTTTTGCCTCAGGGACCAGCCGAGCCGCCAGCCTCTTGGACTACGGGTACACATCAGCTGCTTCCGGAGTCCCACTGGCCAATAAAGCCCAATAGGACTCCTTCTTCAGCTTGACAGCTTCCCTCACAGCTGGTGTCCACCATTGTGTTCAAGGGTTGCTTCCGTGACATGCACCGACAACCTTGTGGCCACAGCTTCGACTAGCCGCCTCAACAATAGAGGCGCGGAACATGGTCCACTCAGACTCAATGTCCCCTGCCGCGTTTAAACATGTTCAAAGCTCTCCCGGAGGTGGGAGTTAAAGCTCCGTCTCACGGGGGACTCCGCCAGAAGTTCCCAGCAAACCCTCACAATACGTTTGGACCTGCCAGGTCTGACCGGCTTCCTCCCCCACCATTGGAGCCAGCTCACCACCAGGTAGTGGTCGGTGGAGAGCTCCGCCTCTCTCTTCACCCGAGTGTCCAAGACATGCAGCCGCAGGTCAGATGAAACAACAACAAAGTCGATCATTGAACCACAGCCTAGGCTGTACTGATGCCAAGAGCACAAATGGACACCCTTATGCTTGAACATGGTGTTCGTTATGGACAATCCATGACGAGTACAGAAGTCCAACAACACTCAAGTTCAGATCAGGTGGGCCGTTCCTCCCAACCACGCCCCTCCAGGTCTCATTGTCGTTGCCCGTGAGCGTTGAAGTCCCCCAGCAAAACAAGGGAGTCCCCAGGAGGGGCACTCTTCAGTACCCCCTCCAAGGACTCCAAAAAGGGTGGGTAATCTGAACTGCTGTTTGGCACATAAGCACAAACAACAGTCAGAACCCGTCCCCCCACACGTATGTGGAGGGAGGCCACCCTCTTGTTCACTGGGGTGAAGCAGTTTAGCTCATTGAGTTAGAAGAGCTGATCCAATCACCTCCACTTTAGAGGTTCATAAAAGTCAACTCTTACATTCATGGTTCTGGACTGTGGGTTGAATTGCATGCATGAGAACAGACAAATTTTACAAATTGAGGCCAGAGTCAACATTTGAACTGGGAATCCATGTTATTTATTTTGTGAAGGAGATAAACAGTTAAATTAATTTGCACTAGTTTGAATGTTATAGTAATACATTTTGATCATTATTCTTCTCAGGCAAAACCAAGGTGCCAAAAGTTAGTGTTTAATTTATTAAATTGGATGAACATTACAGTGTTTTAGTTACTGTTAATAAACATCAGATGTAATTGTTCCACAGTGGTATCTTTTTTCTATATTTTATGAGGTCATGTTGTGTTTTATAAAAAGTGATAGGTTTGTATTGATCACCATTACAAGTTCAAATACATAAGAATACAAAGAACACGGTGCATGTATTGTACATGATAACGTTCTTTACTGGAGTACAGACAGAAAATCATCTAATAAGTAAAGTGCTGTATTTTTTGTACAGTTCTGCAGTAAAACTCAGTCACTGTGTCTCTTCGTGCGCAATAATAAACAGCTGAATCTTCTGTTTTTAGGCTGTTCATCTGCAGATACAGCTGCTCTCTGCCATTGTCTCTGGAGATGGTAAACCGGCCTTGGACTGACTGAGAATAAAACTTTCTATCACTGTCATACTCAATAATTGCAATCCATTCCAGTCCTTTCCCAGGAGCCTGTCTGATCCAGGCCATCCAGTGGCTGCTGAATGAGAGTCCAGATGTTGTACAGGTCAGTTTGTGAGACTCTCCTGGCTTTTTAACCGCTGGTTCAGATTCTGTCAGAGTCTGACCATCAATACCTGTCAAAAAGACGTAAATTATTAAATAGATTAATGAAAATATGTGCCATTCATGACAAATTTCCGGGTAAAAAATTATGTTGGAGGTTTGATAAAAATCTAAAGAAAACTAAAACTTCTTCAGTGATTCTCTTTACCTGTCCAACAGAGTGCTACTGCAACCAGCATCCCTATTCTACAGTCCATCCTGCTAAACTACAGTGTGTGTTTTTACAGTTCTCTATGTTGTGCTCTTGAGTTAAAAAGCATTTAACATTTTGCATAAACTCCTCCCCCAAGGAGAAGCCAGCACTCCAGACTAACTTCACAGGTGGTCAGCCATTACATTTGACTGAGATCAAACTTAAACATGTTTAAATTTATTAAGGTGAGTCCATCTTCAGTTTCATAGACAAGCTGTTCATGAGGGCAAATGGATTGTTTCAGTGATATCAGAGAATAACATTACCGACCTTATTGATCGAGAATGTTCCAAATTGAGTTTTTCCTGGTGGTCTGTCAGGTTTTTTACATCTCAGCTAAAGTCAACGTTTGTGTCTTATTTTTT
Organism: Fundulus heteroclitus; assembly: GCF_011125445.2. Taxonomy (NCBI): domain Eukaryota; kingdom Metazoa; phylum Chordata; class Actinopteri; order Cyprinodontiformes; family Fundulidae; genus Fundulus; species Fundulus heteroclitus. The sequence goes on along the minus strand of NW_023397417.1, from coordinate 885,842 downwards.
TATTTTAGTGTATGCTTGTTACAAAGGTTTTCACTGCCCTTGAAAGATCTTCTTAAGAGCTTAAATGGTGTTTTACACCCTTTTTTGAAGTAACTGGCTGTTTTTTTATTTTTTAACTGTGCAGGTTTTTTTTTTTAACTTATTCTAAGGGTAACATTTTTTTTAACTGACTGATAAATGAAAGGGAACATTTTTAACAATTTCATCAAATGATCAGCTCTTGCGTTAAGCATGCATAGAAAGCTACAGTTGATATCAAATGAGATTCACAATTAAGGGTTTAAATGGTTACAACTAAAATGAATCTGCACAATTAAGTTTTCTGAAGCTTACAATAAATTAACTGATTGCTTTTACAAGTTTAGCCGCTCTCTATAGCTGTAAAATAATCCTAAAAATAAATGTGCTTGAATAGAAAGATCTCTTGTTTTGTCATTTTTGTAACTCTAAACTAGGGCTTAACTGTTGTGTTTTATATGTTTTTTCCCCCTTATTTAGTTTTCATGTTTCACGTAGAGATTACCTCTTTAAACTACTGACACACTAAAGAGAAGCAAGCTCAGCCTTTGTCTGCCCTCTGTAGGTTAAAAACGAGCTTGCAAATAAATGAGGAAGTTTAAGCAGCTGGCTGCTAATCATAAATTGAGAGTTTCAGTCTCAAGGTGTACTTTAAAAAACACTGAACCTCAAGCTGCCGCTTCTCTGTCAAATACTTAAATAACCAATATGAAATCAGATTTGCTGTCGGGCAATATATCTTGATTTTATCAGACTTATTGAATCTTTTTGGCAACTATTGAAAAAGCATTAAAAACTTGATGCCTTTAAATAAATATTCAATTCTTTTTACACCATATTTTATTTTATCTAATTAAACCTTATATAGATGATGCCTTACTACACTGAATACTAATCGTAATCATAATTTTCTGGTGAAAATTTACTCACCTTTACTCACTGTGGTTGTCGAGCACAATAATAAACAGCAGGGCGATCACTTTGCAGATTAAAGATTTAGCAAATAACCACCTGTCTCCTATTGCCTCTGAAGATGAAAAACTAACCTTGAACTGACTGAGATTAGAGGGTGATATGGCCGAAGTAAGCAATCTATTCTAGTCTTTTTTTCAGCCTCCTGTCAGGTCCTAACAATATAAGGAGTGTTAATGAACCCTGAAGAATACGAATACACAAAGAGGTCTGTGGATTTCGCCAGGCCTTTTAAACCACTGATTCAGAGTCAGTGTTTGGCCATCTGTACAAACAGCATTTGAAATTTTAAGAATTGCGACAGTCAGACAGAGACAGACAGACAGACAGATAGATAGATAGATAGATAGATAGATAGATAGATAGATAGATAGATAGATAGATAGATAGATAGATAGATAGATAGATAGATAGATAGATAGATAGATAGATAGATAGATAGATAGATAGATAGCATATTGTTTTATCCTGTTACTGGTAGGGACAGACTCCTGTGGTTTTGCTAGAGTTGCTGATGAATGTAAAAAAAAAAAAAAACATTTTTTAAAGAGGTACAGGTATTTAAAAGAAAGGATAAACAATATGTGTTAATCATTCTAAAGCTGGAGCTTTCTGATAGCCCAAGTGATGGATGAGATTGATGGGTAGAAGTTCCCTGAACGCTCAGCAGATTTGAGCCATAATACTAGGACGTGTCAGACAGTTTAGCTTTATGTAGCCATAAACCGATGCCTTTCAGTATATTTATCATGAACAAAATTCCCTGCAACACACAGGAAATCCTTGAACCTTTCTAGGCCTTTTCATAAAAGGAATGTAAAAAATTAGAACATCTGAGTCATATGTTTGTTTCCCATCTTTGACTGTGGTTCAGAAAGTGCATAAAAGCTACACAAATCATATCTTCTGTAGTTCAGTAGTGCTAGTGTATCCTTGTTAATGTCCTGTGCAACCAGATTTTCTCACTGTCACAGTAAGGCTTCCGTCATATACATTTAAAAGAACTGGGAGATTTTGTGAAGCCTCTGGATCCATTTCAGTCACTGTGACTCTCAAGCACAATAATAAACTGCAGAATCTTCTGTTCTCAGGCTGTTCATCTGCAGATACAGCTGCTGTTTTCTGTTGTCTCTGGACACTATAAACCAGCCTTGATCTGACTGGGAGTAGTATGTGTCACTGCTAGTAGTGATGTAAGCAATCCACTCCAGTCCTTTTCCAGGAGCCTGTCTGAGCCAAGCTATATACTGGGCACTAAATGTGAATCCAGAGAATGTAGAGGTTAGTTTGTGAGATTCTCCGGGTCTTTTAACCATTGGTCCAGATTGGGTCAGCGCCTGCCCATCAGCACCTGTAAAGACAATTTAAATTTGATGTTCTTTTAGCAAGCACTTTTATAAAGTTAGATTGAAACTCATCTGCTCTGTCTCGCCTGCCATGCAGATGAAGAGAAGGACTTAGACTTAGACAACTTTATTTGTCATTTTGTATGCACAGAGTGCGTACAGAATGAAATTTCGTTGCATACAGCTTTGTAAATTGCAGTAAAAGTTAGATTACAGTTTTAGGTACGGCAGAGATTTAAAAGTGAACATAGATTTAAAATACACTATATAAAGGAGATGGTCACAGTATACAAACCATTGAATGTGCAGAATTGGGTTGTGCAAGGGCATTTGTGCAAGGATGCTAAGGAAAAATCCTGATCTGTTCTTCATTGTGCTATAATGTGCTGTTTGTTCTGTGGCAGCCAAGAGGTCAGAAAATTTAATCTGAAAGTTTCTGAAAAAAGTCTTAGACAAACTTTATTGTCATTTTGTACGTACAGAGTGCATACAAAACAGAATTTCATTGCATACAGCAGTTAAAACAGCAGTTCTTTTTTTTAAAGAGGCCGAGTCACATTCTACGACATAATGGGTTTTTACGGCAGTAGATCACACTGATTACATACAAAGGTTTTCTGTGTAAAATATAGAAATAAGAAGATGGAACACAATGATCTACAGCTCTCACTGGAGCGGTTCGCAGCCGAGTGCGAAGCGGCCGGGATGAAAATCAGTGCCTCCAAATCCGAGACCATGGTCTTGAAACGGAAAAGGGTAGAGTGCCTTCTCCGGGTTGGGGAGAATGTGCTGCCCCTAGTGGAGGAGTTCAAGTATCTTGGGGTCTTGTTCACGAATGAGGGGAAGATGGAGCGGGAGATCGACAGGCGGATTGGTGCAGCGTCTGCTGTGAAGCGGGCGCTGTACCGATCCATTGTGGTAAAGAGAGAGCTGAGCCAAAAGGCGAAGCTCTCGATTTACCGGTCGATCTACGTTCCTACCCTCATCTTTGGTCACGAGCTTTGGGTCGTGACCGAAAGAACGAGATCCCGGATACAAGCGGCTGAAATGAGTTTTCTCCGTAGTGTGTCTGGGCTCTCCATTAGAGATAGGGTGAGGAGCTCAGTCATCCGGGGAGGACTCAGAGTAGAGCCGCTGCTCCTCCACGTCGAGAGGAGCCAGTTGAGGTGGCTCGGGCATCTGGTCAGGATGCCTCCTGGACGCCTCCCTGGTGAGGTGTTCTGGGCACGTCCCACCGGGAGGAGGCCCAGGGGAAAAATACACAAAAACTATATTTTATTTATTACCTAAATGTGTTTTTTTTATTTCTATTCATCTTACACTTTTTCCGTCATTAGAAAACTTTTAACTGTCATAAAATGTTATCTCATGTTGAAAAACCAATTTTTTTAGTATATCCTAGAAAACAAATATTTGTATCACAATTAATTAATGATGTATGGTTTCAACTCAACCTAGATTCTATGTTTCCTACTTTTAAACACTCAAATTTTAAGATCTCATTACTTGTGTGAGAGCGCCTCCTCTGGTACCTTTATGTTAATAGGATTAGATTTTTTTTCTTCTATTTGGACAAACTACAGTCGCTTATGCTGGTATTGGTTTCTTGCACAGCAGAGCCACCAGGCTGTATTTTATCCATATAGAGACACAGTTTTTCTGGAGGTGTCTACATTGGGGTCAAACCTGTACTTTAGTGAATCTTTGTAAGATGTGCATGAATCTATAATATAGTTCAATCTGATTTTTTTCTACAGGAGCTCAGACAGCCAGGTTACAAGCGGCTGGTCTTAGTTTTAGCTGCTGTACAGTCCCCAGGTACACGAACAGCAGACTGTACTGATTATGAAACTGAGGTTTTTTTCAAAGATAGATTCCTTTACTCGCAAGAGCAAGACATTCTCTGGCCCTATAGCTTTAGGCAAAGATGAACAGAACTGCTGCACCTATATTGCAGCTCTATATTGACGTGGGAATTCCATCTGTGAAACTTCTTCTTCCTGGGTGAAGGCAGGGTGAGGCAGACACCCTGTCTACTTTCAAGACTAAGCTTAAAAACATTCCTTTTTGACAAAGCTTCCAGTTATAATGGCTTAGGTCATCCTGAGCTATCTCTCTGGTTATGCTGCTATAGGTTTAAGCTGCTGTGTTTATTTAAGATTTTAACAGAATTAGAGAGCCTCATATCAGAACATTTATTCACGTCAATCAATTATGCGGTCACATCTGTGCCTCGGCAGGTTTAGCGTCCGCGTCAGTGAACACCAAAGTTCATACTGTCTTTACAATATTGGAATTTTTTTTTTGCACCTTTTTTCACTGGATCTTGGACCATTCTTCATTGTTTCGCTGGGAGATGCAACTAAGTCTGATAAAATCAAGATATATTGCCCGACAGCAAATGTCCGTTAGCCGCTTCTTTGTTTTAACTCCCACTGCTCATGCACAGTACATACTTCCGTTAATATTGTAAATAAACAGGAAAGGCTTTATTTACTAACAAATTGAGCAAAAACAAAGCATAAAACACCAAAATAACAGCTAATACACGAGCAGGATGTGATAATCTTTCATAAAAACATTGTATGCAACCAGACTGAGTTGCTGATGTATAAATAAATAAAAAAGTCAAAAAACATTGCTATGCACCTTTAAGGAATCTTTTAAAGCACTGTGAAGGAGTATTGGCACACTTTTCTTTGCAATTGTTTTCATTTGGCCACACTGGAAGATTTTTAAGCAGGAATGGCCATTTTAATGTCATGATATAGCATTCCATTGAATTTAAATCTGGAATTCTTTTGAGCCTTGTAAGAGTGGACCCAATGGTGACTATCATCCTGCTGTTGTTTTGACATTTTCGTCCAGGATTTTCAGGTAGAGGCAAGAATACATGGCTCCGACAATAAAATAAATGCTCTGCAATTTTTATTCCTGTTGTGCTGGGATGTACTTCCTCTGCAAATTACACTTTTCTCTCATCCGTCTACAGAATGTTTTGCCAGAATTTGTGCGGACCATCAAGATGGGGGAGTTATGAGACAGGCCTCGGGTCTCTCAAGACTCTCCTACTTATATTTGCCCAGTCTCTTTGTCATTGAATCATGAACACTGACCTTAACTGAGGCAAGTAAAGTCAGCAGTGCTTTAGATATTCTGGGTTATTTATGTCCACCTTGGTGAGTGCTAATGTACTCTTTGAGTATATTTTGCCGGGCAAATGCACTAAAAAAGGTCCTCTCCTCTGAGTTTGTCCGTTTGTGGATAATGGTTAATTCCCTGTAGCCACAAAGCCTTAAAATGACTTTCAACACTGATTGTTTGTGTTTTTCTTTGTCATCTGTTCTTAAATGTCTTTAGATTCGAGCATGATTTGTTGCTCTTTGCCATCATTAGCCTGTCTTCTTGTTGACAGACCCATTCCATTTAAGTCATTTCTTTAATATCTAATTTAATATTATAATTTAATCAATCTTGCTAGTAAAAAGACTGAAGTGTTGTTTGTGGAAATTTAATAAAAGAAAGTGCTTAGTCCCAGTTAGTCAATTAGCATTTTCATACAGGGCCAAGTTGGTTTGGAAGCCTTTTCCCAGAGCAAATAAAACTTTTATTTAAAATGTGTCTTTTTAAATGTATGGACAAATACACAATAAACTACCTTTTTATTGTTAAAACTGATATACCAGCCAAGAACTATACGTGTTATGTGATTTACAGGCACGACAGTTCACACCTGCAATTGCTCAACAGACATGAAAAGAAAGAACTCTGTTAGGGTTTTTTCTCTTCCTTTTTGAATGCAGCAGCTCAAGAAAACATTGTTTTTGTTTTGAACCTTTTTCCTGTGTTGATTGTTTAACATCTGCTTTGCGTGATTGCATTAACTAAGTTACACAAACTTCAAAAGGGTTATTGCCGCTGCCTAATGTTTTATCAGAATGCCTCATTGTACAATGACTCATTACAAGCAAAGATTTAATCATGCAAATATGTATATAAAGATTGTGTGAACGGAAAAAACAACCACGTCTGAGGTTAACCAAAGCGTACCCTGTTGACGTGAAACCGAGCAGCTGACGGTTTCAGTCAGATTTGCATCTCCCGCTTTAATTTCCTGTTTAAATGTGGTTTCAACAGATGCCGCTCTGGCGAGAATTACTGGTGAGAATTTCACTGTTACTTCAGTTTCACAGAAAAAATGAAAAAAAAAAAAAAAGTCACCCAAGAAGACCCTTATCGACTGAAACAGACCTTTAATTGAGCTCAATAAACAGAGCTCACAGTACCGAACCCTGAGGAGCTCCTTGTTCTGCAGGGTTACTAGAAAACAGACTAAATATATATATTTTTAACTTTTTAAATCTAACACAGCAAAGTGACCAAGCTAAAATACTGAAGGTTAGATAAGATCATTCAAGATAATTTACATATTATAACCTAATTATAACATAATAACCTAATAAACCTAATTGCTTATTTATTTATTTCCATTCACCATTCCAATTTAAAGTTTTGTTTATTTGGGGTTTGTTTGATGCAATGTAATCAATTTGTTTAATCACAATTATTTGCATGATTAAAAGCAAACTATCTCCCACTGAGTCTTGGTTTAAATTGACGTTTGTGGCTGTTTAGTATCTATCATAGTTTTGTGCTGACTTCTTCAGCAACATTTCTACTGTCTAGGTTTTATTATCATGTTGCTGTTGAAATTATTAATAATCATGGGAAGTACTGTCATATGTTTTTTTATATGGTAATATAGTTTTTAATTTCATTTATTATCATTTATTTTTTGTTTACCATAGATGGTTTAAATTACTATAACTTTTATGTTATTTAACTTTTCTCCTGTATCTCATAGTTTGATTATTAATATTAGTATTTGTTTTGTGCATTTAATTAGTTTATTCAGTTTTACTTCTTGTGCATCTAGTGGTTTTATAATTATCATAATTATGCATCTGATTACTATGTTTTTCATTTATGGCGTCTGAATTCAAATGTGAAATTGATTTATAACCCTGGGGTTTTATAATCTCACTACTATATTTTGATTGCATCCCAGGTCATACCTTTCTGCTTTTGCACATGCCAAAAAACAAACTTAAAGTGACACCATAGACATTACACTGCATGTGTTGATTATTTATTCTTTAATATTCAAACAAGACAGCAATTCTTCCATAAATTCAGCAAATACACAAAAAGCATACAAAAGTGAAAGTAAGAATTTTTGAGAATTAAAACGTAAAAACAGCACTTTTATAATGTCATAGATGGAAAAGTAATACAGAACGATTTGATGTTTCAGTTGTAGGTCTTGAAGCATAAAACACAGAACTGAGGAAGCCCATGAAGAAGAAAAAATTAAACATGAATGTAATTGTCATATATAAAATATTTTAGCAACAGATATTTACAGTAAAAATACACAGACAATTTGTATTGTTTAATTAAAGAAGATGTTTGAAAAAAGGTACAATGAACTCAAAAAGGGGTAGTTGTGCTTCATTATTTACTTATGTTGTTATTTGCCTATTAAATATTTTATTAGACTGTGAGTGACATGCATTTTCACTTATCTTTCACACAAGTGTAAATAAATGTGCATTTCACAATGTTTCTCTCTTTGAGTTGAATTTTAATATGGATCAAGATGTGTGCATTATAAAAGCAAAACAACCTAATTTAAATGTTTTAGACTTTATTTTGTATTTTCTTGTCAAATCATTTTTATCTAGTTTCTGGTCTTTAGAAACACATTCAGTTTTAGAGGAGAAGGCCTCTGTTGGTGCTCTGATCATTGTGATAGATAAAGTGTTTAATTTATTTCTTGCAGTTTTAGCATGCCTGCAACAAGCTCCAAAATCATATCATCAGAGCCAAAATCTTCTTGAAAACAAAGATTAAATTATACGAACATTCTAACTTTAAATCTCATTCTCTCCACTTTTGTTCTCCGTGTGGTTTGTTTTCAGAAGAGCAGCCCTCTTATGGTCAGGACGGTGCTGAAGGCCAGAGCTTTGGTGAACACCACTCGGACTCCGTTCATCACCAGCAGGTAGAAGTTCAGCTTGGCTTTTTCTGTACACCAGACAAACAGAGTTTAGACTCAATTGAACACTAACCGCTGACTGCAGGGATCAACGTGACAGGAAGTGTTCAGACTTACCTGGATGAATGTCCCTACATGCATCATCTGTTAGGAGACAGAATAAAACATCAAAGATAATGAAAACTCTCACAGATTCCCCGCCGATCTCTCTGTGGAGACATATCTGACAAAAACTCTCAGCTTATTCAGCTTTGCTGTTACGTTTAATGTCACAATTAAATTATTTAATCATAGATTTTTATTATCATATCAAGCTGTCTGAAACAAAGAGTTCAATCAAAACTTTGAAATAAATCTGTGAGTTTTATACCAGCTTCGTTGTTGTCAATGGTCCCGTCCGTCTCACAGGAGTGGCTGTTTTTGTTGCTTGATGTAACAGAGGTGTAGGTGATCTGAGACGGAACAGGATCAACGGTGCGGTTGTTGACCTGATCACGCTTTGTATGGGGGTCAGTGACCAGACAGACACCTGAGTCAAGTTCATCTGAGTTCTCGGTTTTGCCTTTCTGGGGCCTCACGACAGACAGGGCTGAAGTCACATCGGTACCATCTGTAAAGGAACAAAGAGAATCAGATCTACTTGGATCCCCTCAGGGGAGAGTTTTAATAACAGGAATTAAATAATAATAATAATAAATACTAAAAGTTTAGTTTTATAAAGCTTTAAGATTGAAATATTTAAATTTTTAAATATTTAAATATATTGAAATATATTTAAGATTTAAATATTGCAAAACTATGAAAATGTTATTCTTTTAATATGCGATACAATGCTGTTTACTAAAAATAAATAAATCACTCAAAGACTTAAACATATACACATTTAAACATCCAAAATGTATAAACATATAGCATATATTTAAACTTCAAAATCTATAATAAGTCAACCTATTCCCAGAAAATATATCTATGATTTAAATAGAAGAGATGACTAGTATTTATGACGGCAAACATTTCAAACTTGCATTTGAAAACGCCTCTAGCTTATGATGTTATGTCATCCTACCCTTGTTTTTTTTGTTTTTGTTTTTTTTTGTTTTGTTTTTTTTTTACAGAAAGCCTCTAAGTAGAAATGTAAGGAATTTTCTATTTGTTAATCAATGGCTACATATTTCTAGGTAATTTTAAATGGCCAGAATTTCATCTTGGTTTTGCACTGTAGCTTATAGAGTCATATTTAGTAAATTAGAATATTATTTGTCTAAGTAACTTAATTCACTAACAGAAACATATACGGATTACCACAGACTGTTGACGTTTTAAAGCCTTTATTTGTGTTAATTATGATTTTTCCACATCTGCAGCTATTAAAAAACACAGCATTTAAAATCAGAATATTGCATCAGACCAATAAAAAAGCAGCAATGTTCATGCAAAATGTGGCTTTAATGATAAGGATGTTTAATATTTCCACAATAGGTACTTTTAGTCTGACAAACAAGCCTTTTAGAAAATCGTATTTTAATTTATTGAACATCACTGTATATAAACGAGGTGATTGCAGAGAGAGGGAGAATGTGACCCATCGCTTTAAGGCTGTCAAAGCCAGAACTATTTTCTTATGCCGGTGTTACACTAGATTCTGTAACTCTGGGAGGTGCTGTTGCGTTTTCATAGCGTGGCTTGGCCTACAGTAGAACATGTTACACCAAATGTTACGCCAGCAATGTGAACATAAAAATGTTAATTAATGTCCGGTTCAATGTTTTTGTCACAAAAAAAAAAGTTCCAGTGCCATTATGATTATTATAGAAATATAGACGTCCCAGAATATCACAGCTGCTACCATATATTGGGACCGCACTGTAATGTAATGTAAAATAATAAGTATTTTAACCAAACGGTTTTCCGGAGGCTTTTTACTGCGTAAATTATATTAACCCGTGACGTAATGATTATTATTAGTAGTGGTTTGGAGGTTTATGACAAAAACTCTGGCACCGTAACTGACATTTTTAGATATTTTCTGAGATACATTTTAGGTTCATTTTTATGTTCGCATTGCTGGCGTCACTTTGTGCGCAACATCTTCTACTTTAGGCCGAGTCAAGCTATGAAAAAGCAGCACCGCCTCACAGAATAAAACCGACACAAATTTCGGCGGTCACAGAATATGGTGTAACACCCGAACGATTCCTAACATGTCACTTTCTGAGTGACATATAATATTTGATTTAATAAAAGTATTCCATCCTTTCTCTATAGAGAACGACGCGAAAATGTGAACAGAAGTTGGCGAAACTTGAGCTTTAGCTTTTTGTCAAAAAAATATATAATAATAATAATAATAATAATAATAATAATAATAATAATAATAATAATAATAATAATAATAATAATAATAATAATAATAATAATAATAATAATAAGTCCATTCACGCAGACAGACTTTTGGTTTAAGGTCACATTTAAATAACTTTCTGCAGGATCTCAACGAGCGAGAGCAACTTGTCAAAATGTAGTTTACTTCGATGTGAGAATATCTGCAGCTGCGGAGCAGATCTGTGGAGGGAAGCTGTAGAGGGCTCTTGGCTTTTTCTAGCCGGGAGACATTTGGATCTCTGCGCTGCTACTGCGCTGCGCTACAGCTGCATTAGGTTTGATCAGAAGAACGTTACAGTAAAAGAAAAAAAAGAAAGAAAAAAAAAAACAGAGACGAAGACATTTGACGGGAGAGAGAAGATTGTTTGTTTTATTTCGTTGCCACTCTCCTTCGACTGAAGCAAATGTGCTCTCCACTAAATGTTTGGTTACTCTAGTTTTCCAGTTCAATCCGGTGGGAATGCAGTTATATCAGTGGCAGCCAAAGATGCGCGCAGAAGAGGAAACGGATTTAGCTTTAATAAGACGCGCTTCTAAATACTGGAACCAATTAATCAGCTGTTTTATTAATCATGTGAGGACCTAGGGAAATAGAAACACTGTTTATGGCCGAACTAATTCACAAAGCAGGAACAACCGGACCAAAGGATCACCGAAGTCCGTTTTAATAAATGTCTAAACAGCTCCAAAACATTAGAGTGGGATTTTGCATTTGTCACTGCAGCACGATATATTTTCTATGATGCATTTTCGGTTTCTTAATTTGCTTGTGTACGAAATACGATACAAATGTTTCATGCTGCTCAAAACTCACCGATGTTTTGAGTAACACAGAGAATAAATAAATAAAAATCCACACATTTTTTTCATTACGTTTTTTCATTATCTGAAACCTAAATCTTTTTTGGGAAAAAAAAAAAAAAAACATTTATCCGTTGTTCTAAAAGATAAGCTGCAACTGAAGAGGCTATAAATAAATTGAAAAAAAATATATGTTTTTTGTTTTTTTTCATAATCTGAAACCTAAACCATTTTCGGGGAAAAAAAAACATTTATCCGTTGTTCTAAAAAATAAGAGGCAATTGAATAAGCTACAAATAAATAAATAAATATATATATATATATATATATATATATATATATATATATATATATATATATATATATATATATATAAACACCCGTATTGACTGAACAGCTCCCAGCAGCTTCTGAAAATAACGATTAAAAGGAAAACTTCACCGTGATCTTCCGGGATTTTACAAGTTTGATGCTTGTTTTGGAGTTATTTTGAAATAATGATCATATTTTTTTATCTTAAGTTGCTACTGAACAAAGGACATTTGTTACTGTGGTATGAAGGCCACACCGAATCCATGTCAAAACATGAAGGTTTATGCTGCAGTTCATTCACAAACGGTTCTGTCATTAAACTGATTTTTCAGCAAACTGTCATTCCCAGATAGATTTGTGGGTTTTGAGAACAATGTATATTTTAAATATTAGAAGAACTAATATTGTGCATTTAACAAAAGTGCAGAAGTATATCACCTATTCTAAGTAAGTACCAAACTATTTTTCCTGTTATCGGCAAGATATTAAAACAGGGTCAATCAAAAACGAAATAGAAATCCCCACCAATACCAGCAATGAAGAATAGTAAATTTTCAAATGATCCTACCTGGTTCAACAGTAACAGTAGTTCCTTTACCCCAGACATCAAGCGCATCACAGTGCTACATCTCACCTGACTCCTTTGACAAAAACACGAAGCACCTGAAACAAACAAAAAAAAACAACAACTAATAAATTTAGAAAAAAAATTAAATTGCTCCAATAAATTTACATGAAGCTGCAGTGCTGATAGAAAGTTTTGAAAATAAACTTTTAGTTGCTTTTGATTTATATAGTAAACAGAAGATGAGGTTAGATTTAACATCTGCATTGTAAGACATGAAAAGTCAGATTAGCTATTTTTAAATTGATAAATTAGCTTGTTAAAACTATCAAACAGAGCTCTTACTGCATAGTCTAAAGATAAATGCAGAATTTATCGTTTTTTTCTCTGCATTTAAGTGGATTACTCTCAGGGGTTTTGTGCTGGGGTTTTTGTATTGGTGTATATCTCTGTGCCCCCCAGTCCATCACAGTGACAATTCCTAATACAAAAACCTAAACCACCATCAGGTGAGAAAATGAAACAACATCAACAAAACTACAGCTGATGTTGGATTTACAATTATACGTTTTATTCTTTATCGGCTCATAGAAAAACATGATTTAAATGATACCTTTTAAAGAACAAGACTTTTTTTTCCTTTTTGTTTTTTAACTAATCCATACATCCTTTATATTTAGATAAGGAAATGACCACAAGGACAAAAACATGGTATGCTGGGGAAAATTCTCAGTCATCCAGGTCATGGTCATTCCAAAAAAGTAAAAAACAAAACAACTGGACTTTTTTCCGAAGTTTGAAGACATTTAGCTTCCTATCCCGGAGGCTTTCTCAATTCAAATAGTCACGACTAATGTGGAGTTGCAAGCTTGCAACTCCACATTACTCATTACTACTGCATTAGTATGAAGCTTGCAACGCCACTTTACACATTACTATTGCAGTAGTATGAAGCTTGCAACTACACTTTACACATTACTACTGCAGTAGCATGAAGCTTGCAACTCCACTTTGCACATTACTACTGCAGTAGCATGAAGCTTGCAACTCCACTTTACACATTACTATTGCAGTAGTATGAAGCTTGCAACTTCACTTTACACATTACTACTGCAGTAGTATGAAGCTTGCAACTCCACTTTACACATTACTACTGCAGTAGTATGAAGCTTGCAACTCCACATTACACATTACTACTGCAGTAGTATGAAGCTTGCAACTCCACTTTACACATTACTATTGCAGTAGTATGAAGCTTGCAACTACACTTTACACATTACTACTGCAGTAGTATGAAGCTTGCAACTCCACTTTACACATTACTACTGCAGTAGCATGAAGCTTGCAACTCCACATTACACATTACTACTGCAGTAGTATGAAGCTTGCAACTCCACTTTACACATTACTATTGCAGTAGTATGAAGCTTGCAACTACACTTTACACATTACTACTGCAGTACTATGAAGCTTGCAACTCCACTTTACACATTACTACTGCAGTAGTATGAAGCTTGCAACTCCACTTTACACATTACTATTGCAGTAGTATGAAGCTTGCAACTCCACATTACTCATTACTACTGCAGTAGTATGAAGCTTGCAACTCCACTTTACACATTACTACTGCAGTAGTATGAAGCTTGCAACTCCACATTACACATTACTACTGCAGTAGTATGAAGCTTGCAACTCAACATTACACATTACTACTGCAGTAGTATGAAGCTTGCAACTCCACATTACACATTACTACTGCAGTAGCATGAAGCTTGCAACTCCACTTTACTCCAGACTTTTTGAACTGAGAAAACCTCCAGGATAGGAAGCGAAATGTCTTCAAATTTTGGAAAAAAAATTCAGTTGTTTGTTTTTTACTTTTTTGGAAAAAACATGGTACTTCCAAATACCATTTTAAATGAATACATAAAATAAACAAGTGGTAATGATTTTTTTAATCACATGGCAATTCTCATTTTCCAGCTGTTTTTCCTTTTTTAATTATTTCTAATCTAACAATCTTTTTGATAAGCATTTATGTTATAGTGTGGATTACAAAAGCATGTGTGGCTCAGTACACTTGAAAAAAAAAAAAAAACATCACAGGTTTGCAACAGGTCCCTCCTGATAGAAAGTTTGAACACATTATTTGGATATTTTAAAGATGGAATTTCAGGGATGGAATAAAAATTCAGAAATCTGTAAGTTTAGAAATAAGTAATTTTTTGTCAGGATGATAGATAAAGGCAAGATGAGTAAGATGCAGGAGGTTAGAGCAATTCAAGGTGGCATAAGCATCAGAGCATTATATGCACGGTTGCAGGGCTAGGGGAAAAAAACTGGAGGATCTCTTTAATTTTTACGTGTAAAGATTGAGTGTGGCTGGAAAGGCATGGAGAAAAGCAGATGAATGATGTAGTGGGAATACTGTTTTGAAACATAATGTTAAGAAATTATTTATTATAGATTTTGCCAAGAAGCGGTAGATTAAGGATGACCAAAGTTAGATTTTGCCAAGAAGCAGTAGATTAAGGATGACCAAAGTTAGATGTTGTCACAGACGGTTATGTTTGTTAAATAGCTGACTCTGGAGGAGTTAACAGTTATGGACACAGGATAGGATAGTTTGACTGTTTTGTCTTGTGACTGTAATTTTTATCTTCCTTTTAGTTATTATATACCTGTACAGCACCTTGTTTTTTTAACACTTATAGCTAAATAATGTTGACAGATTTACCGAAAACCAGAGATGAATGGGGGTCTCGTGGCTTATTAGTATTGAATGTCTCTCTCTTGTCTCCAGGAGGAAATGTGGGGTGAGGCTTCAGAGGGTGAACAGCCAGGTGAGTGGGAGGTAATTTGCTTAGTGGAGGAAATGGTTGTTCTCAAAGGATTATTGTCAGCAGCAAAGTAAAGACTAACAACAGGAGATAACCCTGAGATTATCTCCTTGAATCAACAGAGCTAGGGAGTGATGACAAAGGAACTAGATCTTGTGCCTGGGCGGTCAATCCAAAACCCTTATTGGGTAAGGACTCTTTAGGAAAAGTGGAAGTGCAACAGCCGTCTCCATGATAAGTGCTGTGCGAATACTGCAATCAGTAAGGAGGGAGGTTAGAAAAGGAGTCTGTATGCGTCTTCCCACGGCTAATTTAGCATAGGAACATCGCAATGTCTCTTACCTTCGCTAACTAAGGGGCTATAAGGAATCCCACACTCCTTTGCATGACATGACATATAAGCATGGCACACCTCACGGAAATTAATCAAAATGCCCAGAGAGCAGAGAACAAGCACGTTGTAGGTAATTTCCGAAAGGCTGTAGGCCTCTACTGGCATCACCCGTATGCGTTTCTGTCACGTAATGACTTCAGATTTAAATGCTGTCCAAAATCGGCACAGCAATCCAAAACTCCTTTCCCACACATAATATTGTCCTTACTGTTGACCCCATGAAAGGTCAAGGAGCAGGAGCTAGGCACTATAAGGGTATTCGGAAGGAACCTGACCTGAATCCTGGGGAAGGAGGAAAAGACAGGTAAAAATATGCAAAACAAGAGCTATGAATGCTTAAGAATGCAGGCTTGATTATCACGCTGGAAGAGCTAGCGATCTGGACCTCCCCTTGGTTTCTTGCTCCTTTTAAGCTCCTCCTGAATAGTCCTCATGGGCAACACCTCCAGGATTCCACCTTCCAGTCACACCCTGCAGAGAGGAGGTGAGAGAGACCCACATGACCAATCACCAACCTGTACACAGAACCTACACAAGGCTCTGTGGATATGACAGTCAGCAGAATACCTTTAGCTGAACTTAACTGAGGGCTGATACAGGACAGAAATAGCTAAAATGTTTAGCTTTCTAATATGTTTTAAGAGATAATGGCAAATTTGCAAATACCAGGACTCTTCATCTGCAGATGTGCCTTCTGTTTGCAATTGTCTCTGAAGGGCGGTTTCCTGGCCTCCAACTGACTAAGAGTTGTAAATTGTCACTTCAGTCCCAATAAACTTGATTTTCAATCCATTCCAGTCTTTTCACTGGTGTATCTCTGACCCAGTGGATTGTAAAATCCCTGTATGTGAATCCAGAGGCAGGTCAGTTCCAACATTATTTCACTTGCCCTTATGTCCAGAGTCCACAGTGCCACCATGTGGTCCAGGTGGAAACAGTTTCTGTAGTTTTTGTTCAACTTCCCCACCCATGTTGATCACTGTGCACTTCTGGCACAGTAATACACAGCAGAATCCTCTGGGCTTAGACGGGAAAGCCGCAGATACACCATGCTGTTGCTGTTGTCTCTGGTGATCTCTGTTCTATCTCGAAAACTGCTGGAATAATCAATGCTACCTCCATGTGTATAGCTATATCCCATCCATTCAAGAGCTTTTCCTGCTGGCTGTTTCACCCAATTCATGCCATAGGAACCGAAGGTGAACCCAGATCCTCTACAAGACAGACTCAAAGTCTCTCCGGCCATTTTCACCACTTGACTGGAAGGAATAGACTCCAAACTCTGCCCTCTACAACCTAAAGTGAAGACAGGAAAAAGAGAGAATGTGAAATTATTATGTGTTTTAAACATTATATAAAGCTGTATGAATGATGAAATACTGTAAAGAAGTAGAACATCTTACATGACAGCGAGACTACCATCAACGCAAGGCTGAGTGTAATCATTTTCCTGAAGCTGGAGACTTCCTCTGGTTCAAATGAAATGAGAAAATTCAGGGGGACAGATGTACCTTGAAGAGACAGCTAATTTGCATCAGAGAAGGAGGGTCAAACACTCCAGTGTTTAAACAAGGAAAAACTATTTCAGATGGTTTACTTTTACACTGTTGTATTGAGCTTGGTGTTTACTCATAAATTAGTATTTGATGTTGTTTTCTCATTTCTTACCCTTTATACAGAGGCAATTGAGCTGCTTTTCAACTAGGTTTGGTTTAATTTCACACATCTGATAAATCACCAAAATTCATGTCCACTTTTAAAAACAAAACATCAGTGATTCAAGCACAGATGGCAATGTCTAAAAATTAAACCAACTTCCTGATTTTTTTGTAAAATCTGGTCACAGCGTAAGAATTGTATGCAAGTTGAAAACATTTTCTAAAGACAAGACTACAGAAAAGCTGATCCAGGCTTTCTGCTGTTGATGTATGAATTCTATTTACCCTTAGTAACAGTCCCTCTGTCACTCTTAAATCACTGTGGTATATAAGTTTTGGTTTTGTAGAAACAAACTAAGGCATATTCACATGTTTAGTCCTTATTTGGAAGCAATCATTTGTTGTATTTGATTTTTAAGGTCTTTTAAATGCATCAAATATTTTTTGTGAAATACATCTTTTGTGTGACAGATGTTTTTTTATTAATGGAGTTAAAAAAAAATCATATCAGCAAACATAGATATCATGCTCGAGGTTTATTAGCTTCTCGCTTCCAGTTCTTGTACAGCCACCAAAGGATCTTCAGTCACTGTGCATTCCGAGCACAGTAATAAACAGCTGAATCCTAAGCTTTTAGGTTGTTCATCTGCAGAAACAGCTGCTGTTTGCCATTGTCTCTAGAGATGGTAAACCGGCCTTGGACTGACTGAGAGTAGCGTTTGTCACTCCCAGCCCAGAAACTGATAGTTGCAACCCATTCTAGTCCTTTGCCAGGAGCCTGTCTGATCCAATGCATCCAATAGTCCCCGAATGTGAATCCAGAGGCTGTACAGGTCAGGGTGTGGAACTCTCCAGGTCTTTTAACTACTGGTTCAGATTGTGTCAGAGTTTGACCATCAATACCTGTTGACATAAACTTAAAATTATTGTCATTCAGCTTTTCAGACTGTAGCTCAGGGACTTTGTTCAGATAGAAACCAGTGTAAACTTTTACCTGCCAGGTACAAAGTTAAAAGCAGCAGTCCTGTTCTATAACTCATCATGTTAACCGGAGTGTGCTCTGTTCTTTGTTATGCTCTCTGCAGCCAGATAAGTACAAGTAGAACATAGTAGTGATTTGCATTTACTCCGCCTCACAGGATGGATGAAACATATCCCAGATGAGTTTATAAAAGATTTTTCAAACATTTTTTCAAAACTTAATTTGAAAAATGTACTGTTTTACTGTTTTGTGATTGAGTTGTCCAAATACTTAATGAACATTATTTTGCAAACAGTAAATTGAGTGATGTTTTTAGTAAACATTATTCCTCGATGTTGGATTTTACTTTACACTGAATAAATGTACTCAAATTAAAAAGATTATTTTCTTCTCATATCGTCTGCATTAGATTACATTACAGCATCTAAATATGTTGTGAAACTGTAGACTTTCAAATTTAAGTCAATTAGGTCACAAATTCAGCAATTAAGATGTTTAAAAATAGAATAAGTAAGTCTTTAATTGCCCATGTTTGGTCGAGCAACTTGCCCAGGGTGCATCCTACCTTTCACACCATGGTGGGCATAGACAATGTATATTATTAATAAATAAAACATAAAACAAACACTGAATACTGCAATAGTCCAGAAAGGAGCATGCTGCTCACAGCAGATGACAGGCAGACAAGGCTGGAGGAAGAGAGCAGGTCTGTGAGGCAAGCTAGGGTCATACACAGATTGGCAGAAAGGAGAAGGTAGACAGGGCAAGAGTAGAATGGTGTTCGAGAAACAGTCCAAGGTCTTGTCCAGAAGTCAGAAATCTGAAAAGATATCCAGTGAGGGCAAGGAAAATCCAGGAAATAGAACAGGGTCAAAAACAGGCACAGCAAACACTAATGCTGGATTGCAACTCACACAAGGCTAAAGATGATCTGGTAGAGAATGGCTGTGACTAACAGGTGGAACTAGTGGAGGTAAACAGGGGTAGGTCTTTAAATCACAAGTATTGTGAGAGTGCCTCCTCTGCAGGCTTCAAGTAACATGTGCTAAGGCTCCAAGATTTTTTTTTTTTGTACAGATTCACTGATGTTTTATATCAGTGTGACTGTCTTGCACAATAGTACACAGCAGCATCCTTAGGCTGCATATTCTGCCCATTCAGAGTCACTGTGTTGCTGGAGGATTGTAAGCTGTAACTGAACTTGTTCTTCTGAAAATCTTTCTGTTAGGAGTTATATCCAACACGAGCCCCACCAATGCACTCCAGTTCTTTTCCCAGTGGCATCCTGATCCAGTGAGTGTGATGGCTACCCACAGAATAAGACACCTGACAGCTGAGGATTAGTTGCTGCTCTGGTTGCAAACACACAGAGGCTGTCTGTGTCAGATGTTCACACTTTAGACCTATTGAACAAACAATTAGAAATACTTCCTTTTGTATGCATTGTTGTTACAGGAATACCACTCTTGTATTTATAGTTATTGAGCCCAAAGACAGACGGATGGATGGATGCCATAAGAGAATGTCAACAGTTAGTCATTACCGAAATCATTTTTATATAAAATGTAAACTGTTGTGCCATTACGCAAAGTTTTAAGTTATTTAATGGTTAAAAATAACTCTGTCTGTTAGGCATTGTCCAGTGAATATCAGCCCAAACAGCTGATATTAGGACAATAGTGATTCAATGACTGGAATTATTTTAACAGCAAACTCTGCACACATATGGTATAAAGGAGACAACTTATCTTCAAGTTCAAGAATTTATCAACAGAAATAAATTAACATCAAGAGAACATAACTATATAATGCTGTTTATCTGAATTAATGCTATATTTCAAATCAACAAATGCGCTCTACTAGGCTAGTAAAACTTAACCATACTACTAGGCAAAATTAAGATAAAACAATGCTAAGGAACTATGAACACACAAAAGAAACAAAAAGGCTAAAATAAAATAGTTGGAAAGCATCTTCAGAATGATTCAGTGAATCCTGGTTCACTGCAGATCTAAATTACAGAACCAAAGTTCTTAAAGATCTGGAATGAGGTTAAATTAGTTTTACTAATTTAGAAGAACATTTGATACATGTTACAACCCATTCACAATGCAAATCTGAGTCAGACAAAACATTATTTGATTTGCTCAGTAAAAATCAATAACCTTTAGGACACTTGATTTTTATTAATGTGATTATCTCTTCAGGAAATAATTCGACCCGAACCGGGAACTTGGAAAGCTAGGCACTGTAAGGGGACAATCGACCGAAAATCATGTGTCAGAGCACTTCCTGTGGCCATTGTTTACACTAGCTGGAGTTTTCCTTAAAGTTACACAAAACACTGTTGAATCAAAATGAATCTTCCCTATCAATACTGTAATAATCAAAAATGATGGTGTAGCTAAATGACACAAACTTTACGTTTATACGAACTGTAGTTGCATTTAGTAGGGCTGTAGCCGTGAATTATCAGCAAGAACTTCCCTAACCTGTACATAGTCCTTGCATCAACTCAGTTGAAAATATTTGGGATTATCAGAGTATGGCCTCACAAATGGGCTTCTGAAGTTTTGGTAAACAAAATATCCATAAACACACCCCTAAATCTTGGTAATAATCTTCTCAGTAGAGATGAAGCTGTTGCTGCCTCTGCAAATGGTGGAATGTATCTTCAGTGGATATATGTGTGAAGGCAGTGTTGTGCAAATTAACCTATTTGATTGTGATTATTAATAATTAAAATTTGATATTAGAATTAACACTATTTTATTCTAGTCAAAGGTAAACTAGAACATTTTTTTTCAAAATGGTTGGGATTAAGGGCTACCACCCTTTAATGGTTATAACTAGCAACTCTTTACAATTATTAATCTTATGAACCATTCTTAATCTTCTTTTACCATGAAAGATGGATGTCTAGCCAGTTGAAAGACAGAAGTAGACTTACCACCAGTAAACATTAATAACCTTAAATTATAATTGCAATAGGAATCACTAATCATTAACCATAAGCAAAGGAAAAATGTCTATTTGCGTTATATTTGCGTTGTTAACTCAAAAGACCAATTCAAAAACTCTTAGACACAATTCAATCACGGAAATAAAAAGCACAGGCAACCACAATTAAACTATTTTAAATGTATTAAACCAATAGTACCCTGTTACAGCAATTATTCTGTTTAATACTAATACTACTTGAACACACTAGGTACTGAATCAGACAACACAACATAAAAGAAGAAAAATAAAACAACAAAACAAAACAGCAAAGTGATGAAACGTGGATCTAATAGTCTTTTGGTAATTTCCTAACTGTGGCTATGGGTTAGCGCATCGCCTGAGTGGTCGCCATCTTGAAGTCCTCTGTAGCTAGCAGGCCTAGTGTTTTGAAGGACCATTACATCACTCCAAGTATTTGCCAGATCCATTTCCATACTGTTTACATTACATGTGATGCTGTTTTAATGGTGATTATTCAATGGTTAATAAAGTGAGGTTAAGTTAGGTGCCACAAGAACGTGCCGCGACCGAGTGGTGGCTAACTCGAGACAAAGGCTACCAGCTGACCAAATGAATGAGCTTTAAAGGAAATCCATGCAAAACCCAAAGCAGTGGAGATTGGAACCTAACAAATATATTCAAAATAATCCTGAACTTGACGGCACAGCTTGTTAAAAATTGTGGATAAAATCCACACTAATAATCAACCGATGGGATGGTGGTACAGCAACCAAATAAAAAATAAATGAACAGTAAGCACTTTATCACCTGTATTCAGTCACAGCATGTAAACATTCAAAGCCAATCCAACAAACTCCTCCTGGATAAAACATTGGCATTAAACCAATTTCTAAAATTAAATTCTGCCCAGGCAAGTATTGATTTTTATATAATAAATGAAAGGGGTTCTTTCCTGGGGTTGCTTTCTGGGCACGGTAGATATTGGTTGGAGCGGTCTTTGTGAACTGCTTGGCCTGGCAGGAAAGACTGTGCCTTGTCTATCAACTAAAAGGGGGGGGGGGGTCTTCTCAGTTATGCGCATCAACCTAATCAGAGTCCAGGACCTCCCCTGTCAATCCTACAATAAGAGCTAAGGTAGTTTGCGGCTTTTGTCCAGCAAAATGTCGACCACCTGTTCCACCACGTGTTCCCGTCTGGTCAAACACAACGTTTTGAAATCTGTGTTTTTTATCAACTTGGAGGCTGGGTCACCAGTATGCTTGGTTTGGTCTAAAGCCAAGTTGTATGCTGGGAGCCGTAGTCCAATTGGCAATTTTATGGCAAAACAGCAGACAGGTAAATACTTTTACTGTTATTGTTTATACGGTTTAAAACAATAAATAAATTAAAGTTAAAGGGGGCAAGTCAATGCAAAATCCAGGTGTTCACCCCTTAAATTAATTTTGATGTGTATGTGGACTCTCTATGAATGCAGTCTATCAAGGTGCTGTGTAGATATCTTTACCCTGGGTCTTTTTTCCCCAGGGTGTTTAGTTTTCCCTGTTTTCTATTATGTTTTTTGAACATTACAGCATTTGCCACAGAACTCATAAACAAGGTCATGCAAGTGTGGCATATTGATTTTGATACTCTGCCATTTTTTTATTTTTTTATTTCATTTTTATTACTCGGAGCAATTTTTGTTAGCCTGACCCGTCAAACTGAATTCCACAGAGCACAAGTCCGTCTGGTAAGGCTCCATACCCTCTGGACCATTCACATTGATTGGTCTGGTCACACACACACACACACACACACACACACACACACACACACACACACACACACACACACACACACACACACATGCACTATGATAAGTCACTCTTAGCGGCAGGATTACCCATAGAGCAGCAGCACTTTTCTGCTACCACAATAGTCAAAAGACATATGGAGATATTTGTTGCTAGGAAGATTGAGAAAGTGCATCATGTATCCTCAGATATTTTAGACAAAAGCTGATTGGTTCTAACTTGATGACGCAGTCCTTTTGAAATCAGGCTCTACCAGCTTTTTACCAGACTGTTAAGCGGAGTATAGTGGACATGATAATTCAGCCAGAATACAGGAGTAGGTCAGACACAGGAAGGCAAACAAGACACGCTGGATGGTCTACTCAAAATAATGGCTTTCAAGGATCTGACAGCAACACCAAGGTAGAGTCAAGAATACATAGGGAGGATTACAGGCGCAACCAACTCCCTATAATTAGCAGCAGCAGGTGCACTGAGGGGGAGCAGTGAAGTCAACAACAGAACTGGCACACAGGCAGGATCAAAAACCTAGGGAAAACAGGTCACACTGCACCTGAAATGATAAAATGACAGGTACAGAAAAATCAATACCATACCATCTCAGATTTCTTCTGAGTCAGTTAACCAGTAACAATCTATAATCTTTAACTTTAAGATGGTGAGAGGAATTGCTCTTGTCTTCTTGTTCCAGACACATACTCATTTCACTGTAAACACTCTATTTCTTATAGCATGGAGCACACCAAACAGTATTCCACAGCGTTGCCCGTAAACTTATTACATATCTGTTAGAGTCCCCCGTTTATAGATACATTCATAAGAGAAATGTTTGGATTTTTACAGCTTCAGTACTGAACTCTCATACATAAAACAATATGAGACGGGTAGAAATCCAGACACAAGCACGCCAACCCTCTCACTTACATCAGCTTATATGGATCAGCAAAGACCTGCTCTGTGATTGGATTGATTTGTCCCATGTTGTCTTTTGATACGTGTCACTGTTAGACTGACTCTAGGGATATCAATGTGTCCATTCTACCCCAATATAAATTGTCCATATGTTTATGCATGCCACATCTTTGAAGCCCTTGGCGTCTGTGGGTTATCTGCTGTTTCCCTGCTAACTGCTTTCTGCAGCTTCAGCCTCTGTAATCGCATAATCCTTAACGGCCCCCCATAGATGTGCCCAAATGGTACAGCACAACAAAAAAGTCCAAATGTCCACTAAAAGGAAAAGCTGGAATAACTACCAGATGGTTAAAACTGCTTACATATTAATAGATGTGTGATTAAAGCCTGTTTTGTTGACCATTTATTTTATTTTATTTGATCATCTTAAATATTTTCTAATATATTTATGTCATGAGTACATCTTTTGAGACACTGTCCACTGTCCTTTAATATCTTCAGTATGATGTAATTAACTGGACGTTTACTCAGTTCAGTTGAAGCATGTTTTAGGCCTTCATGAGCAGCAAGATTTCACAAACCACAAAAGTAGCTGTTATTTTCTCGGTCTGCATTTCTGTGACCATATTTGCATTGACCTTATGCTGCCATGGTTTACTTTAGGTGGAGTGATATTTTGTTTGGAAGTCTCTCTGTACTCTTTGTACATGCCATTACCTTGGTGATACTGTGGTATCTGATGATACACAATATCTCAGACTGGGGGCACACTTATAAGCGACACATTTGTTCCAAGAGTGTCAAAAAAAAAAGGGCATAAGGAACAACCTTATGCTTCCATACATGGGAAGCATGTGCTCTCTGAGGTTTGTGTACTGTATGCTCACAGAACGTGTGTAAGAAAGAAGCTGTAATCATTGTTCTTTGATAATCCTTCCGTCAGCTAAGATTCCCCGATATGCACTGAGCTGTAACTTTCAATATGGGCCTTAGTGAAATAAAGTAAACTAGCCTGTATAGATAAAAGTGTTTTGGGGTTGTGCTAACCCAAACATAATTCAATACCTCACATATTTTCTTGGGAGACTCTTGGGAGAGGCGGGGTACGCCCTGTACAGGTCGCTAGTCAATCGCAGGGCTACACAGAGACGAACAGAACAAACAACCATTCACGCACACACTCACACCTAAAGAATTTAGAGAGGCCAATTAATCTAGGCCAATTTTGGACTGTGGGTTGAAGCTGGAGTACCTGGGGAGAACATGCAATCTCCATGCAGAAAGACCCAGGGTCGGACTTGAATCCAGGACCTTCTTGCTGCAAGGCAACGTCGCTACTCACTGCGCAGCCAATGTTTGAATACATGTTGCAAAAAAGTGTCTCTTTGCACATAAGAATATTTTTTTTTAAAACTTAGGACTCTTAGGGCCTGATCTTCAAAGATTTCAAATAAGGACCTGTGTTGTATAAAGGTAATCTACAAAGACCGCATCTTCAACGATAATATGTGCAAATTTATTTTGGTCCGCCTCATTTAAATGAGTAAATTGAGTGTGCTACTAGCAGTTTGAGAGTGGCAGTAAGAGAAAGATAAAGTTCTAAGAAATGGGGTTGCAAGTAATAATGATAAACATTATAACATCAATAATATTAGTGGTTAATATTAATAATAATAATGATCAATGTTATTTAAAGTGCATGTTAAGTATCTCAAATTGCTACAAAGAAATAACATAGGGTAATTTAAATGATTCAATTTCAATCGTAAAACTTGGAAAAGCTGATTTTGTCAGCTACCCCAACCCCCCTGTGACAGAGTTTTGTCTGAGAAGGAGTTGTACGGTCAGATTTAGAGCAAGATTAATCTCGGAATAGCTGGATTAATTTACCCCAACCCCTCACAACAGCCACCTGACCCAAAATATTTTAAACCAAAGTAGCACCATAATAAGTTAATAATTTAATTAGGGCTGGGCAAGTTAACGCGTTAATTTCGCGTTAACTCATTAGACTATTAACGGCGATATTTTCTTTAACGCGCGTTAACGCATGTTGCTCACATGCTTTTATTTTGTGAAGGTCTGTTGCTGCGGTGTAGGGGTTTGAATCAGAACAGTAGGTGGCGATAATGCGCCAATAACCTCGCTGTCAGCCCAGCCTCAGATTCAAAGAGGAAGAAAGGTGCTGGCCGGAAAAAAACACAGCTGACATGCGGAAGGCGGTGTTTCCCGCAGGTACCGCGAGCGAGCTTAAGCCGGGCGTACACTGTACGAGTTTTTCCCCTTTTCGGGCCGATTCTTCAGTCGTGCGAGCATTTTTTGAATCGGCCGAATTTCAGCTTGATCGTAGAGGGGGGGAGGAGGGGGGACTGGCTTCTCACGACTACCTCCAGATCAGGAATCGGACGATCGGTGAAAATCAAACATGTTTGAAATTCAGTCGGCTGTCGTGAGGTTTTTGTGAGCGCATCCTGCTGTTCAAGCAGAGCTACGAGGGGGCGCCCTCCCCTCCTCTCCATCCCCGCCAGCGGAGGGAGGGAAGCGGGCGTCCCTGAAGCAACCTCCGGTCCGGTCCGCGCAACGCGCTTGCTGCCTGTTTCGGCACTCCTCCGCTTGTTGGGGGGGCGGGCCGGGCGACCTGCCGTGCCGCGCGGCCGCCGGTGCGTCTCGTCCCTCCTCTCTCCCCTCCGTTCCCCTGACGCCCGGTGCCTCCTGCGGGCTTCGCCAGAGCTGGGCTCGAACCCCTGCTCTGGGTCCCTGTCACCTACCGTCGCTCGCCTGCCTCTGCCACCACAGTGAGCGGTCCCAGAGGGGACACGACGTACAGTGTGAGCAGTCCGGTCTCGTCCGAGCGTCGCGCCGCACAGATCGTGAGCGGTGAACTTTTAAACCCCGCGGTTCCCTCGCACAGTTTGAGATGTATATAAGTACCACGACTGAAAAACTCGTACAGTGTACGCCCGGCTTTAGGCGAGGCGAGGCGGTGAGTTGGCGGCCGGAACAAGTTTTGTGCGGAGCGGAGCGGGGGGGGGTCTGCATCGACGCCGTCGGTGAAGTCGCTTCTCGTTTCAAAGTATCCATGTGTTTTTGCCTGTTTTCCCTGCCATTCACTATATGCACGCGAGAAAGCAACAACAAAAAAACGCGTGTCAACGTCAAATAAACGCAAGCATATCGAGTTAGCAAGCATTTCAGTTTAAAGTTCTTCCAGCAAGGAATATGACAGAAACAAGTTAGTTGTAACCACTGCCAAGTTAAACTTTGGTATTGAACATAAAATGGTAATGCTGCTCCCTGCTGTTACCTCAGAAATTGCCTGTTTTTGGTAGATTTTTTCCCCATAAAGAGAATTCCCTGTCAGTGGCAATAAGCTTTAATTTATTATTATTGCTATTTTTTGTTTTACATGTTTAAGTTGAGCTTTACACTAAATATGTGTTACTGATAAGTGCTACAAATGTTACAACACTTTTGTTCATATGGCAGCAGAACATTAAAATAAAAGTGCTCTTTACACTACTTTTGAATTCATTCTTGGAGTTTGTAAATACAATGCGATTAATCGCGATTAATCGCACTGATTAATCGCGATTAATCGCGATTAAATATTTTAATCGTTGCCCAGCCCTAAATTTAATACAACATAATTGTGCTTTGAGCTCATATAAGAACTTTAAGGGAGGATGTGAAAAATGTGTATAAAATTGGATTTTGATAACAGAATTTTTGCTCTTTGGAGCTGCAATAACGAGAATGATGATTCTTGCTCTTTCTGTATGTTTGTAATTATGAAAAAGATTCTAGTCAGGGATTTATTTAGCTTATTCCTTTGTTTTTCTAATGCATGTTTGCATGCACTTTGAATGTCTTGTTACTGAAAACTGCTATATAAATAAACTTAACTTACCTTAACTTATCTTAAACTGAACCAAACCTGGAAGAATGTCGAGCAGAATTTAAACATCAAAGGTATGAGCTGATCCAAATAACAACATGTTGCAGCCGATCCAGCCAAAGTCCATTCATTGTATGTTGAGGAATCTCCACTGATTAGAGGGTTTTTTTCACAATAGCTGTGACTGCTGAATTCATGCAATACTGGTGCACTAGGTTGTCTAAAAATTAAAACAGCTCCAAAGTCAGTTAAACATGTTTTCTTACCAAATGTGGGCACATTGTTATTTAAAATTGTCTAAATATTAATGCTAACACTTTTTCAAGTGACTACATCCTTTCTAGTCTATCTATCCAAGCATTTCCTATGGCTGCTCATACCTGTTTATTCATTCAAAATAAATCAACCAGATCTCCAGCTAGTTTTACATGTTCAAGTCTTATCTTGGAACAAACTCATAATAATTTTAGAATATGAAAAATATCCTGTGTTTGCTAATGACAGAAGTTGAAAAAATAGTTACTGAAATTTATTTATGTTTCTTGAATGAAGTGCGGGGAAGTTGCATCATTTCTTTTATTGTAACATTTCTTATATAAAGTGGGGATTTGTTCATAGTGAAACCCTGTTTTAACCAATATATAATTATTACAAATGTAAAAAATGAAAGCTGAATTTTTTTACTTTAAGAGGTCTGTGTGAAAGGAAGGAGCTTGAGCTGAGGTCAACCAAATTGTTCCAAGTTGATGTGAAACTTTGCTGCTGTTTTGTTGCAGTCAGCTTTAACTTCCTGTTGAAATGTGGTTTCAACTGATGAAACTGTTGCGCTAGAAATCAAGAATAGGAGTTTAGTGAAACATCTTTGTATAATCTAACCCATGTTAAAAGGTATCATGATGCCTAAAATACTCAAAGGGGTTTGGGGGTTAACCCATAAATACTGAAAGAGCCTTTAAAGTTGGTTAACATAATAGTAGTAATAATAATAATAATAATAATAATAATAATAATAATAATAATAATAATAATAATGTCCAAACCCTGATGAAATGCATTATCTTTAGATTTTACTGACACATTTTTGAAAAATGCATGAAAATGCTAAGATCATCAAACAACATATAACTTCAGCAACAACACAGCAATTTTTTAACAGCTATCCAGCCACAGAAAATAAAATCTAAGTATGCCTCTGATATAATTATTTTCATTTTGTTGATTACTACCAGTTAGTTGTACTCAATGAATTGAGAACACACTATGACATTTACTTAAATATGTAAAAGAGAGATGCCAAGTTGTTTTTAAAGCCTTAACTGTTTACATTTATTGTAAAATATAATTGTGTATGTTTTCTTGGATGGGATTAACTAAGTCTTATTGCTTTGTCCCCCAGTGAGATTCATGATAAGGCCAAAAGCCCTATTTAAAACAAACAAGCAACATTTCAGAAGATATAATAAAGACATCAAACAATAAACAATTTATGAGAAATAAAACACAGCAAAAATATTTAATGAAAAAAAGTAGCAGGATAACTTAAGACAGACTAATCTTTCTGGCCTTAAAGCAGAAAGAAAAAAAAAAACATTAACATCGAAGAAGCTCTGAGGAAATGTTTCTATTCAAAAATATCTGCAGAAAAACCTTCAAAATTCTCATACATGACTATTACACAATATACATATTTAAAATTGAATGATTGAAGTCTCTTCAGTGCTTTCAGTGTTTAATAATTCAGTACTTTTCAAACTAATAAATTCTGTTTATTTTTGGTGTCTGATACATTTTGCATGTTGGCCCGCATCTGTTTGATAATCTTCCTCTCATTGTGACAGATAAATCAAGTGTTTTGATTTTTTTTATGCAGTTTTCAGCATGGATGCAACAAGCTCCATAAAACATAATTTGAGGCAAAACCTTCCTAAATAAAAAGATAAAATTACATGAACATATCTCATTCTTAACTTTAAATCTCTTTATCTCCATGCTTCTTATCCATTTGATTGTTTTCAGAAGAGCAGGCCTCTGATGGTGAGGACGGTGCTGAAGGCCAGAGCTTTGGTGAACACCACTCGGACTCCGTTCATCAGCAGCAGGTAGAAGTTCAGCTTGGCTTTTTCTGGACATCAGAGAAACAGAGTTCAGACTGAATTGAACACTAACCGCTGACTGCAGAGATCAGTGAGACATGAAATGGTCAGACTAACCTGGATGAATGTTCCTACATACATCATCTGTTAGGACACAGAAAAAAAACATCAGTCACACAAAGATCATGAAAACTCTGACACACTTCCTGCTGATCTGTCTGTGGAAACATGTCTGATGAAAACTGTCAGCCTTGTTGCCTCCTTCAGTATTAAGCTTTATTGTTATATTTAGTGTTACAACAAGATGATTTAATCAAGATTATTCAGCAGATGACAAACTCTGGGTATTGAACAGTTGTTCAGAACTTTGAAAGAACTTTGTTTGGTACCAGCTTCGTTGTTGCCGATCGCCCCGTTCATCTCACAGGAGTAGATGGTTTCGTTTCTGAATTCAGCAGTGGTGTAGGTGTTGTCCTTTGACAGAACGACACTAGTGGGGCTCACGGTGACCGGACCATCTTTCATATTAATGGTGATGTTTCCCTCCTTTGGACGGAAACCTGTCACCAGACAGACATCTGGACCAAGATCGTCTGTGTTCACTTTTTCGCCTTTCAGGGGACTCAAGACGAACAGGTTCGGAGTCACATTGGTGCCATCTGTACCACCAAAGATAGAAAAAAGTAAACAAAAAGAACAAGGACTAAACTTTGTCATACAAATTAACATTGTTTAATTTTTGTTCATAAATTTTGCCCATAATTGTGGAATTGTTATAAAAGAACTGGTGAATTATACGTCTCAAAAAGATGAAGCTGTCAAAAACATTTAAATGCAATTTTTAAGTATTCTTAAAGTGTCTGGTTTATGGTAGAATACAATTGCTCCATTTTTCTTCAGGGCATTGTTTTAATTTTCGGAAATCGCAATTTATTCTTGAAAAACATGTCTTGAAAGCAAGGTTGTTGTATTGTTCTAATAGACATTAATCTCACCTCATAAATAGGAGTGTACTCACAATGCAGAAGTTTCAAGAACCAAACACTTTACAGAGTCTGAAAATATTTCAGTTATTATTTATTTTTCATGCTTAGAGCCAAGGCTTTTTTGTGTATATTTTATAAAATAACTCAGTCTGCCATGTTTAGTTGACAAAACTGCCTCCTCTCCTTAAATGACTCAAAGGCTAATCATAGTTTCTTCTCCCATTTAAGCAGTTTCTCTTAATTCAAAGTCAGATCTTCATATTGAACAAAAAAATGTATACAGCTCTTTGTAAAGCTGACATTTTATACAAGCATATAATTTTTTAATTGTAGATTGTGATATTCTGTTTCAAGGGCCAGTTAATCTATAAACAAAGAAGGAAATAAAAATACTCTACTTTTAATCTGTCGTTTTTCTGAAAAATCACAAATTAAATTATAAATTTATCAGCAGGTAAGTTTTACCGCAACAAGATCCACTAAATTCTTGTTTTACATGGAGCTAGTTTATTTACTTAACATGTAACTCTGTGTCTTCTGAACTTTTCTAGAACTCTATATGCCTTTAAGTTCAATATTTACAGTCCAATCCAGCTTTATTAATGAATCACTTTACATAACTAAAACGCCCAAAGTACTCTAGAAAATGTATTAAAAACATTAAAAGGAAAATGCCCTTTCAATACTGCAATACAAAATATGATAAAAACCGATATTAATAAGTGATGAATATTACTTTTTTGCATAAACTGCATTATATTCAAACAGCCAAAATATAAACTCTTGTTTATCGTAATCATTTAAATATATCCCAAGTTGCTTCATTCTTCATGAATTTCTTTTTTTATATATATCTTGCACCCTTTCTTAGGTGTTTAGATGTTCCTGATTTATATTTTTAAGTTCTCTATTGTGTGAAGATTGTCTCTTAGTTCCTTCTTCCTTGATAGAAAAACCTATAAAAGGCCGTTGGTGTGCAGTTGTAATATTCTACTTTGTATTCTTCCTCCTAAATGACGGACATATTTTATCTTCTGGTACATGTTAGTTTCAACAGCAAGATCTTAAATTCCCACAATCACAGTTACTTTGAAAGTTTAAATTCTTCCTCATGCTGCAATTTTAAAAGATCTGACCCTAATTAGAGAAAAACTTGATATTTCTCCCGTATTGTTACCTCATTCATGCTGAAATGTGGAGTAAAACGAGGATAAATTGTTGAGCTTCTCCATGTTTTTAAAGCAGCTGCATCAGGTTTAGTTCTGCTTCAGATCAACTGACTTAAATCCTCAAAGAAACCAAGGTTCAAATGTATCCAGGGAACCTAATGCCTTTCTGTACCTTTGACTGGATCCTGTTTATCCATTTCTTTGGAGGAAACTTTACGGAATTCAGCTCCATTCACACCAATCTACTTTCATCGGTTAAAAACTTTTTTGAAAACAACCAAAAGCGAGTTCCCTTTTTGCTCAAAGAACCGCAGTGAAGCACAGGAAGCACAGGAAGCAGACTCAGCGCAGCTCTCATCAGCAGAAACACTTTTTCACTAAACTATTCAATTTGATAAATCACACATGTTCATTTCTGACAACTGCAAAATAGGAAAAAAATCTGTTTTCTCTTCAGTAAATAAAATTGCATGGAAAATATCAATATGTAAACGTTGATAAAGAAAATATTGTTTTGATGCACGTCTCTCATGTAAAGTATCAACTAATTTATAAAGGTTTGTTTTAACCTTATTTTCACTACTCTGTAATTGTTATTAGCAATGTATAATTCATGCTGCTTTTCCCCTTTTTCCTGTCTTTATATAAATGTTTTCTGTTGTTTCATGATTAAACTGATTGCTACTGAATTCGTTATTCTTGCCATTTTGAGCAATTCTCTGTTTTTGCATATTTAGTCACACAATTGTTAGGTTTTATCTAACTGTTATGCTTTTAGATTTTAATGTGTGCGTCAATGCAAAAAGCACTTTTAGTGTCATAATGTTCCATAAATTATAAGTGAAAGTTTCTTTAGCTTACTTAATTTCATTACCTTTTTATCACACACTTCCTGTGCCAATCAGTCTGGAGCCTCGATGCATTTAAACAATTTAGCTTAAAAGAATAATTTTGTTGTGTGCAGCATCACTTTAAAATGCACCACAAAAGCAAATCAAAACTGAGGACATACTGAAACTAACACTAAAATAATTTATGAAATACTATTTTTCAGTAAATTTAAAAATTAAATACAGGTTATTTAATGACAAAACCATTTCTTTTTTGTTAAACAGAAACAATCCTGTATTCAAATCTATATTAAATATATATATATATTGGTGCAGATGATGCCAGATCTACTGAGGTAGTTTTATTTAGACAGTGTGTTTGTAAATGAATTTATAAATAAAATCATAAGCCCACATTTCACACCAAGATCACTTTAAAGAGACCGCAAGAACAAAGATTTTAAGGTATTTTTCACATTTTCTTACCTGGAAGAACAGTCACTGTAGTTCCATCTCCCCAGTAGTCAAAACCATAGTCACAGTGCTACATGTTCATTGACTCCTTGAACAAAAACCTGTAGCACTAAAATAGCAGCAAATAAATGAATACAAATCTGGATCCATTGGTATAATACATTTAACTAAAATTATTTAAAATGTATTGATTATCATGATATAGTGGAGTGATGGTTTTAAAATAAACTTTGTTTTAACTCTCAATCAGATTCTAACAGTAAGACGGACTCCAAAGTATTTTCTCTGAATAATTAGTTCAAACATGTTAATTTTTAAACTTCTAAGTATCAAAGTCAATCCACACAGTATTTACCCCATATTCTGCAAATAATTGTGGTGTTTTTCTTTTTTTTCGCTGCATACTTAAGGATTGCTGCCTCAGAATTATATTCTGAGGTTTTTGAATGGGTGTATATCATTGTGCCCCCCCATATATCACTGTAAAAAATCCTCATACAAAAACCTGAACCACCCTCAGGTGGGAAGGTAAAAGCAAAAGAAAAACAGTTGTGACTGTTAATGAATTTATTGTCATTATTCAAATTTGTTCATTGATTTGACATATTATTTTATCCATTTTATATGGTTTAAACATTTCTATTTTAATTTTGAAACTTAAACTTGTAAATAAAACAATGTGCAAAGGCATTATTGACATTATTGTTTTGCTCACTTATCAAGATATGAAGTTTCTGTTCATTTTTGATTCCCTTTTTGATCATTAATAATGCATCTATAAATTTATTCTTGTGCCATATTCAACTGTTGCTAAATGTATTCACTTTATAATAACTTGCATGGTGTTTGATGGTCCCCTGGTTACCCTTTTTCAACTTTTTTTCCAGACATCAATGTTCACTGGTGTTCACTGGCATGCCTATAGTCAGTCTATTCATATGTAATAAGATATAAAACCTATGAACAAATGAAACCTATGTATGTTTAGATTAATTTGAAATTAATAAGAATGATTTAAGGTACACTAGAGAGTATCCTAAATATGTATACAGTATTAGTAGATAGTGACTGCAGAGTGATTTGTGCTGCAGCGGTGAAAAGTTATGTCTGGGAATATCATCTAAGGCAGTGGTTCTCAAAATAGTGTGACATAGGAATAGCCTAGGCATTATTGCCCAGAATAAACAGTGCAGGTGTTCCAGTTATAAAGGTCCCTGGAAACCTTATAAATCCTGCTAAATGATAACAGCACCATCTGCTGTTTGGTCTGTACCTGTAGTCAGTATTATGAGTAGGAAAAGATTATTTGTAATCCTCGGAAGCACTGATATAACATAGCTATGGTTGTCTGCAGACAAATAATATTAATAAACTCCTGAAAGAGTATAGAAAATAATGTAACCCTAGTTTGTCCCTAAGTCTGATAACTATATATTAATTTCCATCATATTGTTAGATTGCTTATTTTGTGTCTCTAAATTTTATTAATGATGAGTTTCATGGCAAGTTAAAAGTAACACATACCGTCTTTCCAGAAAAAGAATGTGCTTTGTTTAGTTTCATCTTTTGTTAAAATTCTAGGGATGTGTCAGCCTTCAAACTTTTTATATCACTCTTGATATTATAAAGTTACATTTCTGACCCATGTTGTTAGGATGGGTGTACTGAATTGTTTTTCTTCAGCAGGGAATGCAGCAGAAAACATTGTCCTAAGGGATACGTGCTAAAGCTGGCACTGTGAACCTCTGGAAACAACATAAGGGACTGTTACTTAGATTTGGGCAGGGATGTCCACTGGACACCCAAACATGCTAACTTTACTGGACAGTAAGCCCTGTTCTGGGGCCTTTGCTGTTGGAAAGCGGGCTGTTGATGAATCCTCATTGGGTTAGTCAAGATCTTCTGTATGATCTCATTTTCTCAAATTCTAAACTGCATGATTTTTTTTTTACTTCTCTCCAATGACTGAATTTACTTATTTATAAACAAGTAGATTTTCAGGGATTCCTATCTTCTCGCCCAGATTGTTTGACAACTTCTTTAAAATAACAAATAAGAACCAACAGGGAAAAAAGTATAAAATGATACAGGCAATAATTCTTTCAGACAGAGAAACCACACACGTCTATGTGTCTTCGCTGTAGGCTACAGAAGAGGTGAAAGCAAAATATATAAACATGCAAGCTTGGGCCTTTGGTTTGAGATAGCTAAAATATCTGTCATGATACGCGGCAGAAAGAACAAAGCTAAAAGGACAACAAATATAAATAAACAATCATACTTTGAAGCCTTAAATTGTCAGATAGAACCTAACCTGGCCAGCAACATTGATAATATGCAGCACTCTAGGCAACACAAAGGTGTGGGATTGCCACTAACAGAGCAGTCACAGGTGCAGGAAATCTAGGGATACTTGCTAGAGTAGCACAGGGAGCAGAGAGTAACATCAACACCAGAGACACAGAATCACAGGCAAAAGCTGAGAACATTATAACTGCGGCTTCTGAATACCACTCCACCAGGTCCTGCAACAAATTTACTGACCACTGAGAGAATCCAAAAGATTAGAGGAGCAGTCTGTACGGCCATATCAAGTTCAGTACCAAAGATGTCTCTAACTAGAACTGATCTTGACAAAATGTCTCAATTCAGCCAAATAAACCACAAAGGCCTAGAATAAATGTTCCAACAGCTAAGTTACTCCTCCTGCTGCCTTGTTGTTCTACTCACAGCTTTCTTTAATAGGATTTTGCCTGTCATAGCATCTGATTTGACTCAGATAATAAACACTTCCCTTCTGTCAGGTGTTTCCCCCAGGGGCCTGTTCTTCTTTAACCTGACTCTAGCAAGATGTATTTCGCTCTGCCGAGCTTGTGAATCTGGCTACAGGAAGGTTAGTTCTTCGTACGTTGCTTAAAACATCCGAGATCAAATGAGACATCCAAGATGATTTCATCCGGCTAATCATGATCCGGCTAATTGGGTTCTTCGAACACACCTGTTGTTTATGATTAGTATGGCTGGAATGAGTTGTCTGAGATGACTGCGCGTTCACGCGTCAGTTTAAAAGGGGAAATGTGTCGATAGTAGAAACAATGATCAGCAATGCTGCTATTGGCTGTTCAGCATGGCCAAAGTACGCACACAGTTTTTCTCCCAAGCAGAACACGAGTTTACAAAATGTAATGGTATCTTAACCTTCAGCTAAGATACCATTACAATAAAAATATACATTTTTTGGAGGAGGATGAGACGGGTATATTTAAAATCTTATTAGATTCCAGCAGAAGACCTCCCAAAAAAAACAATATCCAAACTATACACATGTCTACAAACAGAGAGAAAATGTAATACAACATATCTTAAAGGCATACTATGCAACATTTTTCAGTTAATTAATGTGTTCCATACCGTTTTGGATGATTAAATGAGTCATTTCAGGTCGAACAAAGGTTTTCTCGGCCGCCCTGGTGGTCTGTGGGGGTATTACCGCAATTGCAATTGCAAGAGCCCTCGGCCCGCACCCACAGGCTCAGAAGTCTGATGCAAGACCGCGAGAGTCGGTCTTGCTTTACATGTGTTTTTGCCCTGCCATTCACTATATGCACACGCGAAAGCAACAAAGAACCGCGTGTTAACCTCAAATAAACATGCAAGCATATCAAGTTTTATTATTATTATTATTATTATTATTTTATTTTATTATTTTTTTTTTTTTGAATGTTGGCGAGACGCCACCGCGGCGGCCGCCTCGCCAAGATAGCACTGCGGGAAGCCTGATGTTCATACTTTCAATGTGTTAGTCATTGTTTGTACTGCCGTTTTTTCGACTTTTCGTTGCGTTCGCCTGTCTGCTAAGCTCAAAACAACCACGTCTGGCTTGACGGAGAAACCAGAACAGCTGAGCATCTTTATGACTATGTGATCTACACGTCAAGTTCTGACCTATGGAGGGAATTTTCCTGGACATGCGTGGTGCATTTTCTTGTTACACCTAACATTAAACGTAAACATTGTAACGACACTGAGAAGGCAAAATGTTGGAGGAACTGTGGGAATGTGTCTTAAAAGCAGCAGCCCTGTCCTATAACTCATCATGTTAACTGGAGTGTGCTCTGTTCTTTGTTATGCCCTCTGCAGCCAGATAAGTACAAGTAGAAAATAGTAGTGATTTGCATTGACTCCGCCTCAGAGGGTAGATGAAATTTATCCCACGTGAGTTTACAAAATATTTTTCAAACATTACTTGAAGATTTAATATGAATTTTTTTTTGCTTTTTTTGATTAATGTGTGTAAATACTGTAAACAGTAAATTTAGTATTTTTGTGAGTAAACATTATTCATCAATGTCAGATTTTACTTTACAATGAATAAATGTGCTCAAATCGTTATTTTTTTTTCTAAGATTGTCTGCATGAGATTATGTTAAACCATTTCAATAAGTCCTGAAAGTGTAGACTTCGAAATAATGAACATAGTCAAGAAGTTTTAAAAATAGAATAAGTTAATATTGAATTGCCTGTGATGGTCTGGTGTCTTGTCCACGGTGTATCCTACCTCTGCGCCATGGTGGGCATAGACAATAGACAAATGGAAATATTTAACTGTTGTGGCCGAATCTGAGATCAAGTGAAAAGGCTAAATCACAGAGCCAGTCGAGATATCCATGAAAAACATGAATTGTCTAAAAATTTTAAACTCATCTCAGATTTCTTTCAGAAATTTTTGGTAAATATACTGGTAAATGTATGAGGACTCACTGATCATGTGCAAAATATTATTTCACTTTTAATTTGAAATAATCCATTACTGTTTTGTTCAGCTTTCTATATTCTTTACAGTCAACTATTTTTGTGTAATTATAAAATTGCAAGTTCAATTGATTTGAAAATTGAATGACTAAAATATATTCAGGCATGATAAAAGACCAGTGTCAACAGGTCAGAGTCAGGTTCTACTTTTAACAGGTTACAGCAATGTAAATTGTAAAGACATTTTGTGTTTAATAAAGAAAAAAAACAAATTTTGTAAGTTTTAAAATGATTAAATAACTGATAAACTAATAAAATCAGCTGTAGCTTTCATGTAACACACTCCTCACTCAGCAGTATAATATTTTTACCCAACACTGCCACCATAAGGTCACTCTGAGACAATTTTCTGTAGTTTCTGTTAAGCCTCTCCTCTGTATTAAAACACTGTGCATCTCGGGCACAGTAATAAACAGCAGAGTCCTCTGGCTTTAAGTTGGGCAATCTCAGATATACCATACTGTTGCTGTTATCTTTGCTGATTTCTATTCGACCTTGGAAACTGCTAGAATACTGTGTTGTTCTGCCGTGACTGTAAACACGTCCCATCCATTGCAATGCTTTCCCTGCCGGTTGTCTGATCCAGTGCATGCTACAGCAATCAAATGAGAATCCAGATCCTCTGCAGGAGAGACTCAGAGTCTCCCCGGGCTTTTTTACTTCTTGACTGGAAGGAATGGACTCCATACTCTGACCTGTAAAGCCTAAATAATAATAATAAAAAAAACAATTGTGTTTTTTTTTTTTTGTAATTGATGATATTAATTAAATATCAATGAAATTGCAAGACTTAGAAAAGCAAGAAAACTTACAGGGAAGAAAGAAAACAAACAGCGCAAGACTAAGAGTATTCATTCTCGTAATGTAAGAGAGTGAACTTCTGATGTTCTTCACAAAGTCGATGAGTGATTCAGCAGGGCAGAAATACTATGATCCCTCTGCTGATTTGCATCACATTCTTCATAGGGAGTGTCTGTGGTCTGTGCCCCACCAGGTTTTAAAGGTCTTCAGTGGTTTGTAGAGAATATAGTAACACAATACAATATTATATCCCTATCTGCAAAGAGGATCTGCAGGATTAAAAGACCTGAAATTAATTGGCAAACTATTCATCAGTTCTCACTGGCACTGCCAATAAATATTTCCTTTTTATTGGATGCAGATGCTGGAATCAAATAATACATTGAAGATTCAGTTGATAATTAACATGAAACACTGAAACCTTCCAAATACTGCTGTTCATGTGATTGTGTATGTACTGTATGCATCTCTAGTTACGGATATCCAAGATTTTATTAAATGTGGTATAACTATAAACTCCAAAAAGACATAACTTCATTTAGTTATATATTTTTTCTTTTTTATTATTATTTTGGCTGCTCATAGCATTTTCCCCAGTTTTTCCTTTGGTTCAAACTTCCTGCTTCTGCTTCAGTCATTGTCTATCTATCTATATAAAACATTAATACACTGTATTGGTTACAAACATTTAAATGAACTGTAAAAGCTGTTCAATAACTAGCAAATTCCTCTCACTTCATCCCAACATATTTACACTCGGGGTTTCGGTACAACCGTTGAACCAAATGGAGTCACTGTGATGGCTCTCTGGCACACTAATGAACAGCAGAAACTTCTGTTTTCATCTGCAGATACACCTGCTGTGTACTGTTGTCTCTGGAGATGGTAAATCTGCCTTGGACTGACTGAGTCTAAGCAGTAGCTGTATCCTGTACAAAGGCAACCCACTCCAGTCCATTCCCAGGAGTTTGTCTGACCCAGTGTATCCACAATTTGCTAAATGTGAATACAGAACACGTACAGCTCAGTTTGTGGGAGCCTCCTGGGTTTTAAACCGCTGGTGCAGATTCTGTCACAGTCTGAACATGAATGCCTATTTAAGTGGAAAAAAGAGAGTTTTGACATGCACTCACATTAAATATACTTAGTATATATTTTACCTCTACAGTAGATGGTGGAGCTAGTTAAATCTGGCATTGATATATGGAGGACATCTACTTGCATAAACTCCTCCTCACAGTAGATCTTAAGTTCATATGTCACGTAATTCTGTCCTTAAGCAGTCACTGTTTTTGACAATAAAGTTTTATTATAGTTATTTTTCCCAAGCTCAATAAACAAACAGTTGTGATATGTTGCATTTAACAAAAACATGTAACATAAACCACTGACCCAGACTATTTAATGTCTTAGAATAAACCTTTAGATAAAACTTTAGATGAGAAAGTTGCAAATGTTTCTAGCCACCACAACTGTAGCACTAAATGTGCTGTAAATAGATTATATACAGAAATCTAACGGAAATAACAAAAATCCCCTCCAACATTTTACTTAAACAGTCTTTGTCTCCTCGTCACTCTCATTTCACCGAAACAATGTAATAACACATTCACTAGGTTCAGTATTATTGCCACTTGCATTTTGTAGCATGATAAGAAGCCTGTCTAAAATTCTAATTAAGAATTAGGATACCAAGAAAA
Organism: Fundulus heteroclitus; assembly: GCF_011125445.2. Taxonomy (NCBI): domain Eukaryota; kingdom Metazoa; phylum Chordata; class Actinopteri; order Cyprinodontiformes; family Fundulidae; genus Fundulus; species Fundulus heteroclitus. Next base: position 845,085 of record NW_023397417.1, on the reverse strand, counting down.
CCCTTTTCCAAGCAACTGTTTTTCTCCTCATATTGTATACAAAGTAAATTTGCTTTGTACATTGTGAAACTTTGTCTAAATGTATCTTCAAATGGAACTCTTCAACTGCTTTCCAAATGTAATTTACTATCACTACTTCTACCTGTTTCTCTAAAGATAACCTGCATGCCCCAACATGCATTGCAACATGTGAGCAAAAGAAAGACATGACTTAAACGAAATTAACATACTCCACATGTATCATCAGAAGATTTAATAAAGACAGCTTTAGATATGCACAAGCACCCCTCGTGACCCCAAAAGGGATAAGCGTGTTAGAAAATGGATGGATGGATGAATTCAATAAAATCCATCCATAAAATAAAACCTGAAAAGTTCACGTTTTCTGGTCTTTAAAAAATAAATATGATATAAATATTATTTTCTTCTTATTATTATCATTTTCCAGCATTTATCTTGATATCAGTGACAATAGTTTATTTCATATTTACACAGTGCAACTGAAAAACACAGCTTTAAACACTACTAAAAAACTAAAGGGAACGCTTTAGTTCCTCCTAATGCAAGACAATGCTAGACCTCATGTCGCTGGAGTGTGTCAGCAGTTCCTGCAAGCCGAAGGCATTGATGCTATGAACTGACTCGCCCGTTTCCAAGACCTGAATCAAACTGAGCACATCTGGGCCATGATGTCTCGCTCCATCCACCACATGGATGTGTTAGTCCAGGTCTGGGAGGAGATCCCTCAGGAGACAATCTGCCACCTCATCAGGAGTATGCCCAGGCATCATACATGCATGTGGAGGCCACACACACTAATGAGCCTCATTTTGAGTTGCTTTAAGGGCATTACTTCAAAGTTGGATCTGCCGGTGGTGGGTTTTTCCTATTTCATTTTGAGGTTGTCTCCAAATCCAGGCCTCCATGGGTTAATACATTTGATTTTCATAGAAAATCTATGTGCAATTTTGGTGTCAGCAGATGTAACTATGTAAAGAACAAAGTATTTAATAAGTATATTTAATTCATTCAGATCTAGGATGGATTATTTTAGTGTTCCCTTTAATTTTAGAGCAGTGTATAATACGCTCTAATAAACAGTTCTGGTGTTATTTATTCTGGTGATGAAGCTGAAATGTAACCTAAAAAGTTCAAGGAATAAACTTCTGATCTTGGCTCTTGTGTTGAGTTTTTGTACAGTAGTTCTGCTTTTTGTGTCATTGTGACTTGCGAGCACAATAATAAACAGCAGAATCCTGACTAGTTAAGCTGTTCAGCTGCAGATCCACCTGATTCCTGTGGTTGTCTCTGGCGATGGTGAACCGGTTTTTCACTGACTGAGAGTAGTAGCTTTCACCGCCATTACTATGGATCCAAGCAATCCATTCCAGTCCTTTTCCAGCTTCCTGTCTCACCCAACCGATGTGAGGAGTGCCACTAAACCCTGAATATTTGCAGGTCAGTCTGTGGGATTCTCCAGGCCTTTTACCCACTGGTTCAGACTCAGTCAGCGTCTGACCAACAGAACCTGAAAAAACAGTTTGTTATTAAAACCATATAAAGTTCATAGTTTGTTTTAATTAAAACTGTGTTCTTACCTGTTGTAATAAAAGAAACAATGAAAAGAACAACAAAATAAATTTGTTTAACCATTGTAAAAGCTACTGAGCTCAGTTCTATTTGCAGCGTATCTATCAGACTGAATGTGGTGTGCAACACTTATAAAGAAGCAGAAGATATCTGTTTTGCATGGGCTCCACCTTAAAAATCCCCTTTGTAGTTGATTTACAATTAGTTTCATCTTTCCAACCTTGTCAATCTCACTGCTCAATGTATTAAAATATTCTTGTCAAGTAACTTTTTAAATCTTATTGAATTTTAGAAGAAACATGTTTTTAGGATGTATGAGAGTCCGCAAGACCCAGATCTGTGGTGGTCACATCTAGAGGATATGAAGTTTTTTGAGTATGGTACCATTGCTTACTGTCGGTGTGGTAATATTGTGTGTGTTTTGGAGTCTTCTGACTTCAAAATATGCCCATGTCTATATTTCACTCAGTTATTCCCAGCAGCCTTTCCCAGACCTTCTAAAGCCTCGGATATTTCAATGAGAAACCATACGATTTGGCTATTGTCTCATGAATTTCCATGACTTTTATGTAGAAGTTGTCAACAATTAACTTGTAACTTTTCCCATCACTTAAGTAATTTGAGCGGGATAATTCACAACAGTTTGGCTTAAATGTTACTCTTCTTCTACTGGTAAGAAAATCATGTTTTGATTAAATCGGGTTTATATTATGGTTTATACAATGAAATTTAAAGCTTGGTTTGAGTCGACCATAGCATGTTTTGTTTTGTTTATTTTAGTAAGCAAGAGTATCCCCTCATTTTACGAAACTGAATGTAAATTGGTACATTTGGGATGACAGTGGGGCTCTGAATTGAAATGTTAGGCATCTAACATCAGCTGTATTTTTTGGGCTTCTCAATAGATTCTCACATACTATCCTATGAAGTGATATTGAATAAAAAATGTAAGGTATTGGGAAAAAAAGGGCTTTCTTCTTTGGACATATTTCAAAAATGTATTGAAATTGTACTTTTTATATGATGTGTATCAGTCTTGTGTGTAAGACATATATATATATATATATATATATATGTATATATATATATATATATATATATATATATATATATATATATATATATATATATATTCTTTGTGCAATAAGTGGGAGTATTGCAGGTGAGCTACAAAGATTGAATTCATAATGATAAGTCGTGCAAATCCTTTTTGCCCCCCCATTTAAATTTGTAAATTGAATGTGCTACTGGCAGTTTGAGAGTGGCCATAAAAGAAAGCATTGGAGTTGAAGTTAATGATGGTAATGGTACTTCCACTAACCACGCACAACAGTCACCTGATCCAAAGTATTCCAAACCAAGGTAGCTCTATAGTAATTTAATACAACATAACGATTATTCGTATGGGCCCATAAAGGAACTTTGAGGGAGAAAAAAAAATCCCTCTTGCCATAAGTTATGAATGCACTCAGACTGCTGAGCACCTTGTATAAAGATTAGCTTTGCACACACTAATCAATTTCCACCTATTTTAAAATATGCAAACTTTTGAAGATCAGGCCCAAAATCTTCTTGCTGTCACAGAAAAGCTACTTAAATGGTCTGATGGCTCCCCCTGTGGTGGCCGCTTGTTAAAACTATTCATGCCTTGAAAAGTTTTTGTACAGTGTTCATGTATTCTGTGTCAATGTGGGTCTCGGACACAATAATAATCAGCAGAATCCTCAGTCTTCAAGCTGTTTATCTGCAGATACACCTGCTGCTTGTTGTTGTCTCTGGAGATGGTGAACCGATCTCTCACTGACTCAGAAAAGCCACTGCTATCACCAGCAGGATTGATCCAGCCGAGCCATTCTAGTCTTTTTCCAGCTGCGTGCCTGATCCAGTTAATGTAAGGAGTGCTAGTGAAACCTGACAATGTGCAGGTCAGTCTGTGGGATTCTCCAGGCCTTTTAACCACTGATTCAGACTGGGTTAGAGTTTGGCCATCAGTACCTGTAGAAATCGATACAGCTTTTTAATGTAACAGCATAAACATCCTCTTATTTTTTCCACCTAATGCTCCATATTCTTACCAGTTATAAAACAAAAAACAATAAAAAGAATATCGAAATATTTTTTTTCTGATCATTGTAGAAGGTCCCTGGGATGATGTCTGTTTACTGCTAGTTTGTGAGAACGAGTCCCTGAACTTTTCTCTGACACACATATGAAGAAATTGAATTGATCTGTTTTGCATTGGCTCCTCCTCCTGAAAAATGCAAGACAAAACACCCTGCAAATTCTTATATGATTTTTTTATGGACAAATTACAGTCTCAATAGAGTCAGACTTTTTTTAGACTGTGAATTTGTAACAAATTTTTTAACCTGTGAAATTATGTTTGTGATTCTCTTTTTTTACTTTAAATTCACCTGCAAAAAATCACCTCCAAAAATTTCACCTGCAAAATTCATCTTTAAATATTCAACTACAAAAAAGTATTAGCACAATTTAACCATGAAAATGTACTTTTAAAAATCTGGCAGCTTAAATTCAGCAAAAGAAATTTCCCTGCAAATGAGTTGACCTTTTAGTGACTCAAGCCACAGCAATCAAGCGAGTGGCTTTTGGCCAATCAAATTACGTTCATTTGATCATGGGATACAACAAGGCATTGGACTGCACAGGTGATTCTCTTAACTGTTAGCTGTTTACTCTAAGGCCACGTTTACACTGTAGGTCTTGATGCTTAATTCCAATTTCGAGCTGAAATGTGATTTTTTTTTTTTAGGTGGCTGTTCATACTATTAAATATGACCGCCATCACGCTGTTGTCTGGATGGTTCAAGGCCACAAAGCAACCCGTACGTGCAGATAACAGGAGGAGACATCACACGGCAGTGCACTGTTTACTGAAATAATAGTAAATGTAATTATTTCTAGAAGGAAAAAAAAACAAGGGGGGATACCGGCTGACGTCCCTCCCTTTTAGAAAGCTAGTGAGCAATGGGTGCTGAAAATAAGATCACACCATAACAAGATAAAGTAAGGCAAAAAATAGCAGCACATATATTAACAATGGTCTTTTATGGAGCACTAACTGCTATTACTGTGTGTGGATGTGTAGTGAGAGTCAGAAGAGGGAGGTAACAGATGGATAAAATTTGCAGACAGTGGAGGCTTTGAAAAACTGTACAATACATATTAATACCACATATGGAAGTAGCACAAGTCTGAGTTTTTTATTTCATCATTATTATCATTTGGGTGAAAAGATAAAAATCAAAAAGATAATGTTTGGGTCGCATTTCCCTGCAGTGTAAACATAACATATGAATAAACTTGTGTTCCTTCTAATCTGTCTCCTCGTGGATTCGATTAAATCTCCCATGGATTTACATATCTCACAGTGATTTACTGATTATTAGGGAACCTAAAATAGCTTAAACTCATCATGGGTTCCATAAAACAAGGTTTAAACAACACAGTGATGATTAGGTTTTAGACACTTTTCCTCATTTATTGGGTTTATTTTATGTTGAAGATTCCCAAAGTAGACAGCAAAACGGTAAGTTTCTATCATAGCAAAAATTGTAAAATCAGTTAACATGTTTATTTTCTTAATTATTTAAAATAGCCACCATTTGGTTAAACGGCCCGGGGAATCCCACAGACTGACCTGTTCAGGCTCTGGATTCTCATTCAGCAACTATCATGAGAACTGGGTTGTGGAAAAGGACTGGAATGGATTGCTTTTATACACACAGGAAATTCACATTTCTATTACCCCCAGTCTGTCCAATGCAGATCCACCATCCTGAAAGATGACTGCAGCAGTAAAGTCTATCCGTTGATGAACAATCTGAGGACTGAGGATATAGCCATGTATTACTGTGCAAGACGCACATCAATGGCTTCATTCTAGTAAAAGTGGGAAGGTTTAAAGGTCTCTTGTAGAGGAGAGAGTCTGCATTTTTTATGAGCTTAATGTGGTGGAAGATCAATATAATTTTGTCCTTAACTAAATCTAATTATGATTTATATAGTGCTTTAAAACCAACTCAGGTGATCTAAGAACTCAACAGTAAGATCACAATGCATAAAACACATACAATCATAAAAGCAGACAACCGGAAAATAAAAGTCATACATAAAATGCCACCATGCAACTTCATATTAATAGCCAGCCTGAAACAAAAATAAGTCTCAAGCTTAGATTTAAATATACCTGGGTCTGTGATGGAGCACAGGTCTAAAGGAAGTTGGTTCCAAAGTCAAGGTGCTGCCAGTGCCATTGGGAGCACTTCGGATCCCGCTCTGAAGTGCTCCCTCGTCCTGCAAAGTCTCTAACCGAGTTCCCTCATTTGCCTCAGCGCCGGATCCCGCTCTGAAGCTCCCCCTCGATCGCGAGAAGTCTTAAGTCAAGTCCATCGTGGGAACTCCGTCCTTGTTCCCCTTGTCCTTGACAGCAGGCCGCCGGCTCTCACCTCCCATGCCGATCGGGTCCGGCTCACCCTCCTTCTAATAAACATGTTAAACGTTCTGCATGTGGGCCAAACACCTGAAAACAATGACAGGAACATTAAGATATGTCATGCAACTTCAGTGGAGAAATGACAAAATCCACACTTTATTTCATTATAAGCATTCCCCAATAAGTTACAGAGGTTGTTCAACACAAAGGTACTGCAAGACAAGTTTATTTGCAAAGCCCATTTAAGTAACAATACCATTCAAAATGCTGTACATGAACAGACCAAGCGAAAATAAAGCATTACAGAGGAAAGCACATTGAATTGAAATATTGGCATCCGCTCAAGATGTAAGACAAGTCGGACAAAAAAAATAAAACATTAACAGTCAAAGGCAACTCTAAACATACAGGTTTTTAAACTTGATTTAAATTAACTTAGAGTTTCAGCACTTTTACAGTCTTCTACAAGTTTGTTCCAGATAAGTGGAACATGAGAACTAAATGGTGCTCCTCAATGCATGATTCTGGTTCTGGGTATGCTCTGGGTGCTAAGCCGTGCTAAGCCGTGCTAAGCCGTGCTAAGCCATTCAGTGATTTATAGACTAACTTAAGTATTTTAATCTCTGTTCTCTGTGTAACAAGGAGCCAGTGTAAGGACTTTAGAACTGGGGTGATGGGTTCTACTTTATTAGCCTTAGTGAGGATGCAGGCAGAAGTTTACTGGATCAGCTGCAGCTATCGGATTAACCTTTTTGGCAGACCTGTGAAAACTCTGTTGCAGTAATCAATTTGACAAAAGATCAATGCATTTATTAGTTTCTGAGATACTGCTGAGAGATTTGTCCTTTAATCCTGAAAATGTTCTTCAGGTGATAGAAAGCTAACTTTGTAATTGTGTAAAATGTTTTTGGAGCTTCACGTCTAAGTAAACCACTACACCCAGATTTCGAACCTGATCAGTGGATACTATCTGAAGCAGCTGAAGTTGTGTGCTAATTCTTAATCACGCCTCTATTGGTCCAAAAATTAAGATTTCAGTTTTGTATTAAATGATTGACCTGGCTGCGGTCACCCCAGGTTCTTTTCCTGAATAATGTGGGGTTTCTATTGTAGACTTCTTTAGTAGTAAAAAGACTCTTGGAACCAAAACTATATTTTAGGATATTTAATCTAAAAGGCAGAAGGATGTTTACAGCTTCAGTACTGGGCTCTCATACACAACAACAATGCAACGGGCAGATTTACGGACACCAGAGAGAGCCCCGTTCATACCTCACACAGACATTAAGTAGGACCAATTGTGTACACCCATTCAGGGACATGCACAGTATGATATCAGCGTTCCATTCAACACATTGGTGGAGAAGATCATACTATAATGTAGATGTGTCCTAGCTGACATGTCTTCCCCTAATTAGTCATTCTGTCAAATCTAAGTATGTCAGACTCTGTGCCTCCAGAGTCTGTTGTCTAGCTGTAATTTCCATGATAACCAATTTTGAAGTCCAGTCTCTGTAATCTCATAATCCCTAACATTTGTTTTCATTCACCTGTAGGACATTTCAGCACCATGCATTTATTTCTTCTAAGCATTTACTCAGTGTTTGAATGGGTTAATTAATATCTGGTGACATTGTGATGTAGAGCTGTTTGTCGTCTGCATAGGTATGGTAACTTAAGATGTTGTTTATTTATGATCTGAAGTATGAGAGTATGTGTATTTTGAATAGGAAGGGAGACCCAAGAAGGACCCTTGGGGAACCCAGCATGTGATTTTTGTTGTCTCTGATGTAAAGTTAACACCTGACACAAAATCTTCCCTCAATGAAATCGCTAAACGGAATCAAACCTGGAAGAATGTCAAGCAAAATTTAAACATTAAAGGTAATCAGTTGATCCAAATGACGACATGTTGCATCCAATCAGGCCAAAGTCCATTCATTCTATAAAATGCATGCTGAGGAACCTCCACTGATGAGAGGGGATTTTCACAATAGCTGCTCATGCTGGTTTCAGGTAAAGTTGGTGCACTATAGGTTGTTCAAAAATTAAAACAACCCCAAAGTGATTTAAACATGTTTTATTACTAAATGTGGGGACATTCTTATTTAAAAATGTCTAAATATTAACGCTAACATTTTTCAATAGACTACATCTTTTCTGGGCATTGGCTATGTCTGCTCATACCTTTTTATTCATTTAAATTAAATCAACTAGATCTCCAGTTAGCGTTACATGTTCCACTTTTTAAAAGTCTTATCTTGTAGCAAACGTATTATTTTCAGACTATGAAAAAGCCTCTGACAGAATTAAAAAACAAAAAGAAAAAAAATCACTGAATTTTATTTGTTTCTTGAATGTACATTTTTGGTTTATTGTTACACCCCTAATGTATATAGTTGGAGTTTTGGTCATGGTAAAACCATATTTTAATCAATATATAATTAATAAAAAAATAAAAGCTGAATTGTTTGATTGTAAAAGGTCTGTGTGAAAAGAAGGAGCCTGAGTTTAGGTTAACCAAATTGTTCCATGCTGATGTGAAACTACTGTTTGGTTTCAGTCAGATGTACATCTCCAGCTTTAACTTCCTGTTGAAATGTGGTTTCAACTGATGAAACTGTTGCGCTGGAAATCAAGAAGAGGATTTTAGTGAAACCTCTTTTTATTATCTAACTCATGTTAAAAGGTACCATTATGCCTAAAATACTCTAAATGGGTTTGTGGGTTAACCCATAGACAATGAAAAAGCCTTTAAAGTTGGGTAACATTAAGTAATAATGGCCCGAGGACCAAACCCTGATGAACTGTATTATCTGTAGATTTTACTGACAAAATCTCAACAGATGCATGAACATACTAAAATCATCATCATCATAAAAAAAAACGTTGAACTTCAGCAACTGCACAGTGATTTTAATAGCTAAGCAGCCACAGAAGATAAAATCTAAGTATGCCTCTGATGTAATTATCATAATTGTTTTGTTGATTACTACCAGTCAGTTTTACTCATTTAAGTAAATTATATAATGTGTACTCATTCCACTATGTAAAAGCAAGATGCCTGTCTGTCTGTCTGTCTGTCTGTCTGTCTGTCTGTCTGTCTGTCTGTCTGTCTGTCTGTCTGTCTGTCTGTCTGTCTATCTATTTATTTGACAAGCAATATTTCAGAAGATATCACAGACATCAAACACAAAACGGACACAATTCATGAGAAATTAAACACAGCAAAAATAATTCATGAAATAAGATAGCAGAATGACTTAATACAGACTAATCTGTTCTTGTACTTTCTGGCTTTAAAGAAGAGCAAAAACATTAACATCGAAGAAACTCTGAGGAAATGTTTCTATTCAAATATACATTGTAAATAAAGAAAGTCTGCAGAAAACCTTCAACATTTTAATACATGACTATTACACTATATACATAATTAAAAATGAATGATATATGTTGGATATCTAGGTAAATTAATAATAATCACTGTTTAATAATTCAGTACTTTTGAAACTATTAAATCTAATTTATTTTTGGTGTGATATATATTTTGCCCGCATTTCCTTGATTCTGTGATAATCTTAAGGTATCATTGTAACATCAAATAAATAAAGTGTAGTAATTTATTTCTTGCAGATTTCAGCATGGAGGAAACAAGCTCCATAAAACAAATAATTTGAAGCAAAATCTTCCTAAATACAAAGATTAAATTATATTTAAATCTCTTTATCTCCATGCTTCTTATCCATATGATTGTTTTCAGAAGAGCAGGCCTCTGATGGTGAGGACGGTGCTGAAGGCCAGAGCTTTGGTGAACACCACTCGGACTCCGTTCATCAGCAGCAGGTAGAAGTTCAGCTTGGCTTTTTCTGGACATCAGAGAAACAGAGTTCAGACTGAATTGAACACTAACCACTGACTGCAGAGATCAGTGAGACATGAAATGGTCAGACTTACCTGGATGAATGTTTCTACATACATCATCTGTTAGGACACAGAAAAAAAACATCAGTCACACAAAGATCATGAAAACTCTGACACACTTCCTGCTGATCTGTCTGTGGAAACATGTCTGATGAAAACTGTCAGCCTTGTTGCCTCCTTCAGTATTCAGCTTTATTGTTATATTTAGTGTTAAAATAAGATGATTTAATCAACATTTTTCAGCAGCTGACAAACTCTAGGAATTGAATAGTTAGTTCAGAACGTGAGTTTGGTACCAGCTTCGTTGTTGCCGATGGCCCCGTTCATCTCACAGGAGTAGATGGTTTCGTTTCTGAATTCAGCAGTGGTGTAGGTGTTGTCCTTTGACAGAACGACACTAGTGGGGCTCACGGTGACCGGACCATCTTTCATATTAATGGTGATGTTTCCCTCCTTTGGACGGAAACCTGTCACCAGACAGACATCTGGACCAAGATCGTCTGTGTTCACTTTTTCGCCTTTCAGGGGACTCAAGACGAACAGGTTCGGAGTCACATCGGTGCCATCTGTACCAAGAAAGAGAAAAACAAGTTAAAAATAACAAGGACTAAACTTTGTCATACAAATAAACATTGTTTAAGTTTTGTTTATAAAACTTTCCCATATTTTTCTAAAAATACAGTTGAAAATAATGAAGTTGTCAAAAACATTTAAATACAAGTTTTTGGTGTTCTTAAAGTGCCTGGTTCATGGTACAATAACATTTCTCCATGCTAATTCAGGGCATTGTTTTAAGGTTTCCGAAATCACAATTTATTCTTAAAAATATGTCTTAAAATTAAGGTTTTTGTATTTTAATAACATTCATCTCACTTCATAAATACAATACAGATGTTAGAAGACCCAAACATTTTACAGAGTCCAAAATTATTTCAGCTATTATTTATTTTTGATGTTTAGAACATAGTCTTTTCCTGTGTATATTTTATAAGAATATAACTCAGTCTACCATGTTTCGTTGATAAAACTGCCTCCTCAGCCTAAATGACTCAAAAGCTAATCATAGTTTCTTCTCCCGCTTAAGCAGTTTCTTTTAATTTAAAGTCAGATCTTCATATTAAACACAAACATTTATACAGCTCGTTGTACAGCTGACATTTTATACAAGCGTATCATTTTTGAGGAGTAGGTTGTTATATTTTGTCTGCCAGGGACATTGCAATTTCCATGAAAATGTCCTAAGTTCCAGTTAATTTATGAAAAAAGAAGGAAATAAAAATAATCTAATTTTAATTTCTCTTTCTGAAACGCAACAAACTAAATTGCATATTTATCAGCATAGAGGTTTTACCAAAAGACCCACGATGACACTAAACTCTTGATTTACATGGAGCTAGTTTACTGTCTCTTCAGGACTTAGTTCTTAGGTTAAATATTTATATCCTTATTTTAATAAGTTATCCAATCCAATCCAGCTTTATTCATGAATCACTTTAGATTACTAAAAGTACCAACGTACTTTAGACAACGTATTAAAAATTTTATAAGGAAAATGCCCTTTCACAGACAAAAAAAACATAAAATACTAAAATCCAAAATATGATCAAAACAAATATTAATAAGTGATGAAAATTACTTTTTTGTAAAAACTGAACTATTTTTGAGCAGACAACGGATAAAACATAATCTGTTATCAACCCAAGTGGCTTGATTTTTTTTTATATTAAAAAAAAAACATCAAATTTCTATTGTAATGTTACCTCATTCCTGCTGAAATGTAGAGTGAAGCAACGATTTATTGTAGACCTTCTTCATGTTTTAGAGCAGCTGGAGTAGGTTTGGTTCTGCTTCGGAATAACTGACTTAAATCCTACACGAAAGTGAGGTTAAAATGAAACAGATGAGGCTGATGCCTTTCCGTACCTTTGACTGGATACTGTTTTTATGTTTTTTTGGAGGAAACTTTACTGAATTCAGCTCCTTTCACACAATCAACTTTTATCGGGTAAAAACTGTGTTGAAAACAGCCGAAAGTGAGTTCTCTTTCTGTTCAAAGAGCTGCAGTGAAGCACAGGAAGCAGACTCAGCACAGCTCTCATCAGCAGAGACACTTTTTCACCCAACTATCCCATTCAATATATCACAAAATTACTGAAGAGAAAAAAATCGTTTTTTTCTGTTTTGTAGTCGTTACAGAAATAATTAATAATAATAAGTCAATACTGATAAAGCAAACATATTTTGATGCACGTCCCTCATGTAAAGTATCAACTAATTTATAAAGGTTTATTTTCACCTTATATACATTACCCTGTAATTTTTATTAGTAATATATAATTCATGCTGTTAAACTTTCCACTGCTTTGTCCTTTTTTCCTGTCTTTAAATCAATCCTTTTTTATGTTAGATTTTGTATTAATGATTAAACTAATTGCTATTGATCTCATGTATTCTTGCCATTTTTATCAATTATCTGTTTCAATCACACAATTGTTAGGTTTTATTAAACTGTTATGCTTTTAGATTACAATGTGTGTGCCTATGTGAAAAGCTCTTTCAGCATGATTTTGAAAGGTCCCATACATCATCAATTAAAGGTTATTTAAATTATTTTATTTCATCACCTATTTAGACTCCGGTGTCACACACTCCATGTGCCAATCCATCTGAGGCATCGATGCATTTAAACACTTTAGTTTAAAATAATGAGTGTTGTGTACATCAGCACTTTACAACAGACCACAAAAAAAAACAAAAACAAATCTGAGGAGGTTTTAAACTGACACTAAAACAAAGAACTAAATATTATTTTAAAGTAAATACAAAATAGAACTGATTAAATACAGGTTATTTAATGATAAACCATTTATTTTTTGTTAAAGAAAAACAATCCTGTCTTCAAACCCATATTGAACATGTATGTTTGTGCAGATGAGCTCACTGCTTTATAATCTCGTGCAAAATGCATAATAAATACAAACATATAAGTATAAAACTGAAACAATAACTGAATGCAGAACTTCCTCTAATGATGCCAGATCTTCTGAAGTAGTTTTAAGTAGACAATGTCAATGGAATTATAAATAAAATCATAAATTTACATTTCATAGCAAAATCACTTTAAAGAGACACCAAGAACCCAGAGTTTAGTAATAATTCAAATTTTCTTACCTGGAAGAACAGTAACCGTAGTTCCATCTCCCCAGTAGTCAAAAGCATCACAGTGCTACATTTTCATTGACTCATTGAACAAAAACCTGTAGCACTAAAATAGCAGCAACAAAAACGAGATGATATGGTATAAAATACATGATTAAAATTACTTAGTATTTACTGATGAGCCTGTCATAGTTGAGGGGTTGTTTTAAAATAAACTTTGTTTTTACTCTCAATCAGATTCTAACAGTAAGATGGACTCCAAATTAGTTTCTCTCAGCATAATGAATTTAAACATGTTATTATTAAACTTCTAAATATCCCAGAAGAGCTACATAATATTTACCCCATGTTCTGCTAATAATTGTGCTGTTTTTCTTCTATTCTCTGCATACTGGAGGATTACTGTCTCAGGTTTACATTCTGAGGTTTTTGAATGAGTGTATATCAGTGTGCCAACCCCGTATATCACTGTAAAAAAACACAATACAAAAACCTGCTCCACCCTCAGGTGGGATGGTAAAGTTGTGATTTTATCCTTATTCAAATTTGTTCATTGATTTAACATATTATATTTTATCTGTTGTATATTAAACATTACTATTTTCAATTCAAACTTGGAAATTAAACAATGCACAAAGTCAATGAAATGATTTCCTTTAAAAAAAAATGGTCGTTTTGCACACCTATCAAGGAAGGTATGTGTTCTTTGTTAATATTTTAATGTACTCTTTTAATCAATAGCAATGCACCTATACATTTGGTCTTGTGTCATATTCAACTGTTGCTAAATTTATTCTCTTCATGATAACGTGCTTGTTGTTTGAGAGTTCACTGGTTACCCTTTTTCAACTTTATTTTCATCATGTTCACTGGTGTCCAAATATACAAACATATAGTTAGTCTATTAATATGTAATGAGAATATGGAGCACAATAAAGATAAAGTTATACCTATGTATGTTTAGAATTAATAAAAATGATTGATGATTGTCTTCTTTCTACTTTTTTCCAGATATCAATGCTCACTGATGTCCAAATATGTGTGTCTATAGTCTGTCAATAAATATTTAATAAAATATGCAGCAAAGAAAGATACAACAAATTCATTTTTTTAAATTAATAAGAATGATTTAGGACACAAATGAGAGTATCCTAGACATGTATACTATAGGGGTCGATAAAGACTACAGAGTGAATTGTGCTGCAGTGAGAAGGTATGTCCGGCTGGATCCCCTAATGCACTGTATACACTGTATACACTGTATGATATTTTCAATTGTTGATCCAATATACAGCTCAAAACTGTACGACAAAACCGAAGGGTTTGAAAGTTCACTGCTCACGATATCTGTTACACAGTGCGGCCCGACACTCTGATGTGACCTGACTGCTCACACAGTGTGTTTAAAAAAAACACACGTCGGACTCAGCCCCATAGGGAGATGGCGCTACTCGGACTCGTCTACCCGGAAGCCAAATGTCAATGGTAGAAGAAGAAAAAGGCAGAAGTGTCGATGCTCACTGTTAAATATGAGGCTCACTAGAACAAAATGCGCTGCCTTGGCAATTCTACCAGTTGCTCCTCAATAGTTTGACTCCATGTAACCCGTACCGCTGTCATGCTTCTCTCCGCTCCTATGTTTTCATTTGAGAAGACAAAGAAGAATCTACTTGTTTGCGCAGATGCGCGAGGTCGGGGGAAATCGGATCATAGACAGTCGTAACTCCGCTTCAACAGCAGGACGCGCTCACGATGGCTCTGGATCACTCAAGAGGGCCGACTGAATATCAAACATGTTGGATTTTCAACCGACCGGTCGATACCTGATCGGGAGGTTGGTCATGAAAGGCTACCCCCTGTATACAACATGACACAGGACGCACGATCAAGCTGAAACTCGATCCAAAAAAATTCTCGCACAACTGAAGAATCGATCCGAAAAGGGCGAAAACTTGTACAGTGTATGCCCGGCTTAAGGCAGTGGTTCTCAAATAGTGGGACACATGAATAGCCTTGGCTTTTGTTTCCAAAATATACAGTGGAGGTGTTACAGTTATAAAGGTCCCTGGGGATCTTCTAAATCCTGCTAAATGAGACAACAGCACCATCTGCCGTTTGGTCTGTACCTGCAATCAGTGGTATGCGTAGGAAGGGATTCATATGTAATCCTCAGAGCACTGGTATATTGTAGCTATGGTTGTTTGTAGACAAATAATATTAATACAATCCTGAAAGAGTATAAAACTTGGAAACATCATATACTGCTGTTTAGATTTGGGCAGGGACGTCCACTGAACAGCCAAACATGGTAACTTTACTGGACATTAAGCCCTATTCTGGGACCTTTGCTGCTGAGAAGGTTGGTGTTGATGATTCATCATAGGGTTAGACGACATCCTCTGTATGATCACCTAATTTTCTAATCTGGTAAACTGCAGGGTTTTTTTTTTTTTTTTTTTTGTCATTTCGCTCAAAAATATCTGGTTATTTACAAACAAGTAGATTTTCAGTGATTCCCATTTTATCACCTAGATTGTTTTACAACTTATTTAAACTCATGTACTAGTACCAACAAAAATATCAAGGACACCACCATGTCCATTTACTTTTGCTACAGGCTACAGAGAAGGTCAAATACAATGTTGATAAACATGCAAGCTAAAGCTCACGATTTACTATGTTCAGAAAATGTGGAAATAGGTAAAGAGCAGTGAGTTTAAAGGGACTTTGATCATAACACTACGTGGTTTTAGTGTATTCTTTGTAAGTATTACCTAAATGTATTTAGGTACTTAACAAGTCTTATTACAAAAGTCAAAATGTCTTTATACACATGGGTGTACAGAAGGCTTTCAGTGAGTGTATCCTGCTTGTTTTTGTCTGGGCTTGTCTGTGGTTTGAAACACTGTGGGGTATCTCACACAGTAATAAACAGCTGTGTCCTCAGGCTGCAGACTCTGTCCTGTTATTGTTACTGTTCCAGCAGAAGTGTCTCTGCTGTAGCTGAATTTGTTCTTCAGAGCATTATTTTGATAAAAGTCCCCATTGTGTCCCCACATGTGAAAAATCCATTCCATTGTTTTTCCTTCACGCTGTCTGATCCAACCTGTTGCATAGACATCTGTCAAAGAGTAACCAGAGGGCCGACAGGTGATGGTCAAAGATTGTCCAGGCTGCACAACCTTAGAGTCTGGCTGGATGAGATCAATACTGAAGACACCTAAGAAAACATGGAAAAAAACAGCATTGTTGTCATACAGTAAATCATCTGAAAGTTAGGTGAATTTAATTGTTTGTTAGAGTACACCAAAAGCTTCTCACATGATCCAGCTGTCAGCAGCAGTATCAGAGTTATAGAGAACATGGTTGATGCTGAAGCTAAACTGAAGGGAGTTCTTTGTTCCTCTGACTGAGAGAGGTGCTTCACTTCCTTTTAAACAAGCTAAATTTGCATATTGTCAAGAATCAGGTGGTTTGAACTGACTTAATGTAGAAACAATGCTTTAATAATTAGTGTAAGGATTCATCGACGTTTTGAAACCCTCTGGCCTTGTAGCTGCTGAAAACTGATTTGGTTCCCCAATGTGCTGATAGAGATGATCACATGTCTTCAAGGAAATGAAGGTGTGATTGCTGAACTAAAGAGTTTTCAAAGGTTTTACTTTATTTGTTTGGATTTGATGATGAAAGTTTAGAGGCTACCGGCTACCAGCCACTTTTTAGCTATGTTTAATCCGTCTATTTGTGTTTGAGAAAGTGAGTTTGCAACCAGGGGCCCGTTCTTCGTACTTCGCTAACTCAGTTAGCTGGATTTGATTGTTGACGATTTGGCATGATCTTGGATTGTTTGGATGTAATACAACATATCTTAAGGTTAAATGGGAAAAAAAAGAAGCTAAAATAACAATAACTGATGATGTTTGGTTAAATATTTGTAATTCTGTAATCCACAAGTCAGGTTCTGACCTATGGAGGGAATTTTCCTGGAAATGTATGGTGCGTTTTTTGGTTACATCTAACATTAAAAGTAAACATTGTAACGACACTGAGAAGGCAAAATGTTGGAGGAACTGTGGAAATGTGTCTGCAGGACATTTTCATGTCTTCTGGGAATGTACTAAGCTCGCACCCTACTGGTCAGGAGTGATAAAAAAAATTAATCGGAACTGTACACCAACTGTATAAGTAATGTAATAACATTTTTCCTTTTTTAATTATTATTATTTAACTTCTCCTGTCGAACTAGTTGCTCCGTAATTTTTGTTGGAGGGGGGTCCAATTGTTCAATGTATGTATGTGTATTTCTAAAACTACTAAAATGACAATAATAATAAAGTATAAAAAAAATGACAAGGAACACCTCAAAGTCTGCTAAAGCCAGGAGAGAGGGCTAGCAGAAAGTAGCAGACAAATTAAATGCATAAGTGCTGTCCATGGTAGATGTTTCTATCTCTTTCTACAGAATGTATTTTTGCATTTTAATAATTTCATATTTACTTTGTTCTTTTATGTCAGAGCCTCTACGGCACCCACTAAAACATGGGGACAAGTAAAAGTGAAGTACGAGAATATTTTACAAAATGGTAGCCTTTAATTATTATACTTTATTTTAAAAAGGCACTTTTTCCTCTTTTTAAAAGC
This sequence comes from Fundulus heteroclitus, assembly GCF_011125445.2. NCBI lineage: Eukaryota > Metazoa > Chordata > Actinopteri > Cyprinodontiformes > Fundulidae > Fundulus > Fundulus heteroclitus. The sequence goes on along the minus strand of NW_023397417.1, from coordinate 827,318 downwards.
CACTGTTAAATGATGTGTTTGTCTGTTTATAACAGCCACCAAGAAAAATCTCTCTACAATTTTCACTGTCGCGCTGCGCTAAAGGATCCTGTCTATCTCGCCATACGCGATTAATTCGAAAAGCTCTGCAAATTATTCTTGCACCTTCTACAACAGGTTGCTGTCGTAAAAACAGACAAGACATGGCTACGACAGACTTCGCTATCTCCTCCATTTATAAAGCTGTGATCTAATCCTGTTTACATGAAATAAGCCTGTTCTCAAGCAGGCTTAAGCTTGCGCACATGTTGCTAAGACAGCAAGTCCAGGGGCCCGTTCTTACGTTGCTTAAAACATCCGAGATCAAATGAGACATCCAAGATGATTTCATCCGGCTAATCATGATCCGGCTAATTGGGTTCTTCGAACGCACCTGTTGTTTATGATTAGTATGGCTGGACTGAGTTATCTGAGACAACTGCGCGTTCATGCATTTGTTTAAAAGGGGAAATGTATCGATAGTAGAAACAATGATCAGCAACGCTGCTATTGGCTGTTCAGCATGGCCAAAGAACGCCCACAGTTTTTCTCTCAAGCAGAACACGAGCTTTTAATGGAAGGTTATGTCGAATTTGTCTTTAATTAAAACAACAGGGGATTTACACAGTAGTCACAAAAAAGTTACTGGAATATTACAAGGAATAGTGAATTAAAGAGTTTTAAACAACTTCAAGATAACTATAACCTGAAAAAATTTGATTTCTTTATATACCTTCAGCTAAGATACCATTACAATAAAAATATACTTTTTTAAAAATGACAGACTTCCCCACCTAGAGTCTCCCCTTATAAAGCCGCAATCTAATCCTGTTTACATTAAAATAAACCTGCTCATGAGCAGGCTTAAGCTTACGCACATGTTGCTATGGTAGCAAGTTCAGGATGTCTTTCGAAGAACCAAACGATCCAAGATCATGCCAAATTGTCAACGATCAAATCCAGCTAACTGAGTTGGCGACGTACGAAGAACGGGCCACTGGATTTGACTCATCTTTCCCTGGTTTTTGGATTGGAATAATCACTGTTTCCTTCCAACTCTTTGGCAATTCACCATCCTTCCATATCCTATTATACATTTCTAATAAGATATTTTAAGAAGATTCACTTAAATTACTAATCATAACATAACACATTTGATCTTTTCCTGGACCTGATAACTTATATTTTTTTAAATGCCCTATTCAGTTCTGTTATTGTAAACAACATATTTAACGGATCATTTGTATCTCCCATAAGCTGTAATAAATCCTTGTTCTCTAAATTGGTATTTTGCCTTCCTTTTTTCCTTCATCACTAATATTTTCAGAACTATAAATTTTAACAAAAGTATTTACCAACACTCTTTTGATTCCATTCATCCTTTTAATTGTTGCCCACACCTTGGACATATCTGTCTCCCTCTCTACTGAATTACAAAAACTCCTCCAATAATCTCTTTTTGCATTTTTTATAATTCTAGAAGAAAACATTTTCAGGGGGGAACTTTTTTGTACAGAAGAAAAGAGGCAGGTGCTCCAGCCCCACCTAGAGTCTATCTGTGCACCTCCCTGGGCAGGACAGAATGTGGGATTAATTATGGTAATTGTGACAGAGACAGGTGTTGCTGCATCTGCTAAATGAGCAGAGCAGTGTGGAAACCAGCCAGCTTGCCCAAAAAAACAAATAATCATGGAGGGGGACAAGAAAAAAAAACAGAGCGTATGTATAACGGAGTGTCCTGTCTTAGCCAAGAGGAGAGGGAACGACATTTATGATTATAGGTTGGCCTCAACTTCCTACGGTGTGGAATTAACTCGGTCTCTGTGCAGTTATTAAAAAAATAGGGACCGAGCATTAAGACCTACAATGGGAACATAGCCTATGTGACTACAACTATGCATCAAGTTGTGATGCAATGAATAAACCAAAAACATATTTTTTCCCAGTCTATCTATCCAGGAATTGGCTATGCCTGCTCATACCCCTATATTAATTTAAAAATAAATCAACCAGATCTCCTGTCAATGTTGCATGTTCCACTTCTTAAAAGTCTTATCTGATAACAAACTCATATTAATTTCAGAATATGAAACATATTCTGTTTGCTGCTGAATGAAGTAAAAAAAATATTAAATTTTATTTCTGTTTTTTGAGTGAAAAGTGGTGAAGATGTATCATATTTTTTTCCATTGTTACATCTCATATATAGTGGAGGTTTGTTCATGGTGAAACCATGTTTTAATCAAACTATAATAAATACGCATAACTCTAACCCTTAATAAAAGCTGACTAGTTGAATTGTAAGAGGTCTGTGTGAAAGAAAGGAGCCTGAGCTGAGGTTAACCAAATTGTTCCATGTTGATGTGAAACTTTGCTGCTGTTTGGTTGCAGTCAGATTTACATCTCCAACTTTAACTTCCTGTTGAAATGTGGTTTCAACTGATGAAACTATTGTGCTGGAAATCAAGAAGAGGTTTGTGTGAAACATCTTTGTATAATCTAACCCATGTTAAAAGGTATCATGATGCCTAAAATACTCTAAATGGGTTTGGGGGTTAACCCATAGTTACTGAAATAAAAGCCTTTAAAGTTGGGTATCATTAAATAATAATGTCCAAAGGACCGAACTCTGAAGAATTGCATTATCTTTAGATTTTACTGACAAAATATCGACAGACGCATGAAAATGCTAAAATCATCAAACAAACGTATAACTTCAACAACTGAACAGCTATTTTTTAACAGCTATCCAGCCACAGAAAATACATTATAAAAATGCCTCTATTTTTAATTGTTTTGTTAATTACTACCAGTTAGATGTACTCAATGGAAGGAATACACACTATAACATTTACCTAAATATGTAGTAGAGAGATGTCAAGATATTTTTAAAACTTTAACTGTTTACATTTATTGCAAAATATAGTTGTGTATGTTTTCCTGGATAGATATTTTTTTTTACCATTTTCCCACACTGATATTCATGATAAGCCCAAGAGGTTTTCTAATCTTAGAGGATAGGTTTTTAGTGTAATTTGTCATGATTTATATGTTTTTATTGTCTAAACATTTGAACTGTAACTTATGCATAACAACCATCAAATTAATCAATGCAGCAGAGTTTATATGCATATTTTTAAAATAAACATGCAACATTTCAGAAGATTTAACAAAGACATCAAACACAAAAGGAAAAAAATAAACAACTCATGAGAAATAAAACACAGGAACAATATGTGAAGAAATAAGATAACCAGATGACTGAATACAGACTAATCTGTTGTTTTTCTTGCTGGCCATAAAGAAGAAAAAACAAAACATTAACATCGAAGAAGCTCTGAGGAAATGTTTCTATTGAAAAATGCATTGTAAATAAAGAAAGTCTGCAGAAAACCTTAAAAATGTTAATACATAACTATGACACTATATACATAATTTAAATTGAATGATTGATGTTGGATATCTACATAAATTCATAATAATCACTGTTTAATAATTCAGTACTCATAAATTAAGTCTCCAGGAAAACTTTCCAAATTCTTACACTTAACTATTACACTATATGAATATTTGAAATGAAAGATTGAAGTTGGATATAAATTCAAGAATATTTGTTGTTTAATAATTCATCACTTCTTAAAACTATTTAATTCAGTTTATTTTTGGTATCTGATATATTTTGCACATTGGCCAGCATTTCCTTGATTCTGTGACAATCTCCCTCTGACTGTGACAGATAAATCAAGTGTAATAATTTTTTTCTTGCAGTTTTCAGCATGGATGCAACAAGCTCCATAAAACAGAATTTGATTCTAAATCTAGACAAAATACAAAGATAAAATTATATTTAAATCTCATTCATTCTCTTCGTGCTTCTTATCCATTTGATTGTTTTCAGAAGAGCAGGCCTCTGATGGTGAGGACGGTGCTGAAGGCCAGAGCTTTGGTGAACACCACTCGGACTCCGTTCATCAGCAGCAGGTAGAAGTTCAGCTTGGCTTTTTCTGGACATCAGAAAAACAGAGTTCAGACTAAAATTGAACAACAACCGCTGACTGCAGGGATCAGTGAGACAGGAAATGGTCAGACTAACCTGGATGAATGTTTCTACATACATCATCTGTTAGGAGACAGAAAAAAACATCAGTCACACAAAGATCATGAAAACTCTGACACACTTCCTGCAGATCTGTCTGTGGAAACATGTCTGATGAAAACTGTCAGCCTTGTTGCCTTCTTAAATATTCAGCTTTATTGTTATATTTGGTGTTACAACAAGTTGATTTAATCAAGATTTTTCAGCAGGTGGAAAACTCTGGGAATTGAATAGTTAGTTTAGAACGTGAGTTTGGTACCAGCTTCGTTGTTGCCGATCGCTCCGTTCATCTCACAGGAGTAGATGGTTTCGTTTCTGAATTCAGCAGTAGTGTAGGTGTTGTCCTTTGACAGAACGGCACTAGTGGGGCTCACGGTGACCGGACCATCTTTCATATTAATGGTGATGTTTCCCTCCTTTGGACGGAAACCTGTCACCAGACAGACATCTGGACCAAGATCATCTGTGTTCACTTTTTCGCCTTTCAGGGGACTCAAGACGAACAGGTTCGGAGTCACATCGGTGCCAGCTGTACCAAGAAAGATAGAAAAACGAGTTAAAAACAACAAGGACTAAACTTTGTCATACAAAATCAAGGTTTAATTTTTGTTCATATGATTTTCCCATATTTGTGGAATTGTTTTAAAAAAAATTCTAAAGAAATATATATTTGAGAATGATAATGTTGTCAAAAACATTAAAATAAAGGTTTTTATTGATCTTAAAGTGTCTGGTTTATGATACAATTACTTTTGTCCATGCTACTTCAGGCCATTATTTTAAAGTTTCAGAAATCACAATTTATTCTTGAAAAACTTGTCTTGAAAGCAAGGTTGTTGTATTGTTTTAATAAGATGCATCTCACTTCATGAATAGAATACAGAAGTTTCAAAACCCAAACATTTTACAGAGTCTGAAAATATTTCAGCTATATTTTTTTTGATGTTTAGAGCCTAGGCTTTTTTTGTGTATATTTTATATGTCATGATTTAGGTTGTTTGTGTATTTTGGACTTTTCTGGACTTTTCTTATCAGCCTCTCAGCTACTATCTAATCAGCTCAGCCACCAGTAATTAGCCCACATCAACTCCACCTGCTGCCAGTAATTATATTCAACTCTGGTCACCTGTTCACCTGGTTACATATACCTGCCTCAGCCAAGTCATCAATGCCAGAACGTCTCTTCTCAACTCTACTAGTCCCTATGTGCTCAGCCAGCAGGACTCTGCTGTTTAAAGTTGCCTTTGTCCGCATGCTGCAGTTCAGCCTTTCTCTCCATGAGTTCCAGCCGCTTGCTTTCGCCTATCTGGTGGTTCCCCGGTCTACTTCGCCTGTTCTGCTCTGTCCCTACCTGCATCTTCTGTTCTCCTGCTCATCCCGGCCTGCCTGCACCATCAGCCGTTATTCATTCTGTGAAGTCTGGTTCTGCTTGCCTGCCTCGCGTGCCACAACTCATTCCCTTCAATAAACCTTTTAAATTGTAACGCTGTGTACGGCTGAATATTCACCAGCATTACCCAATACATTAGGAACTCGGTCTGCCATGTCTCTTATAGAAAACTGTAACCTTAAATGATTTAAAAGCTAATCAGTTTCTTCTCACATTTAAGCGGTTTCTTTAAATTCAAATGAAGACCATCATATTAAACATTTATACAGCTCTTTGTAAAGCTGACATTTTATAAAAGTGTTTTATTTTTGAAGAGTGATATTTTGTCTCTCAGAGTTATTGCAATCCTATGTGCCAGATAATTTATGAAAAAAAGAAGGAAATAAAATTATCTGCTTAATCTACTTTTAATTTGTAATTTTTCTGAAAAATTACTAATGTGCATATTTATCAGCAAGTACGTTTTACCACAGCGATACCCATGATGTCACTACATTGTTAATTTGCATGGAGCTAGTTTATTTACTAAACATGTAACTCCTTCTCTACAGGACATATTTAGAAATCTATATAGCTTTAGGTTAAATATTTACATCCTTATTTTAATATGTTATCCAAACCAGCTTTATTAATAAATCACTTTACATTACCAAAAGGGCCAAAGTACTGTAGAGTTAATTAAAAAACATTAAAAGGACAAATACCCTTTCATAGACATAAAAACAAATTAATAAAATCCAAAATTTGATAAAAAGAAATATTGTGATATGACCTTTTTAGCATAAACTGAACTATATCCAAACAGCCAAAGTGTAAAACATAAACTGTCATTACATGTAATCATTTAAAAATAACCTAAGTTGTTTTATTTTTTTATTGTTAATCTTGCACCTTATCTTAAGTGTTAAGATGTTCCTGATTTATATTTTTAAGATCTCCTTTAGATAAAAAGATTCTTAGCTCCTTCTTCCTTGATAGAAAAACCTATAAAAACCCTGTCAATGTGCAGCTGTGATATACTATTCTTCCTTCTAAATGTTGACCCCAGAGAAATTTTAAATTCTGGTACATGTTAGTTTCAGCAGCTAGACCTTAATTTCCATAATCACAGTACATTTGTAGGTCTAAATTCTTCCTAATGCTGCAGTTGTAAAAGATTTTTCCTTAATTAGGGAAAAAACATGATTTTTTTCTAGTAATGTTACCTCATTCCTGCTGGAACATGGAGTAAGATGAAGATGGATTGTTGAGCTTCTCCATGTGTTTAGAGCAGCTGCAGCAGGTTTAGTTCTACTACAGATCAACAAATTTAAATCCTCCAAGAAACCAAGGTTCAAATAAAACTGAGGAGGCTGATGCCTTTCCGTACCTTTGACTGGATCCTGTTTATCAGGTCGTTTGGAGGAAACTTTGCTGAATTCAGTCCCTTTCACACCAATCTACTTTCATCGGGTAAAAATTGTGTTGAAAACAGCCGAAAGTGAGTTCACTTTCTGTTCAAAGAGCCGCAGTGAAGCACAGGAAGCAGACTCAGCGCAGCTCTCATCAGCAGAGACACTTTTTCACTAAACTATTCAATTTGATAAATCACATTTATTTGTGTAACAACTGCTAAATAGAAAAAAAAAACAGCTTTTTCTTCAAGTAATTAAAATTTAAAGAAAAATATCAATGAGTCAATATTGATAATGTAAATATATCTTGATGCACTTCCTTCATGTAAAGTTTCAACTAATTTATAAAGTTTTTTTCATCTTTTTATTACACTGTGATTGGTAAAAGTGATGTATAATTCATGGTGCTAAACTTTCCCCTACTTTGTGCATTTTTTGCTTTCCTTCTTTTTATGTGTTGTATTTTGTTTTCATAATTAAACTCATTGCTAATGATTTCATGTATCCTTGCCAATTTTATCAATTTTCTGTTTTTCATTATTTAATCACACTATTAGATTTTATTTAACTTATGCTTTTAGATTTTAATGTGTGTGCCAATATGAAAAGAACTTTGAGTGTGATTTTAAAAGGTCCCATACATCATAAATTAAAATTTATTTAACTTACTTAATTTCATCACCTGTTTAGACTCCGGTATTACACACTCCATGTGCCAATCAATCTGGAGGCTCTATGCATTTAAACATTTTAACTTAAAAGAATAAGTTTGTTGTGTACAGCAGCATTTTCAAATGCACCACAAAAGAAAAACAAAACTGATGAGGTTTTAAAACTAACACTAACAATTATTATTTTACAGTAAATACAAAACAGAACAAATTAAATAAAGGTTGTTCAACGAGAAACCATTTTTTGGTAAAGAAAAACAATCATGTCTTCAAACCCATATTAAACATGTATATTGAAGCAGATTTCAGCTTTTTTTTTTTCGAGAGAACTGCTATAAAATCTGGTGCAAAATGCATAATAAATACAAACAAATAAGTTGAAAGCTGAAAAAGTAACTAAATGGAGATTTCCCTTTCATGGAGCCAGTAGTTTTATTTAGACAGTATGTTTGTCAGTGGATTATAAATAAAACTAAACCCACATTTCGTGCCAAGACCACTTTTTAAAGAGAGCAAGAACGCAGGTTTTAAGAAATATTTTACATTTTCTTACCTGGAGTAACAGTGACTGTAGTTCCATCTCCCCAGTAGTCAAAAGCTCCATCACAGTGCTACATCTTCATTGACTGCTTGAACAAAAACCTGTAGCACTAAAATAGCAGCAAATAAGCAAATAAAAACCTGGATCCATTGGCAGAAAACACTTAACTAAAATGATTAAATGTACTGATGATCCTGATATAGTGGAGTGATCTTTTTCAAACAAAACGTTGTTTTAATGCCCAGTCAGATTCTAACATCTAATTGGACTCCAAATCATTTTCTCTCTGTATAATTAATTTAGACATGTTATTCTTCAACTTCTAAATACCAGGGTCAGTCCACACAGTGTTTACCCCATGTTCTGCAAATAATTGTGGTGTTCTTTCTTTTTTATTTCAGCATACTGGAGGATTACTGTCTCAGGATTATAATCTGAGGTTTTTGAATGGGTGTATATCAGTGTGCCCCCCAGTATATCACTGTAAAAAACCCTCATACAAAAACCTGAACCACCCTCAGGTGGGAAGGTAAAAGCAAAAGACAAACAATTGTGACTGTTAATGAATTTATTTTCCTTATTCAAATTAGTTTATTGGTTTGACATATTATATTTTAACTTTTTTATATTGTCTAAACATTCCTATTCTAATTTTCAAATGTTAAAATTAAACAATGTGCAAAGGCAATCAACTGATTCTGATTTTTTTTTTTTTGTTTGTTTGTTTGTTTGTTTTGCTCACCTATCAAGAAAAATGTGTGGCTTTTGTTAATAGTTTAATGCACTATTTTGATCAGTAACAATGCCCCTATACATTTACGCTTGTGTCATATTAAGATGTTGCTAAATGTATTCTCTTTAAAATAGCTTGCATAGTGTTTGAGAGTTCCCTGGTTATTTTTTTTTTTCAACTTTTTTCCAGACATCAATGTTCACTGGTGACCAAATATATATATGGACGTCTATAGTTTGTCAATAATTATTAATAACATATGCAGCAAAAAAATAAAAAATAAAAAAAAAAATCTATGTATGTTCAGAATTATCTAAAATGAATAAGAATGATTTAAGGCACACATGAGAGTATCCTAGACCTGTATAGTGTAGGGATAGAAAGAGACTGCAGAGTGATTTGGGCTGCAGTGAGAAGGTATGTCCAACTGGATCCCCTAAGGCAGTGGTTTTCAAACAGTGGGACACGTGAATAGCCTTGGCTTTTTTTTTCTAGAATATACAGTGCAGGTGGTACAGTTATAAAGGTCGCTGGGGATCTTCTAAATCCTGCTATACGAGACAACACCACCATCTGCTGTTTTGTTTGTACCTGCAGTCAGGAGTATGGGTAGGAAGAGATTATCTGTAATAATCAGAGCATTGGTATAACGTAGCTATGGTTGTCTGTAGACAGAAAATATTAATAAAATCCTGAAAGAGTATAAAACTTCATTTAACTGTAGTTGGTCCTTATTAAGGATGGCCTGGTATTATTTTTCATCATATTTTCAGGTTGTCTAGTTTGTGTCTCTAAATTTTATTGATGAGGTTCATAGCTAGTTAAAAGTAACACCTATGGACTTTCCAGAGAAAGAACATGTTGTGTTTAGTTTCATCTTTTCAACTGTAGGGATGCGTCAGGCTTCAATTTTTTTACATTGTTGTTGATATTTTATAGTTAATGAAATGTGGCAGGGCGGAAAAATTCTGGTTGTTAGAAACTGTTGTTATAAAATGTATTTAGCTGTTATAAAATGTGAAAGGCATTCTTGGCAATCTTCAAAGTGATGGCTTCAATGCATCAAAGAGAAAACAATAAAAGTTAAATTTCTGACCTGTGTTGAGTGGGATGGGGGAGCATATAATATTTCATTTTTTGAAGGGTAATGCAGCAGAAAACATTGGCATAAGGGATAAGTGCTGAAACTGGCAATGGGAATATCTGCAAACATCATATATACACTGCTATTTAGATTTGGGCAGGGACATCCTCTGGACACCTAAACATGGTAACTACTGGACAGTAAGCCCTATTCTGGGACTGTTGCTGTTGGAAAGTGTGGTGTTGATGATCCCTCATAGGGTTAGACGAGATCCTCTATATGATCAAGTCGTTTTCTCATCTGGTCAACTGCAGGACTGCTTTGGTCGCTTCTCAAAAATGTCTGGTCATTTGTAAAAAGTGTATTCTCAGTGATTCCCATCTCCTCACTGATATTGTTTTTAACAGTTTCTTAACTTATTTTAACTAATTTATTAGAACCAATAGAAAAAAAGCAAGTTACAAGCAATAATTCTTTCAGACAGATAAAAGACCACCGACCACCTCATCTCTATTTGTCTTCACTGTAGGCTATAGAGGAGGTCAAAACAAACTCATAATTCAGTTAGTTGAGTGTTAGTTGAGTGTACGCGCTTAGGTTGTATCCAATAAGTAAAGAGCAATTAAGTAAAGAGCAGTGTTGTAAAGGGAATTTGATCATAACACTGTATGGCTTCAGTGTATTCTTTGTATTATCTAAATGTGTTTAGTGACCCAACAAGTCCTATTAGAAAACTCAAAATGTTTTTATACACATGGATGTACAGAAGGCTTTGAGTGACTGTATCCGGCTGGTTGGCTGGTTTTTGTCCAACCTTGTCTGAGAGTTGTATCACTTAGCGGTACCTTACACATTAATAAACAGCTGTGTCTTCAGGCTGCAAACTCTGTCCTGATATTGTTACTGTTCCAGCAGAAGTGTCTCTGCTGTAGCTGAATTTGTTTTTCAGCTACAGCAGCACTCTTAGTGAAAGTATTTCCCTTCACGTGAAAGATCTACTCCATGGTTTTTCCTTCATGCTGTTTGATCCAACATAGACATCTGTCAAAGAGTAACCAGAGAGTTGACAGGTGATGGTCAAAGATTGTCCAGGCTGCACAACCTTAGAGTCTTGCTGGATAAGATCAATTCTGAAGATGCCTAAGAAAACATGGGAAAAAAACATTTTTATCATAATTAATCTGAAATATAGGTGAATGTATGTGTTGGTTTGAATCCTCCCAAAGGTCCTCAGCAGTCAGCAGGAGTATCAGAGTTACAGAGAACATAGACAATGCTAAAGCTAAACTAATGGGAGTTCTCTGTTCCTTTGAATGAGAGAGGTAGTTCACAAGCTAAACTTGCATGTTGCTGAGATTCAGGTGGTTTGTACTGACTTAATTTAGTAACAGTGTTATGCTTTGAATCCCTCTGACCTGTAAGCTTCTGAAAACTGATGTTCCCTAATGTACTGACTAAGATGTTATCAAGGAGCTGAAAGTGTGAGTGCTGAACGAAAGGTTTTAACTGTATTTGTTTGTATTTTGTTTGACCCTTGTCAAGAGGATTAGCGAAAAAAGCTATTGCATATTAGTGGTTAGTTCATAAAGAATATAAACAGAAGTAAAAAAAAAATCATATTTAAAATGTGTGTAACTTTGTACCTGATGATGAAAACAATATATTCACTTTAAATCTTGTGTTGATTTTTTTCCTCCCTATTCTTTTTATTTTTTAAGTTATACTGAAATATTGACTCCTCACATTGAGGGAATCTTTGACATTTCTGAAGATGTTATGACATAAAAATATTGCTTACGTAACATGGCTGTGGGTTCAGAAAGATCTATCTGCTCACCTCTTGTTTTAGTAGGGTAGTTGTAAGTGGTTTCTCATGCTCATTCTACAATGTCCTTTTCCCAAGTGATCAAAAATAATCACAAATTTTCCATCAACTTATTTCATATCCTGTACAATCAGAGAAATCCTTTTTGTTAAGCCTCTTTGTTTAACAGCAGATAATAGAGGAAGATTGGGAGGAAAATGTATCTGCTTACCTTTGTGGGAAAATGGGAGTTTCCTGGGAGACTTGAGCAACTGACAGCGGCTGAGGTTGAAAAGTGATGGTTATTGGTGGGTTGTTGATACTGAATGTCTCTTTCTTGTTTCCAGGAAAGAGCATGCAGTGGAGAGATCAGTGTCAGGGCACAGACAGCCAGGTGAGCTGGAGGTAATTTGTGGAGTGCAGGAAGTAGTTGTTCTCAGGAGTTTTTTTTACAGGAGCAGAGGAGAAAATAATGGCCAGACTCACACTGAGGTTATCCCTTTGGATCCACAGAGCTATTGACTGATCATCAGGGCAAAGGAACTAGAGCTCAAGCCAGGGCAGAATCCCGGTGAACAAGGAACAGACTTGGGTAAGACTAAGCAAAACAAGACCAATGGGCTTGATTACAATGCTGGAAGAGCTAGCCATCTGCTCCTTGGTTTTACAGGAGAGAGTAACAGCAACTGAAGCCTGACTGTATTCAATATCCTGAAGCTGGAGACCGATGGTTCAAATTAAATGAGAATATTCAGTGGGACAGATATACCTTGAAGAGATTGCTGATTTGCATCAGAGAAGGAGGGTCAAACAACTCGGTGTCAATGAAACGTAAAGTTTTTTTGATGGTTTATTATTACACTGTTGGACTTTTCTTGGCGTTTCCTCATAAAATAGTATTTCATGCTGTTTGCTTGTTTCTTTCTCTTTTTAACAACAGCAACCAAGCTTTGTTTCAACTAGGCTTGGTGTAATTTCAAACATCTAATAAATGGCCAAATTCATGTCAACTGTAAAAAAGAAAAGATCACAGTAACATTAAAGATGTCAATGTCTTATAGTTAAACCAAATTCCTGTTTTTTAGTTTTTATTTTTTAGTCAGATTTGGTCACAGCTTATCACTGTCAAGAACTGTATGCAAGTTAAATACATTTTCTAAAGACTACAGAAAAGCTGATCCAAGCTTTCTGGTGTTTTTATGTGAAGTCTATTTACCTTTAGCTAGAGATATAACAGTCACACTGTCACTTTCAATCCACTGTGGTATAAATAGGTAGTTAGTTTTGGTTATTAAATAAAATATTTCAATGTACAACCTAATTTTTTAAGGTATATCTATATGTTTGTTGTCTTGTAAAAGCTCCATCAAATATTAATTTTAGTGAACTACACCTTTGTTAATGCAACACATGTTTATTCCCTAATGGAGTTTAAAGAATTTTCCATTTTCATAAAAGCAAACTTATACTGAGGTTTATGAAAATGTTGCTTCCAATTCTTGTACAGCCACCAAAGGATCTTCAGTCACTGTGCACCCCGAGCACAGTAATAAACAGCTGAATCCTCAGCTTTCAGGTTTTTCATCTGCAGAACCAGCTGCTGTTTGCCGTTGTCTCTGGATATGCTAAAGCGGCCTTGGACTGACTGAGAGTAGCGTTTGTCACTCCCAGCCCAATAACTGATAGTTGCAACCCATTCTAGTCCTTTGCCAGGAGCCTGTCTGACCCAATGCATCCAATAGTCCCCGAATGTGAATCCAGAGGCTGTACAGGTCAGGGTGTGGGACTCTCCAGGTCTTTTAACTACTGGTTCAGATTGTGTCAGAGTTTGACCATCAATACCTGTTGAAATAAACTTAAAATTATTGTCATTCAGCTTTTCAGACTGTAGCTGAGGGACTTTGTTCAGATATAAATTAGTGTAAACTTTTACCTGCCAGGTACAAAGTTAAAAGCAGCAGCCCTGTCCTATAATTCATCATGTTAACCGGAGTGTGCTCTGTTCTTTGTTATGCTCTCTGCAGCCAGATAAGTACAAGTAGAAGATAGTAGAGATTTGCATTGACTCCGCCTCACAGGATGGATGGAACTTATCCCACATGACTTTACATCAGATTTTTCTAACATTATTTAAAAATTAAATATCCTATCTGATTGAGGTTTCTAAATACTTAATGAACATTATTTTGCAATTAACAGTTTTTTTAAAAAAATTTGAAGTTATTGGTGTTGTGTTTATAGCTTTGTAATGTATTTGTTGAAAATGTATTTGAAAATATAAAAAACATGTAAACAGATATATGGGAGAACTTTTAATCTCTTTCTATTACATTGACTATATTGAGCTTTCCTTTATTTAGGTTTACATGAAGTTGAATTGAACCACATTGGCATTACTTTGATTTATAATTAGGTTATTTTGGTTTTCTTTACTCCAAAGTAACCTTTCATGCGTTTGTTTTTGCTTTTGTAAAATAATTTTAAATTGATCCTCAACATGTCAACAGATTTTAAATTTGTTAACTTGATCTACCTTGTTTGTTAGATCAATTTCTGTATGTTGTTTTGGTTTTCTATTGGATTGAAGCATATATACGGATTTATCCCTACTGGCCTTTTTATTGTTCCCTTTTGTTACATTGACTTCTTTTTTTCTGCTCCATCATGATTTTGCCTCCACTCAGTAACACTTATTTCAGTGAACCCCAGTTATTGAACAACCACTTTTTCATGTTTTCCCTTCATTTCTGTGCATATTCGTAAAACCACAATTTGACTGTCAACAGTTCTTAAGATCAGTGAGAGTGATCATTCTTAAGTGTGGTGAGAGTGCCTCATCTGGAGGCTTCATGTAACATGTGCTCAGGCTCCAAGGGGTTTTTGTACAGATTCACTGATGTTTTATATCAGTGTGACTGTCTGGCACAATAGTACACAGCAGCATCCTCAGGCTGCATATTCTGCCCATTCAGAGTCACTGTGTTGCTGGAGGAGTCTAAGCTGTAACTGAACTTGTTCTTTAGAGAATCTTTCTGGTAGGAGGCATATCCAACACGAGCTCCACCGATCCACTCCAGTCCTTTTCCCGCCGGTTTCCTGATCCAGTGAGTGTGATGGCTACCCACAGAATAAGAGACCTGACAGCTGAGGACTAGTTGCTGCCCTGGCTGCAAAGCTACAGAGGCTGTCTGTGTCAGATGTTCACACTTTACACCTGTTGAAAAAAGAAAAATATTTTTGTAAAATCTAGTGTTTTTTTTCTGCAAATATTATGAAGAGGCTTGACAAACTCAGACACTTACATCCTGCTGCCAGCAGCAGCTGCAGTAGAGTTAGGCGGAACATGGTCTGTGGTAAAACACACAGCCTCAGGAGCTTTTTATAGCTGAGTGATGGAGAATCGCTCTGCATTTGCATAAAACAAGGAAAGGCACAAACTATGAAATTTCTTTCGTTTTACACCATCCATCAAGTCCAACAGGTTATTAATAAATATTCTTTGAAGCTGTAATATATTGGAAAGGGCAGACAAAATAATATAATATCCGCAGTAAGGTCATTAGGTTCTCAAAACGCTTCATTCTAAATTAAACCTTATATACAGTATGGGTGAAACAAAGTCAAATTAATTTTGCAACATTTACTTATATATGCATCTTTTTCACAGGAATACTGCATTTGTACTCAGTTATTGAACCCATAGACACTAATGGATTCCATATTAGACAGGCAGCACTTAAAAAATTCGTAAAAATTCTTCAGGCAATGACTCTTCATGGACAGACGGACTCAATGTCAGCGCAGACAACAATCTTAAGGATGCATAATTTTCCACTTAGAGTCAATGTGTTGCTGGAGTACTGAGCCTTTTTTCTTCTTTGCTGGCTAATTGTTCCAAGCTGCATGGTTTCCAAAAACAACCTCACAGGTAATGATTAGAAATGTAGTTGGCTGTACAGTCACAAGGAGTGTCTGTATCAGCGGATCACACTCCCTTGCATCTGAAAAAGAGATTATTAATCTCAATGGTAACTTTTCTGATTAAATAAAGGTTTTATTAAAAATAATGTGCATCAGAACCAAATCTGCCACAAGGTTTTTAGACATTTTTCTATCATTGCATTATGTGACATTTTTGCATTTCATGATTGTCTGCGTAAATCACAAAAAACACTGCGAAGAGAAATAAACTGATGTGCTGTGGTTTAAGTACACAAATATAAAATGGTTTTGGGCACAAAATTGAAGCCTTAAGAGATTGTGATAGAAATTGGTAGAGGGGCAGATTCATGTAGCTTCCCTTTACAGAAAGCTGTCAGGGAGTCCATGTTGCAAAAAAGAAACTACGAGAATAAAACATGTTATAGCAGACATAGTAACCAGCTCTACATTACCAAGTGCAATCCAAAATCTTTGATTAAATGGTGTATAGCTTGCCACCACTAATTTTTATAGCAGTAGAGAATCTGGAGTCTCTGGATTAATCTGTGGAGTGATTAATCATGATTCTTTGGTCTGGTAATGCAATAGAGCAAGCTGGGTTTAGCAGTTACCAGGAGAGGGCAGAGTAGTCACCTTGTGATCCATAAATAGTAGGTTAGATTGTAGTTTCCTTCTGCCACATGCTAATTTTCCTCTGGGCAAAGCAAGTTGAGTGGTAAATCTGACTAGAAAAACCCTCTATAAATTCAGTAAATTTACTATTTACAAGGCTGCACACCTGTGCACAAAGCAAGGACTATACAGACAGTGAAGAGCAAATTTAGAGTGGAAGAACATCCTCGACCTGTACAGAGTTCTGACATTAACTCAGTTTAACACCTTTGCCATGAATGAAGGCAGAATATGGTTAAACAAAGGATAAAGAAACCCCATAAATACACTTGTAAATCTTGTGATAAATCTTCCCAGACAAGTTGGAGCTGTCGCTGGTGCTGCAAAAGGTGAAATGTATCCTGAGCACACGCGTGTGTGAAAGCAGATATATTTTATATTGTTGTGAACTGTGCAGAATTTAAGTTAAATCAGTGAAGTGTGTCTTTTGGGTGTATGTTTTCCCATTTTCTGTGAATTCCATTTGCTTTGTCTTTGTACATGACTGTAAATATTCAACTCACTATTTGTTTCCCCACCAATCTGTATCATAAAATCAGCACCAACAAAAGGTTGTCTGAAGCACAGAATGTGAAGAAAAAATGTTTTTGCATTCAAATCTTTTTTATTTGAAATCTGCTTCTGCTTCAATATGAAAAAACAGACAATTTAAACGCTTAAAACTTCAGCTGTTGTCATTGTGTTTACATACTGTGTGTGTGTGTGTCCGTGTGTGTGAGTGTACGCGCTTAGGTTGTATCCAATAATCAGCCTCTACTGCCACCTTTGGGTGTTGATCTTTCATAAGCTTTACTGAAGTTTTTGTACAGCCTCTCTGCTTTATGAACCATTGTGCTGCTGCTTTGGCACAGTAATAAACAGCAGTATCCTCTGGTTTTAGGTTGGACAGGCGCAGATGAACCATACTGTCACTGTCTGTTCTGCTTATTTCAATACGTCCTCTCACGCTGCTGGCATAAACGTTCCTGCTGGCATCCGAGAATCCACTACCTAGCCATTCTAATGATTTTCCTGACGTTTCCCTGACCCATACCATAACACAGCAGCTGAATGTGAACCCAGATCCTCTGCAGGAGAGACTGAGAGTTTCCCCTGGTCTCTTCACCACTGGACTGGAAGGTAAGGACTCCATTTGTTGACCTGTGCAACTTGTTCCGATAAAAGACAACGAAGGAAAGACGATCAAACATTTTCAAAAAAGGTAATGTTTTGTGAGATAAACCTGAGCAATTTATGAGAACACACATGGCAGAGAGACAGAAAGCAGCACAAGAGTGACTATCTTCATCCTGTCAAGGCTGACGATGTGGTCTGTGATGCTTCACTCAAAGTGGATCTTCAAGACGCATTAGCAGGGCAGAAATGCTCCATACAAACTAAATATTTGCATCAGGAAATATTGGGGGTTGAGTGAGTCATCTGTTGATTGGAGAACGTAAACATATAAATGTCAGATTGGGCTATTTAAAAAAATGAAGAAAAAAAAAACGTCATCATCTTTAGGGAGGAATGATGGGTTTAACAGAGGACTTTGTAGTCAAACAGCTTCTCGTGTCGTTGTTTGTCATCTCCGTTCAGACACCACTACAACAGACCACCTGCCCCAATCTCCCCCAAACTGCATATATATAGTATGCATTTTTATCAGTTATTTCACAGCTTTTTTGACATTGTTCTTCATTAACAACATTGTCACAAGCCATTTAGTGTTTGTGTTTAGACTTTATCACTTGTAAAGTAAGCAGTGAATTTATTTATCTTTATTTCAAGAATTTCTCTCAGCATAGTAAAAGCTAAATTCTGAATTAAAGGCATACTATGCAACATTTTTCAGTTAATTAATGTGTTCCATACCGTTTTGGATGATTAAATGAGTCATTTCAGGTCGAACAAAGGTTTTCTCGGCCGCCCTGGTGGTCTGTGGGGGAAATACCGTACTTGCAATAGCAAGAGCCCTCGGCCCGCACCCACAGGCTCAGAAGTTTCGTGCAAGACCGCCAGAGTCGGTCTTGCTTTACGGCGAGAACTCCATGTGTTTTTGCTCTGCCATTCACTATAGGGTAGGTCACGCGTGACGTCAGCGCTACATCCGGGTCCTGCGGGTAGGCAAAAGCAGAACTGTTCCTGTCTACTATCATTACAAAATGGGTGATTTAGAGCGTACTTTTACTACGTTTATTTTTGGAATCTAAACAATGCCTACGACTTGTTGTGCTCCCGGTTGCACAGAGAGGCATTCCAAATCGTTGGATGTACGTTTCTGTCGTTTACCGAAAGAGGAAGGACAAAGAAAGAAATTGATAATTTCAATGAAAAGAGCGTAGGCAGACACTCCCAATGGACTGGAGGGCCATCATACTACGACAGAATTTGCAGTCTACACTTAATCTCCGGTAAATACAACTTAATTCTGCTCCAGTCATTGTTCTACTTAAATAGCGGCGGAGGGGAGGTGGCGATCGCTACACGGACCGGAGAAGCAGCTGCTGCTGCTCCAGACAGCGGCTGCATTACGCCCCCGTTCACGGGCGCTAGTACTTCTGTGTTTACGCTGCAACGTCGCTGACACCCCCACCCATTTTAACAAGACAAAAACACCAAAATAATCCGTAGTGAATGATGTTTTTTTAACCTACCGGGCGGGTCTTCGTCTCTGCTGAGACGCGGTCTATGTCCGACGCCGCTTTGTGCTGTTGCACAAACATGTGTGAACAACATCCATCCATCCATCCATTTTCTGACCCGCTTAATCCCTCATGGCGCCGCAGGCGTTGCTGGAGCCTTTTTCCCGATATAACATAATTGTAGCCGTCCAGTGATTTCAGGGCTTTCATGCTCTCTCGTGTGTACTGGCCTGCCGTGTTTATAAGGCAGCTGTATGTCGCGGTACGGCACACTTGGCCAGCATTTCACAGACTCGCTCCGTCCCTTCAGGCTTTTGCTGTGTGGATCTGGCAATCTGATGCCATCAACCACGCGTGAAAGCAACAACAAAGAACCGCGTGTTAACGTCAAATAAGCATGCAAGCATATCAAGTTTTTTTTTTTTTTTTTTATATTATTATTATTATTTCTATATATTTTTTTTTTTAATGTTGGCGAGGCGGTAGCGTGAGGCGGCCGCCTCGCCAAGATAGCGCTGCGGGAAGCCTGATGTTCATACTTTTCACTGTGTTAGTCATTGTTTGTACTGCCGTTTTTTTTACTTTTTGTTGCGTTCGCCTGTCTGCTAAGTTCAAAACAACCGCGCCTGGCTTGACGGAGGAACCAGAACAGCTGAGCATCTTTATGACAGTGCACTTTTACTTTCGCCCTCTGGGGGGAGCCTCGCTGGAAAATCAACCCCGGTTGCATAGTATACCTTTAACCAGAAATTCTGCTGCTTCACACATTCATATTTTATTAATCTTTTATACTTA
Source organism: Fundulus heteroclitus (assembly GCF_011125445.2). Lineage (NCBI taxonomy): Eukaryota > Metazoa > Chordata > Actinopteri > Cyprinodontiformes > Fundulidae > Fundulus > Fundulus heteroclitus. Next base: position 807,554 of record NW_023397417.1, on the reverse strand, counting down.
GAACTAAAACCGATTTTAACTTATATCCACATATATATCCACTTTTTTAGGTATTGAACAGAAATCTTTGCATGTCAGACCAGACGTTAAAACCTAAACAGATATATTGATATAATGATAAACAGCTCATGTAACGCTAGTTACAATGAAATACATTTATTTCATTCTAAAATAATACTTTGAATTGTGTTCTTAAAAAGTTCAGTTTTGGGATTGCATCTGTATAGACTGCATTTATTTTACAACCCAAGCTGCAATTAGACTTCCAAAGAAAGTCTTTCTTTGGAACACTTTTAATTGTAATATTCCTTCCATTCCAGTGACATACTTTATATACTTTGCAAAAGTAAAAAAAGAAAAATACAGCAACATTTAACATAAATACTGTATAAAATCAGACATGTTTGATTAAAATCATCTTATTATTATGAAAATCTCCCAGCTGTGTTTTTTACCTCCCTGAAATTAAAGATGTGCCTACATTATCATCACAGCTGTTACTTCAAATGTTATATTATTGACAGACAAAATTTCTATTTATTTATTTAGTCAACTTTTTATTTGGTTTATTTTTACTAGCACTATTGTTATTTTTAGAATGAGTAATCATTTTCAATGAGGTATTTAGGAAACATTCATGTCAAAGTTACCAGCGGTAACAGGAAATAGAGGAAGTCGTTTTTGTACTAGTCCCCTGTTTTTTCTCTCATTGTGTCTCCTCGGGCACAGTAATAAACGGCTGTGTCCTCAGACCTCAGATTGTTCATCTGCAGATAGGCTTTACTGCTGGAGTCATCTCTGGAGATGGTGAATCTGCCTTGGACAGACTGGGAGTAATAGAAATGAGAACTGCCTGTGTGTACAAAAGCGATCCATTCCAGTCCTTTTCCAGGAGCCTGTCTGACCCAGTTCATGTGATAGCTGCTGAATGTAAAACCAGAGCCTGTACAGGTCAGTCTGTGGGATTCTCCAGGTCTTTTAACCACTGGTTCAGACTCTGTCAGAGTCTGTCCAGCAACACCTGCAAAAAAAAAAAAGTGTGTGAAACTAATTAGACAAATAAAGGAAAGCTATGGTAAGGATGGACTGATATGTTCACCTGCCCAGTAGATGGTAAACACCAGCAGTCCTGTCCTACAGCCCATCGTGTTTAACTGCGTGTTTGATGCTTTTCTCTGCAGATAAATAGAGCTGGAAGACATATTTTGCTTTAACTCCTCCCCCGAAGACCACCAAAACCGGATATGATTAAGATCAGTTAGAAAATTTAGAATTACTAAAAATCAGCTAAGATTTAAGCAAAAACAGTTTTATTATACATTATTAATTTTCTTCCATCAAGTGAAAATGGTAACCAGTGTGAAATGATTTATTTTATCTATTTCTTTGTACTTGCACAAAATATCTTTTTTGAAGAAGTTGTCAAAAGATTTTATTTTTACTTGACTTTTGTAGTATTTTGTACGTTGGGTCAAAATCTCCCTCTTCACTATGTGAAAAAAAAATTGCAATGTAATTATAAATAAAGGAAGGCTCAGGTTCATATCCCTTATTCTCCATTTCTTTATACCATGGCAGATAAATCCTAATATAAAGCTGGGCTAAAACACACACATCTATCTATCTATCTATCTATCTATCTATCTATCTATCTATCTATCTATCTATCTATCTATCTATCTATCTATCTATCTATCTATCTATCTATCTATCTATCTATCTATCTATCTATCTATCTATCTATCTATCTATCTATACAATTCATTTATATAAGTAAAAATATTTCCATTAACATATTTCTCCTGCAAGTTAGCTATTTGTGTTTGAACACATACTGGGAGGGAAAACTTAAAAGAAAGGCTTTCTGTAGCCTTGCTGTTACAGAAAGTGCCCCTAAATTATTTTGTGGTCTGTGGTGCCTCCGGTGGTGACTTCTTGTTAAAACTGTTCAAGCAGGGAGAGCTTTTTGCGCAGGGTTTCTGCTTTCTGTGTCACCGTGGATCACGGGCACAATAATAAACAGCAGAATCCTGATTTGACAAGCTGTTCATCTGCAGATACACCTGGTTTTTGCTGTTGTCTCTAGTGATGGTGAACCGGTTTTTCACTGAATTAGAGTAGTTGATGCTACTATCACTGTAAATAGTTACAAGCCATTCCAGTCCTTTTCCAGTAACCTGTCTGATCCAAGCTATAAGAGGAGTACCAAGCCCAGAATATGTACATGTTAGTCTGTGGGATTCTCCGGGCCTTTTGACCACTGGTTCAGACTCAGTCAGTGTTTGACCATCAGAACCTGAAATATAAAACAGTTTGTCAAAACAACAACATAAATATAATCCCATACTAATCTCATTTAACCCAAGCTGTGTTCTTACCGGTTATGGTACAAAACATGAGAAAACCAACAACATAAATTTGTTGGATCATTGTAAAGGTCACTCGTATCTGGTCTTCCTGCAACTTTTCTGTCACAGTAACTTTGTTTCACAAGAATTATAAAGATGCTGACTTTAACTGCTTTGCATTGGCTCCTCCTCTTCAAAAACAATGAGAATAAAAATAAATCTTGAACAGCCATTGAGAAAAGCCGTTTTTTAACAACAATATATTATAGCAATATTATTAAACATGGGAAGTTCAAGGCAGGAATTCTTAGCATTGTGGTTCAGTTTAATATGTAATGAACAGGCGATGTAGACTGGAGAACCACCAGAACAGGCAGAGCGAGCAGCTGGAACTCAGAGGGAAAACAGGCAGACTTATGAAGCATGTAGACACAGGGAACTTTCAACAGAAAAGTCCAGCTGGCTCAGAGCACACAGGAACTGGTAGAGGCAGAGCACATCACAAAGGATGAGATGGGATCAGGGGTCCGTTCTTCATACATTGCTTAAAACATCCAAGATCAAATGAGACATCCAAGATGATTTCATCCGGCTAATCATGATCCGGCTAATTGGGTTCTTCCAACACACCTGTTGTTTATGATTAGTATCGCTGGATTGATTTATCTGAGATAACTGCGCGTTCATGTGTCAGTTTAAAAGGGGAAATGTGTTGATAGTAGAAACAATGACCAGCAATGCTGCTATTGGCTGTTCAGCATGGCCAAAGAACACGCACAGTTTTTCTCCCAAGCAGAACACGAGCTTTTAATGGAAGGTTATGCCAAAATTGAGTCATTAATTAAAACGACAGGGCATTTGCACAGTAGTCACAAAAAAGTTACAAAAAAGAACCCAATATCCAAACTAAACTCATTTCTACAAACAGAGAGAAAATGTAATGCAACATATCTTAAGGTTAAATGGGAAAAATAAGCTAAAATAACAATAACTGATGATGATTGGGTAAATATTTGTAATTCTGTGATCCACACGTCAAGTTCTGACCAATGGAGGGAATTTTACTGGACATGTATGGTGTTTTTTTTGTTACACCTAACATTACAAGTAAACATTGTGATGACACTGAGAAGGCAAAATGTTGGAGGAACTGTGGGAGAGTGTCTGCAGGACATTTTCATGCCTACTGGGAATGTACTAAGATCGCATCCTACTGATCAGGAGTGAAAAAAGAAATCAATACTAAAATGGACTTAATTTACGCTGTGATTTTCCTACAGTTTTCCTGGGTAGTTTACCCCAAGAGCATGTGTTAGTCCGATAGATATCTCCTACTAATATTGATAGCAGGTGCAAAGAAAGCTATAACTCACAGGTGGCTTGATGCGGAACCACCATCATGTTCAGACTGGAAGGACATAATTGAGGAAATTCACACAATGCATGACTTTTTCATTAAGACTTGCCATTTATAAATACAATAAATATTGGGAAAAAAAATGGAACATTCATCGGAACTTGATACCAACTGTATAAGTAATGTAGTTACTTTTTCCTTTTTTGGATTATTCTTCCTGTCTGTCTCTCAATGCGCGATTAATTTGAAAAGCTCTGCACCTTTTATTCTTGCACCTCCAGCAACAGGTTGCTGTCGTAAAAATGGACATGGCTACGACAAATCTCCTCCCCTTATACAACTGCGATCTAATCCTGTTAACATGAAATAAGCCTGATTGCGTGTAGGTTTTAGCGGGTGATCTGTCCTCCCTGGTTGATGTCACAGTTAACAGAACGTCAGACCAGGTGTACCCACTATGAAGAAAAAAGAGAGAGAGCAAAAAGTGAAAAGCTGAAATGTCAACAGTCATTTCAATGCAATGCAATGCAAAACTGGAGAACAGTAGAAATCAGTAGAATGAGAAAAATAGGCCCGGATGTCCTCCAGTAGCATAAGCCTATAGAGATAGCTCAGGGTATGAGCCACTCTAACTATAAGCTTTGTCAAAAAGGAAAGTTTTAAGGTTAGTCTTAAAAGTAAACAGGGTGTCTGCCTCACGGACCAAAACTGGGAGTTGGTTCCACAGGAGAGGAGCCTGATAACTAAAGGATCTGCCTCCCATTCTACTTTTAGAGACTCTAGGAACCACCAGCAGACCTGCAGTCTGAGAGCGAAGTGCTCTGTTAGGAACATACGGGGTAATCAGAGCTCTGATATATGATGGAGCTTGATTATTAAGGGCTTTATAAGTTAGAAGAAGAATTTTAATATATATTCCTGATTTAACAGGAAGCCAATGAAGGGAAGCTAAAATTGGAGAAATATGATCCCTCTTGTTGATTTTCATCATAAGTCTTGCTGCAGCATTTTGGATCAGCTATCAGCTAAATATTTCAAACAAATGGCTATTCCCAATGGACAAAGGGACATGAACTTGAGTCTTTACATCATCTGGTGCAGATTTATGATCTACCTGCAAGACAACTTTCAGGAACAACAAAAATATTTAAATTAATGGTCTAGTTTAATATGTTTGTACTACTACAATTGTGTCATTGTAAACATTGATATCATTCACTGTCATTAAAAACGTTTGTAAGCAACTTCTGTGTATTTTATTTTAAAGAAAAACCTTAAAGAGATTTAAGGTTTAATTATAGGAATAATTTATTCTGATGCAGGTATTTTCTTTTGAATCCTGATTTAATCTAGTCATTAAAATACTGATGCAAAAACCCAAAGATTTTTGGCTTCAATTCATTTATCCAGTGTGAACCGTCCAGATCCCCTCAATATCTTCCAGGACATGTCCAACTAAACATGTTTGTTGTGCTAAGTGGTGTTAGAGCTCCCCCTGTGGTGTCTTCTTGTTAAAACTATTCATGCATCAAGGAGTTTTTATACAGTGTTTCTGCTTCCTGTGTCACTGTGGCTGTCGAGCACAATAATAAACAGCAGAATCCTCAGCTGTCAGGCTGTTCATCTGCAGATACACCTGATTTCTGCTGTTCTCCCTGGTGATGGTGAACCGGTTTTTCACTGAGTCAGAGTAATAGATGTAGACACTGGTTTCGGAGATACGAGCAATCCACTCCAGTCCTTTCCCAGCTGCCTGTCTGATCCAGCTAATGACAGGATTGCTACTAAACCCAGAATATGTGCAGGTCAGTCTGTGGGATTCTCCAGGCCTTTTAACCACTGATTCCGACTCAGTCAGTGTTTGACCATCAGTACCTGCAGACAGACAGATCATTAGGTTCTGAACTGTAATAGTTTTATATTTTTCACTAAGAGGTTCCTTTAAATGATCCTTTGTTCTCACCAGTCCAGTTAACTGCCAGGATGAGGAAAGCGATCACAACCTGATGAGGTCTGATCATTGTAGAAGCCATTTGTCTCTGCTCAGTCTGGACGTGTCTTTGTCTCTGATTTACTGCAGGTCTTGAACTCTCTCACAGACATGTAAAGGTGGAAGCAGCGCAAACTTTGCATCAACTCCTCCCTCTGGAAAAGATACAGAACTCATCTTGATTTTCTGCAGACATTTGATTTAAATATTACTTTGAGATTATTCTTGGGCATATTGATGGATTATGTTAAACATACATTTTTAGTTAATTTATGCTTTCAGTTGAGGCCATAAAGATTTAAAGCCAAATAAAGATAAATCTCATGAGTCTCTGCATCAACTGCATCATATGAGATAATTTTCCATGTAACGTGAATATGAAGCAGAGGTGGATATGTTTGAAAGCTCAGAAATGTTTTAAGATCTAAATAACAAAAAAATTGCTAAGCTCTTTGTAAAAGTCAGTAAGAAATATAAATTTATGTTACTGTAAACCACAAGTGAAAGGGAAGTCTGATAAACAGGAAATCACAGGTGACAATATGAGCTGTTTGTTGCTTAACTGTCCAAAATTAGGTGTGTTTAATTTTTTTTATTTTTACATCCTAAACAAATTTGAACTTTTGTACAAGTTAAAGGAATTTATTTACATCTAAATAATGATTTTTTTTTTAAACTTTTTGTAGAAGTCGGTAAGTCACATCTTCAAATGTTTCTATGTTACTGCAATTATTTCATTTATCAACATGTTGAAAATAAACTTTGTGTCCCTTTTTATTTTTCAAGTTATCCAGTCAAATATAAAACTGGTTCAGGAGCGCCTCCGGTGATGATTTTTGTATTGCATGTGCTCTGAGAGATTTCTGTACAGTTCTGCTCCATGTTTGTGTCAATGTGGTCATATCTGGCACAGTAATACACAGCAGAGTCTTCAGGCTGCAGATTCTGTCCACTCAGAGTCACTGTTTTACTGGAATCCTGTAACGTAATGCTAAACTGGTTTCACTTCATATCAATTGTAGCCTGAGGTATATCCACTTTCAGCGACACGAATCCAGTCCAGCTTTTTTTCCTGCAGGCTGTCTGATCCAAGCTGTTGCATCGCAGCACAGAGTAAGAGACCTGACAGGTGATGGTCAGATGTTGACTTGGCTGCACAGTCACAGAGGCTGGCTGTGTCAGCTGTTCACACTTCACACCTGGGCCCCGTTTCAGAAAGCTAGGTTAGTGGATATTCCCAGTAACTTCTGGGGTAAATTCCTGCATACCCTGGCTTTTCCATTTCAGAAAGCTCAGAAGCCTTTATCCCGAGTAAATGACAGCAAATCACTCTATGAAACAACCCTGCTACCAAGCATAGTTTTTTTTGGGATAACTTTTTCCTACTTTTAAGCTGAGATCTGCACAAGGAAGTGTCGGAAAAGGCGTAACCTTTTCTAGAGGAGCCTTAGGCTGGAGTGCAAAAACTTCACAGAAATCTATATTAAGAGAGGCTGATCATACCATCATTAGATGTCATATAATTTCTGGATTGATATATTTTCAAGCGTGTTACAGTTTTTCACCGCTGTCAATGATTTATCTCAATATTCTCAGCACGCACATCTCTTTTTTTAACACGAGGGGACACTCTCAGTTCTGAACAATTTCTTTGTGCTGCTCTTTTTTTTATCCCAACAGCAGCTTTTTTATTAATATAGGTGAAGAAGAAAATCTTTGAGGGAGAGCTGTATGTCGCCCTGTCATTAATGTTTCTGTTTCTGTAATCTTGTTTAAAATTTTGAGACTTCCAGCTCTAATTTCCCATTCATATATTGTAGTTTCCATTCATATATTTTTCCCCCAACACAGTGGTCTACGCCACATTTCTTCACTTAAATAATGCCATCTTTGCTTTGACTTAAATTTTAAAAATAGGCTATATGATTAATATAAAGTGAGTTGGCACAAATTATACAGCACAAGAAAATCTGTGTCAACTCATTTTTAGAAGGATGGGTGAAGCCAAATTCACATCAGATTTAAGAAAGGACATACTGCTGCTATTATAAAGAACAAAATTACTATTATAAATTATTATAAAGAAGAATGTATTTGGAGCTACTTCTATGGCAATACAATTTTAAAATGTTATCTGATCTGTTCAATTCTGAAACTCTAGTAAGTGCTGTTTTGCTGACTCTTCCATAACTTCTGAAAGAAAAGCAGTAGAGAGATGAAACTTTTTCGGGAGACAGCCTTTGCAAAACAGTCTTCACCTCATATCAGATTTTAATAGTGGTATTAATAATTAATACAACATGGTTTGCATTTAAAACATTAGGCATAGACTCTTAAATATGGAAAATGGAATAAATACGGTTACATTGGAATTCACCGTTTTTTTTTTTTTTTTTCACCTTGGATTCATAACACTGAATTTTTATCCAGTGAAATTATGTATGGGATTTTTCTTTTACTTCATATGGTCTGTTGTGCACTATTGAGGCCATATTAATGTCTAAATTGAATACCAAAGGACCTGCTTGGGGCAGTCAGTTTCATTAATTAGCTAAAAAATGGTCAGATCAGAAAACGAGTTGTCTTTCTGAATAGGTTGTCTTTCTATGTAATTCTTATTCTCCAATCAGAGCACACCGTAAAGCAAACAGCCTTCCTCCTCCCCTCACCCTCTCCCCCAGCTGATTCACCAACACGTTCTCACTCCCTATTCGTCATATATTGTCGCTTGATCAGATTCCCTCAGCATAACAAGCTGATGCACGTTTCCTACCTACGTCAACAACTGCCTTTTAAAGACATTTCTAGTGAGAAATATGTATATTTTTAACCCTTTTAAGAGTAGTTTTACCACACTGTACTTTTTACTTTTGAGTACAAATCTGAAATACTTTTTTCTGTCGACGATTATTTTTCTGAGCAACTCATAGGATAAAACAGACAGCACCAGCAGCAGAGTTACACAGAACATATCGGTAATGAAGATGATCTGATGAAAGCTTCTCATATTTTCATGCAACTCATGTAATTTGGAGAGAGCGACAGGCTTGGTCAATAAACGAGTCCAAGAGTCGATGTCCAAAAGCTAAGGCCAAAAGGGAAGTCTGAAAGGGGCTGGACAGTCTACTCATGCAAAGGCTTTCAAGAATCTGGAGGCAACACAAGGGGATTGTCAGGAATATATAGGTGGTTCCACAAGTACATTAACTCCCGCAACTGGGGCCCTGTAGGTGTTGCTATTCAATAATTGCAGGACTGAGCGCAGTCAGCAGTAAGCAACATCACGTGCCCTCTCCCAGGTGTGTACCTGGTAAACGCACACAGGCAATAACAGTAGCATGATTGAAACACGGAGGACAACAAACTTCTCTCACAGCTCTTGGAAAGAAGATGTTTCTGAGTTTATTAGTTCTTGATTTGATGTTCTTAAACGATTATGTGATGGGACAGGGGCAATCTGTTTATTCTGATCACTTTTGTCCATGTAAACATAGAGAAAGATATTGTTGTCGACTCCATTTTCGTCTTGTAACTTTCCTTTCAAATCTTGATAAAATGGAATCTAAGCTTTCCATAGCTTGTATCTATCTTTCCTTCTCTAATTTTCCGACTCAGTCTATTCTGCACATCTCTCAGCTCTTCTTTATCTCCTGACCTAAAAACCTTTTTCTTCTCCCACAGCAAAGGTTTTATCTCTGGGTTTATCCAGGACTTGCTGTTGGAAGGTATTCACTTTAGTGGGACATTGAAACAGAATACTCAATTGTTCCATAACACTTTCTAAGACAGGTCCTAATATGTTTTAATTTGTATTATCGCAATAAGATAAAAAGCTAAAAAAATACAATAGAATAGATTTAGAGAAAAGAAACCCATTTATGAGCAAATGAACAAGCGTCTGTTTGACTGTATCCATTGAATTTGTAAAGATATCTCACTTCCAAATTCCAAAGATAATTAATTCATGTGATTGCAGTAGTTAAGATTTGTAATGAGAAAAGAAAATATAAAGAAAGGTTCTGCTGAACTTGGTTTATGTATTTTGTTTTTGTACAGTGTTTCTGCTGCTCTGTGTCACTGTGTGGCACGAGCACAGTAATAATCAGCAGAATCCTCAGACTTCAAGCTGTTCAGCTGCAGATACACCTGTTGCTTGCTGTTGTCTCTGGAAATGGTGAACCGATTTCTCACTGACTCAGAAAAGCCATTGCTATCACCATCAGGATTGATCCAGCCCAGCCATTCTGGTGTTTTTCCGCCTGCCTGTCTGATCCAGTGAATGTATGGAGTGCTACTAAATCCTGAAAATGTGCAGGTCAGTCTGTGGGATTCTCCAGGCCTTTTAACCACTGATTCAGACTGGGTTAGAGTTTGGCCATCAGTACCTGCAGACATGGATACAGCTTGTCAGTGTAACAACATAAACATGATCTTATTTGTTTCAGCTAAAACTTGATATTCTTACCATTTATAATACAAGAAAGTACAAGAAAAACATCCAAATATTTTTTTCTTTTCTCTGGGGTGAGGTCTCTTTTCTGCTAATTTGTGAGAATGAGCCGGAACTTTTCTCTGCAACGCATATGAAGAACATTACTTGAACTGTTTTGCATAAGCTCCTCCTCCTCAAAAACATAACAAAAACCTCCTGCAAATTCTGATATGAATTTTACTCCTTCATGCTATAAGTGACAGATTATTTTATTGTGTTTTTTAATCTAACACAAAACATAAATTTCTCCTGTTACAACTGCAGGCTAAGCTTGAAATGGAAAAACCGGCCACAACTTTCAGTTTGGTGTTGGTGTGCATGTCTTTCCATTAAATTTGGTTTGGAATTTTTTTGGACAGTCGAAAGATGTTTGTTCAATGCACAGATAACAAAAATATCTTAATGTATTGCTGTAACAGATCTCTAAATTGAAAAAATAGTGCTGTTAGTTCACATCAGAGTGCAGCGAGTTGACTTTGACACTATTGAAATTGCTGTGGTTTCGCCAAAGTGTGCAAAGTTTTTCAAACAAACAGCTTTTGTTAATATGGTCAATCTTTATTTATATATTTAATCTGCATCAAATATGCAAAATGAAAACATGATCACAGGCCTTTTTTTTCTTTTATGCTTGATAATACTTTAAATTTGCTTTGTATTTTGGCATGAAAGTTCAAACATTAAAAGTAAGGAGTCACAATAGTCCTTAACCTCAGCTCAGATACATCTTATATGTGCTGTTCTATCTGAAGATGATGGACCGTTTTTTTTTTCACTGAGAGAAGGTGGTTCTACCAATGTTATCACTGATTATAGCAAGCAATTCCTCTACTTGTCCAGCTTCCTGCCTGACGTAAGTGTTCAAGTATTGCTGATCAAACCTGGATTATATAGGTCAGCCCTTGGGATTCTCCAATCTATTGACTGTTCAGCCTCAGAAAGTGTTTGACCATCAGTACTTGCTGACTGTCAATTTCTTATCACTAATGATTATGTTCTCTACATTTACCATTTTAGTAAAATCAAAAATTTTTTTTACTGCTCAGCTAACTAACAGGATGAGAAAAAAATAACTCACAGGTTGGATCATTGTAGCAGCAATATTTACTACACAATGAGTTTATTAATGATTTGCTAAAAACATTGACATAGTTTGAATCAACTCCTACTGAAAAAAAAAGAATGTGTGCAAAAATCCAATAATAAAGCAATGAATCAAGGTATTATTGAAAATCAGATTTTTAGTAACTCAGTTTATTACGTTTAACACGTTATATAGATGACCTGTCCAGGGTGTACCCCGCTTCTCACCCATTGACAGCTGGAGATAGGCACCAGCACCCCTTGCGACCCCATGAGGGATAAGTGTGTAAGAAAATGGATGGATGGACATTATATAGATTAGGTACACAGACAGATTTTTTTCAGGCCTTTATTTCTGTTGCAATGTTTTTTTTTTGCTTACAGCAAATTAAAACACTATATTTAAGATTACAATTGTGCAACCAATAAAAAAAAACTTGTTTAATGTGGGATCAAAAGTTTATTACCTGTTAAAGGTTAATTTTACAAGGTACAATTGATCTGACAATGATCCTCCTTGGAACAGATATTTTAATTTACTGAAAATGACTGTATACATTGAAATGATTTGGGGGATTTGTTATCAACCATATCATAAGCTACACTTTAAGACAAATTATAAACAATATTTTAAACATGTCTGCATAAGTTTGTGATAGCAAAATAAAAAAACTAAAGTTCAGATCTTAAACAGAAAATATTTAATTAGTATTCCTTTTGACTCTGTCAAAGCAAAAAAGGAGAAGGTCTGGAGCAATAACGGATGTAAAATGTGGTGTGTGGTGGGGGGCATATGATGAAGCAAGTTTTGGCAGAAAGATTTGTTTTAATTCCTTGTAATTATGGGATCAACTTTTCATGGGTTCCTTTTTCCCTTATTGTATATAAATATTTTCACGGAAAGTGTACAACAGTATGGAATCTGTTTATTATTGAGATGTGTTGGCATTTTATGTGGCCTTTCGATTTTAACAGAGAAAAACAGGAAAACTAAAACCACACAATCAGCTGGGCACGTCCCACTGGGAGGAGGCCCAGGGGAAGACCCAGGACACGCTGGAGGGACTATGTCTCCCGGCTGGCCTGGGAAGGCCTTGGGATTCCCCTGGAGGAGCTGGCCCAAGTGGCTGGGGAGAGGGACGTCTGGGCCTCCCTACTGAAGCTGCTGCCCCTGCGACCCGACCCCGGATAAGCGGAAGAAGACGGACGGAGGGACGGACGGACGGCCTTTTTCTGCACTAGGTTTGCTTGTCCTCCCTGTGCATGTGTGGGTTCTATGTGGGTACTCTGGCTTCCATGACCTATTCAGTTGATAAGCTAAAAAACTGTCAATGTGTGTTCTTGTTCACTTAAAGTTAAAAGTACATTTTGGAAAAAAGTTTTGTTTTTTTAAAAAAATCCTTAAATAAATGTGTTACTCTACGTCATTGTGTTTTTGTTGTTTTACTAGCACTATTCTTTTCTTTACACTAGTAAGTTATCTGTGCAAACTGTCTAAAAACCGTGACATCAGTTAAAACATAATAAAGACTATTGCCAATTTCAAACAAAAATAAGTTCTCCTCAGATGTTAAAACTGCTGTTACTTTGTTACTAAACATGATAAAGGTTCATGACCCCATGAGGGATTAGGCGGGTCAGAAAATGGATGGATGGATATATATATATATATATATATATATATATATATATATATATATATATATATATATATATATGAGCATGTTTCCAGTGTCAAAATAGAGGAAGTAGTTTTTGTATGACTTTCCAATTTGAATGTATGAGTGTGTCTTGCACAGTAGTAAACAGCTGTGTCCTCGGTCCTTAGGTTGTTCATCTGCAGATAGACTTTACTGCTGGAGTCATCTCTGGAGATGGTGAATCTGCCTCGGACAGACTGGGAGTAAAAGAAATAAGAACTGCTTGTGTATACAAAAGCGATCCATTCCAGTCCTTTTCCTGGCGCCTGTCGGACCCAGTTCATGTGATAGTTGCTGAATGTGAATCCAGAGCCTGTACAGGTCAGTCTGTGGGATTCTCCAGGTCTTTTAACCACCGGCTCAGACTCTGTCAGAGTCTGTCCAGCAACACCTGCAAAAAATAAAAAAATCAAGTATTATAATCTGGTGAACCAAGTAAAAAGAAACAACATTTAGGATGCGTACAAATGTTTACCTGTCAAGCAGATGGTTACCAGCAGCAGTCTTGTCCAACAGCCCTTCATGTTAAACTGTTTGCATGTTTCTACCATCGTCTGCAGATAAATACAGATAGAAGACAGGTTTTGCATTGACTCCTCCTTAAAAGAGGCTCAAAAGTATGACATTTTATTGGGCAATGTTAAATTAATAACTGTTTTAATTGTGCCTCATTATGTTTTAATTACATTTAACAGGTATTAACAGGTGTTTTAACCTTAGTATATTAAATATTAAATGGAACTGATAAGAAGTGTTCATATTTCTGCACTACATAAGTCTGAGCACACATTTCCAGTTAATAGAAAAAAAACACTCCACACATTATCTGGAGACAATAGGTAAATATGTGCTACACGAGAGATACCGACACAATATAAAGTCTAAATAATTTAGACAAAACATAGGATGTTTCCTTAAAAATATATTATGTAGGGAGTATATCAGAGCTCTGATTACCCCGTATGTTCCTAACAGAGCACTTCGCTCTCAGACTGCAGGTCTGCTGGTGGTTCCTCGAGTCTCTAAAAGTAGAATGGGAGGCAGATCCTTTAGCTATTAGGCTCCTCTCCTGTGGAACCAACTCCCAGTTTTGGTCCGTGAGGCAGACACCTTATCTATTTTTAAGACTAATCTTAAAACTTTCCTTTTTGACAAAGCTTATAGTGGCTCATGTTACCCTGAGCTATCTCTATAGTTGTGCTGTGATAGGCCTAGGCTGCTGAAGGACATCAGGGTCTAATTTTCTCACTCTACTGATTTCTACTGTTCTTCAGTCTACTGTTCTCCAGTTTTGCATTGTATTACATTGAAATGACTGTCGTCATTTCAGCTTTTAACTTTTTGCTCTCTCTCTTTTTCTTCATAGTAGGTACACCTGGTCTGGCGTTCTGTTAACTGTGACATCATCCAGAGAAGACGGCTCACCCGCTACTACCATCTAATGTAGAACAGATTACTTGATCAATGTGTGCTTCTGTGCTTTTTTGTCTCTTTTGTTGTGTCTCTGCTCTGTCTTCTGTAACCCCAGTCGGTTGAGGCAGATGACTGTTCATACTGAGCCCGGTTCTGCCGGAGGTTTTCCTTCCCGTTAATGGGGAGTTTTTCTTCCCACTGTCGCTTCATGCTTGCTCAGTATGAGGGATTGCAGCAAAGCCATGTACAATGCAGACGACTCTCCTTGTGGCTCTACGGTTCCCCAGGAGTGAATGCTGCTTGTCGGGACTTTGATGCAATCAACTGGTTTCCTTATATAGGACATTTTTGACCAATCTGTATAATCTGACCCAATCTGTATAATATGATTGAACTTGATTTTGTAAAGTGCCTTGAGATGACATGTTTCATGATTTGGCGCTATATAAATAAAATTGAATTGAATTGAATTGAATTAACTCCAGGTAAATGTTTTAAAAACTTAAAAATGATCTAAGTTGATAGTGAAGAGACAAATGAGGGCTTTCATTTACAATGATGAAAAGTTGTGGCAGGACCAAAGCAGTCCCGGGACTCTGTTAAATTAAATTATTAAAAAATATGAATTTGTTTCCCCATTTTTATTATCGCTTAAAATTTAGGATTAAAGTATATCTGGCGGTATATAAAAAGCTTTTTTCTCTTCTTTGTAGACCTGCCACACTTCACTTTCACACCTTGAAGCACATTTGTAGTCACGCTATCTCAGTGGACTGTACAAAAGTAAAGCACAAAGGCATCTGTGATGTGGTTGTGCTGTATCTATGAGGCTGTGTCAAACTAAAACATGGGTACTGAGGCAGAGCTACTGAGGGTGGCTCTCTGTGGTTAGCGTTTTTTAAGGGTTGATTTTAGGTCACACTAAAATCCAACCAATTAATGCTTAATGATCCCAGTTCTTCAATCCAGTGCATTCCATACTGACTGAGAAGACTGAAAATTACTGTTTATTTTGTGCTATTATCATGGAATAATTTGCTGATATTTATTCATAAGAATTTCAAGGATTATCAAATTGCTGAAGCATAATAGAACATCAAATAAATTTCAGTCATATATTGAGGACAATGTATTCCCTATCAGACTTTTTATGGTTCTTTTGTGATCCTAGAGCGCCCTCTCTGGTGGAGTAGCTATACTACTCAAGCTCTGAGGGGTTTTTGCCCCAGACTTAGAAAAGCCTGGGGCATAGAGAAATCCCCGTACCTTCTTTGTGTGTTATTTACTGGAGACAGTTGGTCTAGTTTAATGAACGGCATCAGTGTAAAATAATACACTGTTCAAACCAAGACTGACAAATGTTAAAACAATGCTACAAAAAAACTCCTGAATTATTTTTTTTATTTTTATACTGAACTTTCAAATAGCCCACTAGTGCAAAGGTAAAAAGGGAAGCAAACAGCAATCAGATGGAAACATGTTTCAGATTTTGCTCCTAAAAATGTCTGCTAAACATGGAACCGTATTTGGCCTGCTGCTACTCTTACTATCTACATGTCTGTCTGGGGTAGTTCTGGGGTTTTCCATTTTCAGAAAGCTAGCAAACCAATACCTTCAGTCAAATTACAACAATAAATTACTCTGTGAAACAACCCCGCTCGGTTGCAGGGTTTGTTGGCCTAACCCTTGGTTTATCCTAGTTTTTAGCTGAGATTTGCACAAGAAACTATCAGAAAAGGCGTCCTTTCTGAAGGAACCTGTAAACACTGTAAGACTGTTATTTAATTTCCTATCATTTCCAAATTAATATCGTTTTGAGCATAACCATTTTTCACTGCAGTCGATATAATATCTCAAGATTATTCAGAGCCTGCACACGACTTGTGTAACACAATAATGGGACACACTCAGTTCTGAACAAATTATTGGTAGGCAATGCGGAAAATATTTCAAAGGCAACTATATGTCACGCTGTCAGCAAGGTTACTGTTGCATCAGTTACTGTAGAGTTTTGTGGTTTTCCCTAGTTACCGACCCACAAGAATAAAAAAAGAACTACACATGATTCCAGATATCAGTGGTAGCAACAGTTTATTTAGAATCACATTTTGACACTTAAAGCACTAATTTTATATTCTTACATTTTAGGTTTAACAGGAATAATTTGCTCCATAAAAGGCACAATCATTCTTATCACTGCTCCTTCACTAAATGAAGTATATGTGAAGAATAAGTTTTTCCATAGCATTTATGTCTAGGTAGGCCCAAACATAACTGATGCAAATCTTGTTGACAGTGTAGGCAATTACAGTTTTTTACTGTGAAGATCATATGTCATGTAGCACACATAATAAGCAGAGGCAAAGCCAAGTGGCCTGTGCATGGTTCATCAGTTTTCCTGAATACTTATTTTTTGACAATAGATTTCTATGTTTTCTTTTCACAGGGATATATCGGGACAGAAAGCTACAGTTGCATGTCTACTCTTTTTCTTTTTTATTTATTAAGTCATGAGGTTTAACTTCAGAGTGACATTCACCTGAATGTCCAGCATTGTTCTGATAAAAAAACAGAATAATTGTCAAATTATTTTACTACACACTCAAAAGTAAAATCAACTGTCAGATTTCACTTTGAAGGACCAGACCACAGTAAACATTCGTGTCTGCTCCCTCTGTGTGAGCAGATGAAGCGTCTTAAACATTGTCCTTGTCACACATGCTGCTGTGTTGTGACCTTCACACCTGAGCGTCATTACCATGATCAGCAGCTGCTGCCATATAAGGACGGATTCTGCACTGTTTCCTCCCTTGTCCAGTTCCTCTGCCTGCCTGCCTGAACCTGCTTCCTCACCTCCCACCTTTGATTCCCTGGCTCTGACCTCCTGCTTGTCTGACACTGATTGCAAGGATTACCCTAACCACTCACCGAACTCACAGATCTGACCACTACCTGTCTGACCAAGAGAGCCACAAAATAAACACAACCTAACCATGCCAACTGCTCAGTCTTTGCGTCCATTCGTGCCTTAAGTGCGAAAGTCTTATAATGGAACATACCAAATTGACTTTACTGTAATCCATTATAAAAACACCTGTGGGGTTTTGACAACCACTGCATACATTTTGTGAAATAAGGCTCCACAAAACTCAGTAGACCACGCACAATGCATAAGACAAAGATAAGACTTTTAAATTACACATTTAGGCTTTCCCAGGTGAGTAAACCATTTCATTTGCATGTTTTTTTTAGGGGTTAGGGCTGCATCACATTTCTTCACCTATATAACACCAGCTTTACATCTTCTTAAAATTATAAGTAATGAATATAAGAGTGGCTGGCACAAATTGGCACAAGCAAATCCGCTTTTTACGATGGATGGACGGGCTATAGCCAATGCTTGCAAAAGGATGACTGCAGTTATTTTAATAACTCCCAGGTCATCCCATCACTAATTGCATATGTTGAAAATAGCCTGTTAATGCTTTAGTTGGTTAAGGTTAAACATACTGTAACAATTGCTAATAACTATACTTCACCAGATTTAACTGGATTTTTATTTTTCACATCTTGATTTGCTGCCATGTTATTTTTTTATCTTTTTTCACCCCTAAAAAATAAATAAATAAATATATATATATATATATATATATATATATATATATATATATATATATATATAGTTGTCAGGACTCGGGCTGCATCAAGCAGATTTCTGGCAGTCCAGCTCTCTCTGCTCTCTCCCTCTCCACAGGTGACTGCAGTTTGGCAGGGGGGCGTGGCGCACACCTGCGGCTCGTTCGGCAGCGCCGCTCTGGAGCATTTAAGCGGCAGTCTGACAGCAGGTGGACGCTAGAGTGTTAACCTTGTGTGGTACGCCTCAGTTGGCTATTGTCTCTGAGAGCTCTCGTGTTTTCCACGGAAGCACCCCCTACCCCCTGCCTTGTGGATCTCCTGTTCTCTGTGTGCTGACTAACCGTTCTCCTCTTACCCCTTAGATAGAGGGAGCCCCTGCATCGCGTCTTTCATTTGCGCCGCTTCGTCGTGGTTTATCCACACATTCACCCTGCACAAATGTGTTTAAATAAATGTCTTTGCTTTCTTTATTAAATGTCTTTCTGAAGCCATGTTTTAATCTATATATAATTAGTAAATATTAGGAATAAAAGCTGAATTGTGTGATTCTAAAAGGTCTGTGTGAAAGGAAGGAGCCTGAGCTGAGGTCAACCAAACTGTTGATGTGAAACGTAGCTGCTGTTTAGTTTCAGTCTCTTAACTTCCTGTTGAAATGTGGTTTCAACTGATGAAACCTTTGCACTAGAAATCAAGAAGAATATTTTAGTAAAGCATCTTTTCACCATTCTCGCCCAGTGAACGCTGGAGATAGGCACCAGCAACCCCCGCGACCCCATGAGGGATTAAGCGGTTTGGAAAATGGATGGATGGATGGATCTTTTCACCATCTAACTCATGTTGAAAAGTATCATGATGCTTAAAAATACTATGAATAGGTTTAGGGGTTAACTATTTAAAGTTAAGTTAATAATGGCCCACAGAAAAAACCCTGAGGAACTGCAAAACATTTAGAATTTACAGACAAAATATTGAAAATACATAAAAATGCTAAAATCCTCAATCAAAAGAATGCAATACCACAGAATACAGAAACATAAGTAACTGAGCAGCTATTTTTAACAGCTGCGCAGCCACAAAAAATAAAGTCTAAGTATACCTCTAACATAATTATTCTAAATGTTTTGTTCATTATTTTCAGTTGGTTATACTCAATGAAATGAGTGCACACAATTATGATTAAATATGTAAAGAGAGGGGCTAAGTAAAATCTAAATTATTTAATATCATGGTGTACGTTTTCTAGCCTGTGATTGAGTAATTTTCATCTGTTACTGTTTTCTCTCAGTAAGATTTGTCTTCTATTGTTACAGGTTAGGTTTCTAGAGTAATTTCACATTATTTATGTTTTTACTAGCTAAATATTTGCTAGTAAATGCTCAACAACAACACAATCAATGCACTACATATATATAGTCAAACAAAAAAGCAACATCTCAGCAGATTCAGCAAAGTTATCAAGCACAAAAAGGAAACAAAAAGGAACTATTCATGTGAATTAAGACACAGGAAACATAATTTATGAATATAGAGAAATCAATACAGACTAATCTGTTGTTGTACTTGCCGTCTTAAAGCAGAAAAAAAACATTAACATTGAGTAAGCCCTGAGGAAATGTTTCTATTCAAAAATGCACTGATCGTAAATTAAATGTCTCCAGAAAAACCTTCAAAATTCTCATACATGACTATTACACTATATTCATATTTAAAAGTAAATGATTCGAGTTGGATATCTAGATAAATTCAGAATATTTGCTGTTTAATAATTCAACACTTTTTGAAACTATTCAATTCAGTTTATTTTTGGTGTCTGATAAATTTTGCACATTTACAGCAAGAATTCAACAAGCTCCATAAAACATATCTTTGAGGCAAAATCCTCCTAAATACAAAGAACAAATTAAATGAACATTAAACATCTAACTTTAAATCTCATTCTCTTCATGCTTCTTATCCATTTGTTTTCAGAAGAGCAGGCCTCTGATGGTGAGGACGGTGCTGAAGGCCAGAGCTTTGGTGAACACCACTCGGACTCTGTTCATCAGCAGCAGGTAAAAGTTCAGCTTGGCTTTTTCTGGACAACAAAGAAACAGAGTTCAGAATGAATTGAACACTAACCGCTGACTGCAGGGATCAGTGAGACAGGAACTGTTTAGACTTACCTGGATGAATGTTCCTACATATATCATCTGTTAGGAGACAGAAAAAAACATCAGTCACACAAAGATCATGAAAACTCTGACACACTTCCTGCTGATCTGTCTGTGGAAACATGTCTGATGAAAACTGTCAGCCTTGTTGCCTCCTTAAGTATTCAGCTTTATTGTTATGTTTAGTGTTAAAATAGGATAATTTAATCAAGATTTTTCAGCAGCTGACAAAATCTGGGAATTGAACAGTTTTTTCAGAACTTTGATAGAACTTTGTAAGTTTGGTACCAGCTTCGTTGTTGCCGATCGCCCCGTTCATCTCACAGGAGTAGATGGTTTCGTTTCTGAATTCAGCAGTGGTGTAGGTGTTGTCCTTTGACAGAACGACACTAGTGGGGCTCACGGTGACTGGACCATCTTTCATATTAATGGTGATGTTTCCCTCCTTTGGATGGAAACCTGTCACCAGACAGACATCTGGACCAAGATCGTCCGTCTGCACTTTATTGTCTTTTAGGGGACTCAAGACGAACAGGGTCGGAGTCACATCGGGGCCAGCTGTACCAAGAAAGATAGAAAAACAAGTTAAAAATAACAAGGACTAAACTTTGTCATACAAAATCAACGTTTAATTTTTGTTCATAAAATTTTCCCATAGTTGTGGAATTGTTTTAAATGTCTAAATAATTGCACATTTCAAAAAGATGAAGCTGTCAAAAACATTTAAATACATGTTTCTGTATTCATAAACTGTCTGGTTTGTGGTACAATTACATTTCTCCATGCTACTTCAGGGCAATGTTTTAGATTTTCAGAAATCACAATTTATTCTTGAAAAATATGTATATATAATATAAAGCAAAGCTTTTTCTTTTTGTTTTAGACGTTCATCTCACTTAACAAATAGACAGATGTTCACAATACAGAAACATTATACCACTGCCAAAAATGTTTCAGCAATTATTTATTCTTTTATGTTGAGAGCGTTTTCTATATATATTTTATAAGAAAATCAGTCTGCCATGTTTCTTACAGAAAACAGTCTCCTCAGCTTAATGACTCAAATACATAGTTTTTTTTCTTCTCAAGGTCTTTTCTCACAGTTTCTTTCAATTGAAAGTCAGATTTTTAACCCAAACATTACGGCTCTTTGTAAGTCTGACATTTTAGAAAAACTTACTTTTATAAAATTACTTTTATGTAATGTCCCAGACATACAAAATATCAGAGCCTACTCCTATAAAAAATATTTTGGAGGAAAAGTTGCTTGAATTTCATTTTTTATTTTGTATCTTACTTTAGGAATTTAGATGTTCCTGATTTATAGTTCCCCTTTAGGTCAATATTCCCTCTAGCATCTTCTTTCTTGATTAAAAAAGGTCAATCAAGTCCCATCACTGCGTGGCTCTGATATTTAACTTCATATTCTTCCTCCGAAAGTTCAATCTTAAATTCCTGTACTCACAGTTAATGTGTGCATCTAAATTCTTCCTTCCTGCTGCAGGTGTAAAAGACCTGACCTTAATTAGAGAAAAAACACAATATTTCTACTATAAAGTTACCTCATTCCTGCTGAAATGTGGAGTAAAACGAGGATGGATTGTTGATCTTCACCATGTTTTTAGAGCAGCTGCAGCAGGTTTAGTTCTGCTTCAGATAAACTGATTTCAACCCTCTAAGTAAGCAAGGTTGAAATTAAACTAAGGAGGCTGATGCCTTTCGTCCCTGTAAGGTGGACTGGATCCTGATTATGTCTTATTTTGGAGGAAACTTTACTGAAGTCAGCTCTTTTCACACAAACCTACTTTCATTGGGTTTGTGTGGATAACAATTGTGTTGAAAACAGCCAAACATGAGTTATCTTTCTGTTCAAACAGCCCCAGTGAAGCAGACTCAGCGCAGCTTTCATCAGCAGAGACACTTTTTCACCCAACTATTCAATTTGATAAATCGCAGATATTTATTTCTGTAACAACTACAAAATAGAAAAACTCAGTTTCTCCTAAGTAATTAAAATTGCATGAAAAAAATCATTACACTGTAATTGTTATTATTGATGTGCAAATCATGGTACTAAACACTTTCCTTTAATGTATCGCTTAAGTGATTTGTCTTTTTTCTTGTCTTTAAATCAATGTTTGGTCAGTTGTTTATTTTATGGTTTGTTTTGATGATTAAACTGATTGCTACTGATTTCATTATTCTTGGACTTTTTTTTAGTAACTCTCTCTTTTTGATGTTTTAATAACACAATTTTTTACTTTTATGTAGCTGTTTAGATTTTAATGTGTGCCAATGTGAAAAGCACTTCTAGCGTCATTTTGAAAGGTCTCCTACATTATAAATTAAAGTTTACTTAACTTGCTTAATTTCATCACCTGTTTAGACTCCATGTGCCAATCAGTCTGGAGCCTTGATGCGTTTAAATACTTTTGCTTAAAATAATAATTTGGTTGTTTACAGCAGCACTTTAAAATGCACCACAAAAATAAAATAAAAAAGACTAAGCAGGATTTTAAAACACAAAAACAATTTATGAAATACTATTTTATAGTATATAAAAAATGTAATAAGTTAGAAACAGGTAATTCAACATGAAAGCATTTCGGTTTTGCTGAAAAAGGACCCGACTTCAAACACAAATTAAACATGGACTATATATTTTAGAGATCTCAGGTGTCTATGAGCTCTTTGAGGGAAAGGTTTAATAATCTGATGCAAAATACACAATAAATACCAACATTGAATAAAACTGAAATAGTAAATACATGCAGAATTTCCTCGTATGACACCAGATCTTCTGAGGTAGTTTTATTTACACAGTGTGTGTTTGTCAATTGAATTATAAATAAAATTATAAATCCACATTTCACACCAAAATCACTTCAAAGAGACAGCAAGAACGCAGATTTTAATAAATATTTCACTTTTTCTTACCTGGAGTAACAGTCACCGTAGTTCCATCTCCCCAGTAGTCAAACGCATCATCACAGTGCTACATCTTCACTGACTCCTTAAACAAAAACCTGTAGCGCCAAAATAGTAGCAACAAAAACTTGATGCATTGGTATAATACACATAACTAAAATAATTAAAATTTTACCGATGAGCCTGATATAGTTAAGAGGTCATTTTAAAACAAACTTTATTTAACCCCCAATCAGATTCTACCATTAGGAATGACTCCAATTTATTGTCTCCTTGCATGAATAATTCAAACAAGTTATTGTTCAACTTCTTAATATCAAAGATCCACACAGTATTTACCATATGTTATGATACTAATTGCTGCATTTTTATTTATTTTTCCTGCATACTGGAGGATTACTGTCTCAGGTTTATATCCTGAGGTTTTTGAATGGGTGTATATCAATGTGCCACACACGTATATCACTGTAAAAAATCTTCATACAAATACCTGAACCACCCCCAGGTGGGAAGGTAAAAGTAAAAGAAAAACAATTGTGATTTAATTTATTGTCTTTATTCAAATTAGTTGATTGATATAACATATCATACCTTATCAGTTTAATATGTGTAACCCTTGGTATTTCATTTTTAAAAGTGGAAATTAAACAATGTGCAAGGGCAATGAAATTATTCTGTTTCAATTTATTTGTTTGTTTTGATCACCTAACAAAAAAATTATGTGTTTTCTGTTCAGATTTTATTGCACGTTTTTGTTCAATAACAATGGACCTATACATTTTTAATGTGGTGTCATTACTATTTAATATTC
The DNA here is from genome assembly GCF_011125445.2 of Fundulus heteroclitus. NCBI lineage: Eukaryota > Metazoa > Chordata > Actinopteri > Cyprinodontiformes > Fundulidae > Fundulus > Fundulus heteroclitus. Next base: position 783,646 of record NW_023397417.1, on the reverse strand, counting down.
AACTGTTGCTAAATGTATTATCTTTGTAATAACCTGCTTGTTGTTTGATTTCTTTATCAAAATTTATTTTCCAGATATCAATGTTTGTTGGAATCCAGATATAGTTTGTCTACAACAAAGTTGTAATATTTGCATAGTAAAAAAGATAATCCCAAGCCTATGTATGTTTAGAATATCTTATATGAATGAGAGTGATTTGAAGCACACATGAGTGTACCTTACACGTGTATACAGTAGGGGTAGGTAGGGACTGCTGAGAGATTTGGGCTTTGTCCCACTGGCATTGGGAACTTCTGGAAACAACATCAAAGACTGTTACTTAGATATGTGCAGGGTCATCTACGAGCAACCCAAACACAGCAACTTTAGGACAGTACAGCCTTTTCTAGGGCCTTTGCTGTTGTAATTCATGGTGTTGATTTTTCCCTCATAGTGTTAGACAAGAGACCCTCTGAATTAACTGCTGGATTTTTTTTTTTTGGTTACTTTTTTAAAATAATGTCTGGTTATTTGTGAAAAAAAAAAACAACAACAGAATTTCTGATTCACATCTGCTCCCTCAGATTGTTTTTCTTAGTTTGATAGCTTAGTTGAACAAATATTTTACATACAACAGAAAATATACCTCAAATTTTTGCCATAGGCCACAGAGGAGGTCAACACTAAGGAGAAAATTGTGCAATCTGAAACTCGCAATTCACTTAGTTCAGCAAATACCCAAATAAGTAAAGAGTGCTTAGCAGTGTCATACGGGGAATTTGATCATAACACTACATGGTTTTAGTGTGTTCTTAGTAAGTATTAGTTAGTTATTAGTATTATTACTCAATAAGTCTTATTAGAACTGTCACTGTCTTTATACATATGGATAGACAGAAGGCTTTCAGTGACTGTATCCGGCTGGTTGGCGGGTTTTTGTCCAGGCTTTACTGTGGTTTGTATCACTGTGGGGCGTCTCACACAGTAATAAACAGCTGTGTCCTCAGGCTGCACATTTTGTCCTGTTATTGTTATTGTTCCAGCAGAAGTGTCTTTGCTGTAGCTAAACTTGTTCTTCAGAGCATTATTTTGGTAAAAGTCACCATTGTGTCCCCACTTGTCAAAAATCCATTCCATTGTTTTTCCTTCACGCTGTCTGATCCAACCTGTTGCATATCTGTCTGTTAAAGAGTAACCAGAGGGCTGACAGGTGATGGTCAAAGATTGTCCAGGCTGCACAACCTTAGAGTCTGGCTGGATGAGATCAATACTGAAGACACCTGAGAACATATTGGAAAAAACATTAATGTTATAATTCATCTGAATTTTAGAGGAATAAAGTGCAATTTGAATCCACCCAAAGTTTCTCACATGACCCAGCTGTCAGCAGCAGTATCAGAGCTATGGAGAACATGGTTGATGCTGAAGATGGACTGATGGGAGTTCCTTCTCCTGCTGACTAAAACAGTCACTTCACTTCCTTTTAAACTCATGTACTTTGCATACTGTTGAACGCGTTTTATCCTAATTCAGTGTGATATATTTCGCTACATACAGCATAGATAATTAACAGAGTTAAAAAGATCTGAAAGATAACAAGTGACCCTATCTGAAAATCATCTCAGACCTTTACCTTGTAAAGAATGACAATTTTTCAGACCATTTTTCGCATCTGTTGTGTTTACAATATGAACTTTATAATGCTTGCTGACAGTTTAAAGTGAAAAATGCTTAAAATTGAATAATCTGAGTTTTTTTCTATTTCATTAAATATTAAATAGGATTAAATAGGATCCATTGTGTGTCCACCCATTCAGGGGCTTTGCACAGCATGCAATCAGTGTTCTGTTCATCCCCATGGTGGGGAAGTTCATGCAGATGTGTCCTTGCTGACACATTTTCCTAATGGATTTTCTTCTTCTGTACAATCCAAGTATGTCAGACTCTGTGCCTCCAGAATCCATTTATCTGTAATTTCCATGGTAACCAAGTTTGCAGTGCAGTCTGTGTAATCTCATAATCTCTAACAGCATTTTACTCAGATGATTCCCCCTAAGGAGCGTAAGAGCAGGTACGATGGTATTGCACATGTGCAGTTATTCAAATAGGGACTTGGGTAAACATTTGGAAAAATCTCTGACTTTACCTTTAACAGACAGGGAGGGGCTAAGGCCTGGGTAGCAGCTGTTCACATGGACATACATGCAGCCGGCCTGGCTTTTTAAACAACAGACTGGAGAACAACATAGAGTGATGGTGTGTGATGTCACACCATATTCTAAAATTTTTCCTTTGGTTCTTCACAACACTATTTTTGTTCTATCTAAAATAGTTAAATGTTGCTTATTGCTCCTTTAAAGACAGGCATTATGCAGTGGAAATAAAAGATAAACTTCATATTTGTCTAATGAATCTGTTAACTTAAACTGCTTTATTTACCTTCTTTTCTAATCAGTCTACTCTACCAAAAATTTAAAGTTACTGTTCTCACTTGTTAACTTTGTGGTGTGTGTGGACAGTTAAGACTTAGATGGTATTTGTGTTGACAAATGCTAAATATAGAGGTTCCCTTTTGTACAGCAAATTGGTGTCATTACTTGTGGTCTCATGACTCCTCCTCTAGTGGCTTGATAGTATTACAAGTGCCAGGGTGAGTTTTTTTGTACAGCTCTGCTTTATTTGTGCGACTCTTTCATACAGTAATTCACATCAGAATCTTTAGGCTGTCCCTGTGTTGATAGAAGAATCTAAATAAATGCTGGAATTGAGTTTGCATTAAACTTTGTAGTATGTAGATTGTCTAAATACTCTCCTAAATCAACTCCATTAGTTTCTCTGCAGCCTGCCTCATCCAATGTGTCCAGTGGTGGACAAGAGACCTGTCTGCTGACAGTCAGAGACCGATCCGGTTTCATACTACAAAGAAGCTGCTTGCATCAGCTGTTCACATTTTAAGCCTTTTAACCAACTATTGCAATTGATGAGAAATAATTAAGAAAACTGTGATCACTCAATAGGAACTCAGCTGCAGCTGTCGTGAGCAGGAAGAGATCAACACAAAATCTGTTAACTGATGAAACCAGCATGCAGTTAACCCATCAGCTCCATACATTCATGATATGTACATGGCAAATGGAAGGTGCCCAAGTTTGCTTATTAGCAAACTTACAGTGAAGCGATCGCCATCCAACAGGGCTCAGCAGAAAAAACTGAAGCCTCAAAACAAAGCTACCACATAAGTACTCATTGTTGTCACTAAGGGGTCGATGGATAACTAAATATAAACTAATATGTCCAATGAATATATACTGCAGGTAAACCCAATATTCAGCAGGACACAGTTACGTTTTAAAAGGTTTATTGTGAGAATGATGACTAGTGGCGAGTGAGGCAGACACATGATGACTATTGGCAGGCGCTGCAGGCAGGCAGAAATGAGCAGGAGACCAGAGGATGCAGATTGTCAGAACAGAAGAGGTGATGTGAACCAAGCAGAGCAAGCAACTGGAACTCATGGAGAAACAGGCAGAACAGCAGCATGCAGACACAGGTGACCTTAGTAGAAGAGTCCAAGCTGTCAGTTGCAGTATCAAAGCTCCTGAGAACACGGTTGATGCTGAAGGTGAACTGACGGGAGCTCTTTGTTCTTCTCACTAAAAAACTTCCTTTTAAATAAGATACATTTCTATATTATTGTTCTAGGTTGCCTGAACTGACTGGAGTTAGAACCATTATTCAATACCTTGTGTTTATTTAGACTTCAGTGCTGTAGAAAAGTACATTTTCAACCAAGGAACTGATTTCAGAAAACGTTCTTTAGCCGTCAGTCCCAATGCGAAAGGGTTAGGTAGTCAGATAAAACAATCTCCCAGATTATAACATATAAATGTTTATGCATTTACAAAGTCAAGAGTCATTTGACAGATATCAGATGTCTCTGTGAACTCATTGTTTCTTGTCTGTAGAGGTTTTTGTACAGCTGCTCAGCTGCTTTCAGTCACTGTGTCTCTTCAAGCACAGAAGTAAGCAGCAGAATCTTCTGCTGTCAGGCTGCTGATCTCAAGGTACTGAGTGCTGCTGGGGACATTTTCAGTCATGATGAAACCACTTTGGAAGGAACTTCCATAGATTGCTGAGTTTTTACCAGCATCCATTCTCCCAATCCATTCCAGAGCTCTCCCTGGTTTTTGTCGTATCCAGTGCATGTAGTACTCTGTCATGTCAAAACCAGAAGTTATACAAGACATCTTCACTGTCTCTCCAGGTCTCTTCGCCACAGAAGCAGACTGTTCCAGTTTGATCTCACTGAAGACTCCTGTAAGATCAACGTTTTTAGTTAATAATTCTTAAATTAATACATTAATATTCAAATCCATATATAATTCTCACCGTGAATACATATTACTGTCAGCAAACTCCAGATAATTGTTTTCTCCATCCTAAAAAATATGAATTAAAGGTCTTTAAATTTTGTCTTAAATATGTTTTAACCTCTCAATGTCAACTAATACTCAGTCAACTAACTGATTACAGAGTTTTATAAGAGTAAGGGTTGGCTTAGACCCTCCCCCTCTAGTTTCCTGCCAGAAACAGGAGAAGAAGTACATTTTAATTACGTTGTTTTATTAAGCTATAAGAGATAGAGATAGAAACAGCTGAATATTCACTCCCAAAGCTGTTCATCACCAGAAACACCAACACTGTTTGTTATTGTTCATGAACTTACTTTGAAACAACTGAGAAGATGCACGTACATGTTTGTTTGTTTTTTTCCGTGTAGGTGCATCCTGATAATTTTAAATGTGTTATTGTATAAATTTCATCAATGCTTAACATGTATTTATTTGTTTTATGTATTTTTCCTTTTTTGTATGCTCATTTAATTATTGAGCATGCAGTTATTTCTGTATTTATTTTTAATTATGTCAAAGTTGGTCCTCCACGGTTGCCAGAAATGACAAATGAGGATATATACTTAAGGTCATTTGCATGGTTGCTTCTTTACAGTATGCCAATTTTTTTCACAATTTAATTTCAACATGTTTGCTTACACACACAGGTATGAGCTTTCCAGAGAACAATTACTTGCATTTCAAATGATGTGTATGTCATGGACATGTACAGAGTAGTGTCTGATTTTTACAAACAACTTTTCCAATACATGAAGGAGACAGGTATCCTGGATTCCACAATTGATGCCCACATTTGGGCCTTACATTATGTGTGTCTACAGCGAATTCAACAATCCGCCCATGAATTTGTGCAGTAATGGAGCCATCATCGTGTAAGTCCTACTTACTTTTTGTTCCATTTGCATTACGGCATACAGGCATGCTTACACAACCAGAGTTGAGTGATATAATGCTTTCTGGAATAGAAAACCAAGGTATCGATTATGCTCTTCCTGCTAACACAAATAACACATTAGAGGTAATTGTACCTGAAAATAGAGTAATTGACAGTCCTGACCAGCTGGCGGAGTTACAAAATAATTTTAACCCCTCTGAAAATGGTGCCATTTTTGTGATAAATTATTAACTTTTTGTCATTGATTTTCTGTCACGTCTGCAATAAAAGTACTGTATTTTTAAAATAATTTTTCACAAAATCTACCTGTCCTGATTCACTGTCCATGTCTATGGGCAGTCACTGATTTTGTTTCGCCTTTTACTACAACTGAAGAATATTTTTTTAAAAAAATGGGCCTCCACATGTTGTTTAACTCTTCTTTTTACATTTTGTCATGTTTAATATGACCATATCCATTCCATTACTTTACATAAAAGCAAACTTTGGTTGACCCCAATGTACTTTTAATGAATCTGTTAGACATGGCTAAATCAAAAACAATGTGACTCCCAACAGCAACCAAAGACCTCTTACTGTTGACAATTTCAGTCTTGATTTCAGAACAGATTTGTTTTGATATTCTTTTTTACCAACCAATGTATGTCAGGATTTATCAATGGTTGATAACCCTCTGCCATTTTAGTTGCTGAAAAGTGATTTTATTCCCAATCTGCTAAAATGATCAGATGTCATCAATAAACTGAAAGTGCAAATCTTAAAACTTAAGATGAGTTTTCAGAGATTTTTTATTCATGTAGTTTGACCCTTAGTCAAACGATCTAACAAAAACGTTTTAAGAAGTATCAATATTAGTCCATGGCAGTAGCATTCAACTATTGTAAACAGATTAGCCATAAATAATCATATTTATATGTGTGGAATTTTGTACCTGATGATAAAAAAACAATACTGATACTCTACACGTATGTTGTTAACAACATTTTCCCTTTGTTCTATTCTGTTTTATCATGAGTCACATTGAAATTTTGCAATAACTCCTCTTCACATTTAGTGAAACATTGATATTTCTGTAGATTTTATGACATATACTGTTCATGTAGCATGGCTTTAGCCTCAGAAAGATCTGTCGGCATCTTAACTTGGTAGGGTAGTGTTTTTTCCTGCTCCTTCTTCAACACTATCCTCCAAAATGATCAATCTGAAATCACACGTATTCCATCAAATTATTTCATGTCATCTGCATTCAGAGAAATACTTTTTGTTATGCCACTTTGTCTCTGACCTGTGAATCATTCAGGCAATAGAGATACTCAAGATTACATATAAACCAGTGCTGGTAAGAAAACCTAAGGAAGTTGCGTTTGTGTTTGTTGGTAAACACTAAATAAACAGGTTTCCATTGATACAGCATATTGGTGTCATATGATTTGTGGTCTGACAGCTCCTCCTCTGGTAGCTTACAAGTATGACAGGTGCTAGTGAGAGGTTTTTGTACAGCTCTGCTTCTTATTTATGTGACACTCTCATCCAGTAATACACAGCAGAATTTTCAGCCTGCAGATTCTGTTCATTCAGTCATTGTTTTGCTGGAAAGAACTGTAGAAATCCTGGAATTTTTTGCATTAATCTTTGTTGTATATAAAGGATTCGACTGCTCTCTAAATCCTCTCCATTCTTTTCTCTGCAGCCTGATCCAGTGTGTCCAGTATTAGGTAACAGAAAATGAGACCTGACGGTTAACAATCAGAGGCTGACAGGGCTGCACATTCACAGAAGCCGCTTCTATCAATTGTTGAATGTTTAAGCTTATTAGCTGCCAACTGCAATTTGATAGAATTGATGAAGAAATTTTTAAAATTTTTAATAAATACATGGGAAAACTGAGTAGGAGCTCACCTACAGATGATAAGAGCAGGGAGAGATCAACACAAAACATCTAGACTCATAAAACCAACATATGATTAACCCTCCAGCTCCATACTTCCATGTTTTTTATGGCAGCTTGGAGGTGAATATATAATAATTCCCACTCCTGGTTGTTTTTGCCTATGATAAATCCAGATTTTCTGTGAATCATATCTATGAAAGCTTTAGTGTCTCTAAAATGTTTTTATTGTTTATTATTTCTTGTTTTTTTTGTAACCAACATAAAAAGAGTGGAAACCTACAATATGATGTAGGTGAAGATGAAATGAAGATTATATGGATGTTTGAGCATTTAACATTTGAAAGTTCACTTAATTTAATTATTGAGCTAACATACATTCCTAAACTCAGTGGAGGCTTTGAAGTAGACTGGTTATGTTGTAATGAACCCTAAGTCTGACTACTGGCTGCTTAGTTTTGTACAGGCTTTACTGTGGTTTGTATCACTGTGCTGTATCTCACACAGTAATAAACAGCTGTGTCTTCAGGCTGCAGACTCTGTCCTGTTATTGTTACTGTTCCAGCAGAAGTGTCTCTGCTGTAGGTGAACTTGTTCTTCAGAGCATCATTCTGGCGTAAGCCCGAAGTACCCCACATATAGAAAATCCATTCCATTGTTTTTTCTTGACGATGTCTGATCCAACCTGTTGCATAGCTGTCATCAGTCAAAGAATAACCAGAGACCCGGCAGGTGATGGTCAGAGACTGTCCAGGCTGCAAAACCTCAGAGTCTGGCTGGATGGGATCAATACAGTACACACCTATAGAAACAAAGATAATCATTACCAATGTAAGTTGGAAATTACCATTGTGTCAGATGTATTTTTTGGTTTGAATCAGTAAAAACTACTCACAGGATCCAGCTGTCAGCAGCAGTATCAGAGCTACAAAGAACATGGTTGATGCTGAAGCTAAACTGATGGGAGCTCTTTGTTCCTCTGACTAGGAGAGGCGCATCACTTCCTTTTAAAAAAGTCATGTTTGCATATCCTTTCAGTAGGTTGCTTGCATTAAATTGAGTTGGCACCATTATTCAATAGCTTGTGAGTTCTTAAGACTTCATTGCTTTGTACTTTTAACAAAGTAACTGATTTCATAAGTTGTTCTTGAGCTCATAAAATGCACACTTATTTTAGACTCTATTAATTAATGTGTTATGAGATACAAGTAGTGCTCTGAAGAGAATATTTGATTTCACCATTATCATGTCATGATTTTTACAACCTGGTCCCGTCCTTTTCCTGCTCCTGTCTGACATTGATCATCACAGAGCTGATGTGTATCACAATTCTCAAAAGGGCAGAGTTTCCAGGATTTTTTATATATTGTGTAGGTGTTGTTTGATAATCTGTCAGAGCAGTCAACTTGCATTACATGCATTCACCCATTGAGACCAGGAATATTTTAAATGCTCCTGGTCACCACAGTGATAATTTGGGTTTTTGTTTATTTCTTTTTTGGACTGATTGATCATTCTCCACTCCATGTTCATCTCAGTCACCTCCCAGCCACCACTCCTCCCGATTATTGTGTCGCTCAGCCTGTTGATCCCATGGACCTGTGCTTGCCTGCCCTCACTAGTATGCTTTACTAATACTTCTGCGCACCGCCTGTTTCAAGTTGTTCCTGGGGTTTCTGTGTCTCACTCTGCCCTCACTGGGGTTTCGTTGGCATCATCTGGTCAAGTGTGTCTCTGCTTGCTATTCTGGTAAATTCCTGGGGTCTCGTTTATAAAGCTTGCATACGCACAAAATGGGACCTTAAATGTGTACGGCACCTTCCACACAAAGGTTGGGATCTATATAAAAATAAATTTAAAAAACTTGACAGCAAAATATGCTTTCCTAACGGCAACTCAGACCCAGTGGTACGCTGATTTTGGAGACGGGGGAAATTGGCGACGCAGATGGTAAAGTGGTGAATTGCAGCCAAACTGTATCATGATTCCTCCCAAATGTTCAGTTTCACTCCATATCAGACATTAATCATAGATCAACTTCCTCATAAGCATTCAAAACCCGAGTGTTATTCATGCTTGCGCTGGTGACACAACTATATGAGAATCTTTCAATAAAAAAAAAAAATCCATAAACTATCTTTATTCTGAAATAAAAGTCAGCACAACATTTTATCAGGGTTTTCTACCATCACATTCCTCTCCCCAATGATCACCAGGGTGGCGTGTACCACAGATTAACAGATTATTGAGACAAGGTGTGTGACAATTACTTTATTTGCTGTAAATGTTCAAATACACTTCAGAGATCAAATATTTGTTGGCCAAGGATGATGACTATCCAAGATGCAGCTTTAGACTCCGAGCGTTGCATTTTTTTTATAACCAACAGGCAAGGGCAATAATTTAGGCTAGGAATTTCATACTATCTCAGGCCACGCCACCACCATCATAACCTTAGAACCTGCAGGTGTTTTTGTTATTACAAGGTACCTGCAGGTTCCTTCCTCTGGCTCCTTATTGCACTACTTTCACCACCTCCATACCAGCGGGAGCTATTGCATCAGTACTGCTACTAACTGAACTGGCATTGCTATCCTGTAAAAAAAAAGATTTCTAACCCACTTAATTTTTTTTTATTTACTAATTGATTATGTATCTTGGACATTGCCTAAAACTATTGTATTCCCTTCACTTATGCCGTTTCTGAACCAGATTAAAAACGTCAATATCATCTTATTAAGGCTAAGGAAAAAGATAACATGACTATTGTTCAGTGGTCTGAATTAATCTGTCTAGATTATAATACATTCAGTATTTTATCGAGGAACCAAGATCCTGTAGTCTGGAGGGAGAGTGTAGAGGCACTGAAGACAACTTGCTTGAACTTCATTGTGAAGCTGCCTACCAGGACAATTTAAAGCACTTTAAGCTTCCCTCTGTTGACAAGCTTTAGGAAGATGCTAATTTACTCTCTTGGAGGCCGTGACACCCTACAACAATGCTAAAAGTAGCATTACCTTGTTTGATAAACCATAGTGTCACAATGCTTTATTAGCCAGCAAACTGGTCTGACCTAAATCCAAGAGAGTCTTTGGGGCATTGTCAAGAAGAGATGAGAGACAACAGAGCCATCAATGCCCAGGAGCTGAAGGCCATTATTAAAGCCACCAAGGCTTCCTTAAAATCTCCAAATAAAGTTAAACAACTTTATTTGTAATTAAATTGAATGAGTTCAAGTTTTTGAAATGAGTAATTGAAGTAAACTTTTTGATAATATTCAAATTTTTTTAGATGAACCTTTTCCCAAACTTCCCAGTGTATGCAATAAAATGGTAAAAGAAGGAGTAACTATTGTTATTTGCATAGAAGAGTCTGGCAAGAATGCTCACAGATGAAAGCAGGTTCACACTGAGCACGTGTGACAGAAGTGATAGAGTCTGGAGACGCCGTGGAGAACGTTCTGTTGCCTGCAACATCCTCCAGCATGGCAGGTTTGGCAGTGGTTCAGTAATGGTGTGGGGTGGCATTTACTTGGGGGTGGGGCTGCATCGCCATCCTTGTGCTCGTCAGAGGTAGTCTGCCATTAGGTACAGAGATGAGATCCTCTAACCCATTATGAGACCATATGCTGGTGCAGATGGGCCTGGGTTCCTCCTAATGCAAGACAATGCTAGACCTCATGTGGCTTGAGTGTGTCAGCAGTTCCTGCAAGACGAAGGCATTGGTGCTATGGACTGGCCCATAGACCTGAATCCAACTGAGCACATCTGGGACATCGTGTTTCGCACCATCCACCAATGCCACGTTGCACCACAGACTGTCCAGGAGTTGGTGAATGCGTTAGTCCAATACTGGGAGGAGATCCCTCAGGAGACCATCCGCCACCTCATCAGGAGCATGTCCAGGCGTTGTAGGGAGGTCATAGAGGAACATGAGGCCCTACACGCTACTGAGCCTTGTTTTGACTTGTTTAAAGGACATTACATCAAAGTTGGATCCACATGTAGTGTGTATTTCCACTTAAATTTTAGGTGTGGCTCAAATAAATTTGATTTCATTGATCATCTTTGTGTGATTTTGTTGTCAGCACATACAACTATGTAAAAAACATAGTATTTAATAAAAAAGTTCATCCACTCCAATCCAGGATGTGTTATTTTAGTATTCTCTTTATTTTTTATGAGCAGTATATTTCAGTTTACTTTTACTTCAGCAAACATGTTGTTGTTGAGGTCAGAAGGAGGCTGGGCAGTAGTCAGTGTGGTTACATTATAATGATGCCTGTCTGTCTACTGGCTGCTTAGTTTTTGTAAGGCTTTACAGTGGTTTGTATCTCTGTGGGGCGTCTCACACACTAATAAACAGCTGTGTCTTCAGGCTGCAGACTCTGTCCTGTTATTGTTACTGCTCCAGCAGAAGTGTCTCTGCTGTAGCTGAACTTGTTCTTCAGAGCATCATTTTGGTAGAAGCTCCCTCCACCCCACATATCAAAAATCCACTCCATTGGTTTTCCTTGACGATGTCTGATCCAACCTGTTGCATAGCTGTCATCACTCACAGAATAACCAGAGACCCGGCAGGTGATGGTCAGAGATTGCCCAGGCTGCACAACTTCAGAGTCTGGCTGGATGAGGTCAATACAGTGAACACCTGTGGAAACAAAGATGATCATTAACAAAGTAAGATGTTGAAACTGTCTGTTTCAAAGGTAATGTTTGGTTTGAATCAGTAAAAAGCTCCTCACATGATCCAGCTGTAAGCAGCAGTATCAGAGCTACAGAGAACATGGTTGATGCTGAAGGTGAACTGATGGGAGCTCTTTGTTCCTCTGACTAGGAGAGGCGTTTTGCTTTCATTTAAACAAGCTACAATTGCATATTGTTGAGAATCAGGTGGTTTGCACTGACTTCATTTAGAAACGGTGTTTTGATATTCTTTTTATTCAACCAATGTGGGTCAGGATTCATCAATACTTCAAAACCACTGCCCTTTTAGCAACTAAAAAACAATTGTATTCACCATGTGCTTACTAACATGATCAGATGACACCAAGGAGCTGAAGTTGTAAATTCTGAAACTACATCTGAGTATATAGAGGTTTAAATTTTGGTGGATTTTGTTTAACCACACAAATAATATTCCACTAACATGAACAGATATGTTTTAAAGAATTGATGTGACACCATCTGTCAATCAATCTTGGTGGCTCGTCACTAACTGACCATTCAGCATGCTCATGTAGCCTAGCTTTGGGCTCAGAAAGATCTGTCTGCTCACATATTTTCTCAGTGGGGTAGTGCCTGTTCCTTCTTCAACATGCTCAATCTCAATCACAAAATTTACATCACGCTATCACTAATTCAGACAATAGAGCTACTCCAAACTCCAGATAAACCGGTGTTGCTGCCCAAAACTAAAGAATTTGTATTGAATGCATTAAATAGGAGTAATCAAAGGGAATCTTTATGTTTTTCTAACAAATATCCCTGCTAACATAAACTGTTTTGATAACCTTTCTTTTCAAATCAGTCCACTCTGCTGAAAATTTAAAGTCACTGTTTTCATAGGATAATCCTTTAACCTTGTGGTGCATGTGTACAGTTAAGTATGAGAAGTTTCTGTTTCTATGTTTGCAAATGCTAAATAAACAGGTTTTCCTTGGTACTGCAAATTGGAGTCATATTATTTGTGGTCTGACAGCTCCTCCTCTGGTGGCTTACTAGTACAACAAGGGCTACTAAGAGGTTTTTTGTACAGTTTTGCTTCTTGTCCGTGTGACTCTTTCATACAGTAATACACAGCAGTCTTCAGGCTCAAGATTCTTTTGATTCAGTCACTGTGTTGCTGGAAAAGTAGAAAGTAGAAATGCTGGAATTAGTTTTGCATTAATCTTTACAGTTTGTACAGGATTCAACTGCTTTCCAAATCCCCTCTATTCTTTTCTCTGCAGTGGATCACTGGTCTGATCCAGTGTCTCCAGTAGTTGGTATGAGAATTAGAGACCTGACATCTAATAATAAGGGGCCAACCCGGCTTCATAGAAGTTACTTGTATCAGCTTGTCACTGAGTAAGCCTTTTAATCGTCAATTTCAATTTATTAGAAATTATGAAGACCTGTTTTAAGAATAATTTTTAACTGCGATAACTCAGTAGGAACTCCCCTACAGCTGTTAGAAGCAGGAACTGTTGATCCTGGCCAGCTGTCTGTCACTCCCCTGCTCCATGTTAATTAACTTTATTTTATTTACAGTACCTGTGATCCTATGGTAGCAGCTCATTAAGTTAAGCACCTACACCTGTTCGCCTGCCTTTATATTCTAGTTTAACACAGTCCAATTCAGGTCAGTAGATGTCCAGCATTCTTCATTGCTTGCCTTGGCAAGATCTCAACTTTGTTCTGTGTCTTGGATTTCCCTGTCTTGTTTTGCCCCTGTTTGACTCCTCATCAGTTTCTGTTATCTGGATCTCGACCAAGCGCCTGTCTCCTGAACCTCGCTTGAGCCTTATCCCCAGATTTGCTTGCTCTTGCCTCCTTTCTCTATGTGTGGCCAGTGGCTTGATCACAGATTCTCCGTTCACGTCTCTGCCTTCGTCACCTCTGCAGAGTTAAACGCTGACATTACCACTCTTACCCGTGGCGACATGTCCACAGTCTCTTCTGTTTGCCTTGGGATCTGAACGAAGTCACAGAAACAACGAGCAGAGCCAATGCCCCCTCCCAGCCTCTGAGAATTTTGTTGGCTTTTCTACTGAATTCTACATGGCTCATTGTTTCCCTCACAAACGCTAACCTGTCTCTTCTTTGTGCAGTTGTTTCTTGTGAGAGCTTCCAGAGGTTTTCTGGTTCCCGCCAGCAAATCTTTTCAACAAATGTTTTAAATTGCCGTCTCTGTACAATTGAATTCATGGGTCCCCTGTCAGTTTCATTACTGGAACGGAGCAATAAAAAAACACATGTTGACTTATGAAACCAACATGCCCTTAATCCAGACGGAAGGTGACCAAGTTTACCTATGAATTTACTTACAATGAAGCATTCTCCATCTAACAGGGCTTAACAGAAAAGTTGGAAAGTTTGCCAAAAAAAATACACATTCTTTATTGTTAAGTGGTTCACAGAATATAAACTAATATGCCAAATGAACAGTGGCGGCTGGCCCATAGGGGGTGCTCGGGCGCTGCCCTCCCTAGATGTGGAGGGGAAAAAGTCAAAATGTATTTAGATTTCAAAAGTATCATTAATGTCAGTTTTTAATTAATAGTATGTGGCTACATGTAATATGAATTATTAAAACACTTCTACTAATTGACTCTACCAACTGACTCTCATTTAACAGTACATTTCCACCGAGAGAACGTAGCATTTCTCTTGTAGGGCTGTCACTCAAGGAGCCCCACAAGTGTAGCGAAATAACCAATTGTATAATGTTGCTAGGGAAAATGTATAAATATTTGGCCAATCAGCATCGCCAAAATGAATCATAACCCTTGCTGCACAGTGATATAGGTATATGGCAACCGTTTTAACATAAAGTAATGTAGCTAGCAGTCAGTGAGGCAGTGACGTAGAGATTACGGCGACAACGACAGAGAGAGACACACACATTTTGTCATGTGGTAAGTGAGTTTGAATATTGGGCTATATGTTGAAAGGATTTTGGACGGTACTGTGAACATTGTATCAGGTACATAATTTTGTCAGCTGATCATTTTTTTTTTATATTTTGAAATTCTGTTGTGTTTCTGTTGTGTTGTGAAACCCATTGTGTTATTATGATTGTTTGGCTGAAGATAATGACAGTACAGTATGGTGTATGCCTACTTTGGTGACAAATAGTGAATTTTAGTGTTGTATTAAATACTGTTCCTTTCCAAAATAAGACCTAATATAGCTGTAAATGGTTGAATGTATCTGTAAGCTGCTGATTCTGAGAAGGGAATTAAATGCTTATTGTGGAATCGTAGTAATTTTCCGACTTTTAATTTGATGGCATGTACTGGGTTAGGCAGGGAGATCTTTTGGCCAGCCCCACCAAGATTTTTTTTCACCAGCCGCCACTGCAAATGAATATATAAAAATTCCCATTTAGGGGTGGATTATGAGTGCTGTTCATGTACATATTTCTAACTTCAATAGAAACATGAAATACCACTAAAATAACATTTAAATCCCAGATGAAGTCTGCTGTTGATTTCAATCAATGTTTCCTTTGTTGTCTATAGCTTGCTTTCTAAAGACAAAAAATGGAACTTACATAATTACTTTGGGCTTCAACATAGTATTCAATGGTTTTCAAGCTATTTAGAGCTTTAAATGTCACATCATACACTGTATTTATGTTATAGTGGGGGAAAAAAATAAGATTACACCTATTAAACAAAACATGGTGGCAATTAGGATGACAACGAGTAGTATTTTCTAAAATTTCAAAACGCCTGTTTGTTCAGTTACAAGTGTCAGTGTCAATATTTCAGTGCATAATATTTGGTTCATCAGCCTTCCTTTTATAATGAGTTTGACATGTACAAAAATTAAAACTGTAACTATAAGGCATTTTTATTTATGCAATATATGTTTCCTTTTATGTTTTTATTTTGTCATTTTTGTAACCAGCATAAAACAGGGAAAATCTGCAATATGAGTCTCTGAAAAATCACAGCAGGCTGGAGAGGAGGCCAAATGCAAGTCTATAAAGATGTTTAAGCATTTAACTTGTAGTATTTCAGAGTTTACTTTTACTTCAGCAAACATGAACTATTAAAGTCAGGATTGTGCCAGTCTGGTTGGATTGTAGTAAAGCATATGTCTGACTGGCTGCTTAGTTTTTGTACAGGCTTGTCTGTGGTTTGCATCACTGTGCGCTGTATCTCACACAGTAATAAACAGCTGTGTCTTCAGGCTGCAGACTCTGTCCTGTTATTGTTACTGTTCCAGCAGAAGTGTCTCTGCTGCCGCTAAACTTGTTCTTCAGAGCATCACTCTGCCTTGTGGTCCCACTACTATACGTATGTAAAATCCATTCTATTGGTTTTCCTTGACGGTGTCTGATCCAACCTGTTGCATAGCTGCTATCAGTCAAAGAATAACCAGAGACCTGGCAGGTGATGGTCAGAGATTGTCCAGGCTGCACAACTTTAGAGTCTGGCTGGATGAGATTGATACAGTACACACCTGTAGAGACATAAGTAAACATTTTTATCAGCATCAGATGAATATGAAGGACATCATATGAAGCCAGGGAAGAGTCATAATTATTGTATTTTTTAAAAAAAAGCACATTTTGAAACTATGAGCCCTTCTTGGCTCCATAGCATCCAATGTAATGTTTGGTTTGAATCAGTAAAAATCTCCTTACCGGATCCAGCTGTCAGCAGCAGTATCAGAGCTACAGAGAACATGGTTGATACTGAAGGTGAACTGACGGGAGAGCTCTTTGTTCCTCTGACTGACACAGATGCTTCACTTCCTTTTAAACAAGCTCAATTTGCATATCTTGTTAGTAGGTTGCTTGTACTGACGGCCATTTGTGCCATTATTCAACACCTCTGTTCAATACTGGCCATTGCTTTAGAAAGTATTATTTTCAATCAAGGAACTGATTTCAGAAGTTGTTTTTATGCTCATAAAATGCACATTTAGCTATTTTAATATGTCTATTGTTGTGTTATGAGATGTTAGCAGTGATCCCATCAGAATATTAGATTTCAACATTGTCATGTCTTGATCTTTTTGTTCTGAACTTTTCCTGATACTGTCTTTCCTTGATCATCGCAGTCGCTCTGAGTCTTTCGACCCACGTTATCATGGAATTGATGACATGGATCACAAGCCTCAAACTGACTGAGTTTCCAGACTTTTGCACTTGTCCATGTGCTGTTTGATCAGTTGTCAAGACAGTTAACTAACCATCCATCCATTTCCTATACGTCTATCCCTATTGGGGTCGCAAGGGGTGTTGGTGCCTATCTCCAGCTCAGTTAACTAACATTACACATTAATTATCATATCAAACCAGTAAAAGGAAGCAAAACATATATAAAAATCAGTGGCAGTTTAGCTCAATGTAACAAAGCATTCGCTTGGTAAAGACCATCTTAAATTATGAGCTTTTAGTTAAAATCTGTGTACATGATGACAAAAATAACACTCCAAAGTTTCCCTTTTAATCATTTAATCTCTCTTTATATAGTGGGAAGTTTTGCAAGAACTCCTCACAGAAATGGCAGACTAACATCTGCTCTTAATACAGGGCAAAGAACTTTCTCTGATCCAGCTCTGTATTCCCCCCATGTAATCAAATTCATCTCACAGCTGTTTTTTTCTAATACTCTTTTTTTGAAAGGTGTAATTTTCATATTGACATGCAAATTATTTCTTCAGGTTCAGATTATTAAAAGAAAACCTTAAATCTCATGTTTTCATTTGTTATAAGCTGCCAATTATTAATAACAACTAGTGTTGCGCCGATACCAGTATAAGCCAGGGCCCCGATATCGCACTAAAATGGTGGTATCGGTATCGCCGAGTACCAACAAATAGGGCACCAATATCATTTTGATGTTTGTATGTCGCTTGAATGCAGCTTTCTCTCTCCCGACACTCACTAGCTCTACTGGATTCACTTTGTATTAGTCTTTTTCCTGCTTTACAAAGGTAGCAGTTTGACAAAGCAATGATGGCAATTATTTTACATCCAAGTAGTATGCAGTTCTTCATATATATACTCACACATCAATATCAAACAGATGGTATCGGTATGGAATCGGTATCGGCTAATACTGCACAGCCAGGTATCGGGTATCGGGGCCAAAAAATGGCATCGGCGCAACACTAATATTAACATAAAAAGGCTTTAAAACATCTGTCTGTATGTAATTAAGTTTCTGGAATAAATTTACTTTTTAATAATATTTTAAATTATTCAGTATGAATGTATGTGTTTTGAATGCTGCTGCAATAGTTCTGATGAACCATCACCATCACCATCATTGGCTTCCTGTTAAATCAAGAGTAGAATTTAAAATCATCCTTCTCACATCTAAAGCGCTTAACTATCAAGCCCCATCATATATCAAAGATCTGATTACCCATATTTTCTTAACAGAGCACTTTGCTCTCAGACTTCAGGTCTGCTGGTGGTTCCTAGAGTCTATAAAAGTAGAATGGGAGGCAGATCCTTTAGTTATCATATTCTTCTCCTGTGCAACCAACTCCCAGATGTGGTTTGTGAGGAAGACACCCTGTCTATTTTAAAGACCAGGCTTAAAACTTTCCTTTTTGATAAAGCTTATATAGTGGCTTAGGTTATCCTGAGTTTGGTAATGCTGCTATAGTTTTAGGCTGCTGGAGGAGATACATATCTATTTATTTCTCTCTGCTGAGTTCTCCTACTGCTCAACAATTTTGCATTTTTTTTTGTTATTTACAACTTTTAACATTTTGTCCTCTCTTTTTTTCCCCTTCATAGTAGGTACACCTCGTTTGCCGTTCCGTTAGCTGTGACATCATCCAGGGGAAGCAGATCATCCACTATTAGCATATACAGTAACATGGAAAGGATTCCTGGAACAAAGTGTGCTTCTGTGTTTCTAGTGTGTCTGCTCTGTCTTCTCTAACTTCTAGTCGGTCAATTTAGATGGCAGTAGACACAGAGCCTGGTTCTGCTGGAGGTCTTCCTTCCTGTTAAAGGGGAGTTTTCCTCTCCACTGTTGCTTCATCCATCCTCGGTGCGAGGGATTGCTGCAAAGCCATCGACAATGCAGACGACTGTCCACTGTGGCTCTACGCTCTTTCATGAGGAGTGAATGCTGCTTTTAAGACTTGATGCAATCTGCTTTGTTTCCTTAGATAGGAAACTTTTTCACTAAGTTGTCTGATTTGATTGAATTTGACTTTGTAAGTGTCTTGAGATGACATGTGTTGTGAATTGTCACGATATAAATATAACTGAATTGAATCGAATGCTAAAAGAATCACAGTAGTGTTAACACTAGCATTGTTAAGTAAAACCACAAACCACAAACATCACTGTGACTCCAGAAACTTGTTTATTGAAGTTTTTGTGCAGCTGCTTCACTACCTTCAGACACTGTGGAGTCGAGCACAGAAGTAAACAGCAGAGTCCTCTGTTGTGAGGCTGGTGATCTGCAGGTACTGTGTGCTGCTGGAAACATCCTGAGTGAAGCTAAAACGGCTCTGAAAAGAGCTGGCATACGTAGCAACAGTTGTTGCAGTGTTTATCCTGCCAATCCACTCAAGACCTTTCCCAGGTTTCTGTCTTATCCAGTTCATGGCGTTGCTTGTCATCGTGTAACCTGATGTAATACAGGAAATCCTCACAGTTTCTCCTGGTTGTTTTACTTCAGAGGGAGGCTGCTGCAGTTTGATCTCACTCCAAACACCTGTAAGAAAAAAAAAGAAAAATATAAAAATACACAAACACACTCACATATATATATATATATATATATATATATATATATATATATATATATATATATATATTACCCAGGTTAACGTGACAAGTTTTTTTTTTTTTTTTTTTTATAAAAAATAAAAAAATGGCATTTTACCTTGAATTGTAAGTAAAAAAAATAAACCCCAGGCCATTCTTGTATCTTTAAGTAGAATACTGAGCACTATAGCTGAGAGTGATATATTGGTGAAGCCCTGTCTTTTCTTCTTCTTCTTCTGATGCTATTACAGCCATGACTGAAGGTCTGTTTATGAAGGAGAAACAATTTGTATGCTCCTCCCCATAGAGTGTTTACAAGGGGGATAAAAAAAGATAACATGGCAGCAGGGGATCAAATCAACCATGTCACCACCATAACCTACTATTAGGCCACAGGGTTAGGAGGTTTTGTAGGCCTCTAACTCCGAAAAAATGTCTTTCTACTGTGCTCTGCCCAATGTGCAGTGTTAATACATGCTATAAATAAATTGTAAACAAATAGCATTATTAATAACATTAGAAATACAATAAAATAATGAATTAAATCATTTTGAAAGTGAAAAACAATATTTTGGTTTAAAAAGCAGATCCATGTGAAAGTTTGATTAGATATCACATAATGAAAAATACCACCATCACCAATGATCACCAGTCAAGTGTCTGGTTCTGCTGGAAATTTGTTCCTGTTAAACAGTAGTGTTCTTCTCCACTGTCGCTACATGCATATTCAGAATGAGGGACTGGTATAAAGTGAATGATACAATGCAAGCTGTGTGCTCATCAAGGAGGAATGAATGCTGCAAATCAATGACTCGAAGCAATCTACTGGGTTTCCTTAGATAGAAAACTTTTTAACCAATCTATCTGATTTGACAGATTTGATGTTGTAAAGTTTCTTGAGATTACTTGTGAATTAGCAGTATATTAAATAAACTGAATTTATTTGAGTGATTATAACTAGTCACTCTTCTCAAACTAAAAAAAAAAAAAACATCAAAATATGTTAAAGCTACAGGAACCCTCAACTGAGAAGAATCAAATGGCACATTGTGGAAATGAACAAAATGTGAAATTATCCTTCTGAAGGGTGAATTATGAAGGTTATTACTACATTAAAAGCCCATAAAAGTATCACCTTTGAGCAGGAATTTGTCAAACATTTAGCCAGTCTATAGCTGTCAAAAAGGGATAAAAAAAGTTTAGGAACAGTAAACACATTATTATTATTAAGGACAAAAATGTATGTTTTTCACAGGTCATTCACCTTAATGCAATTTTAGCACTTGAAACACTTGTAGCTAATGTTGCCATTACATGTAAATCAGTTTGTGTTTGAATTCATACAGAGAAACATTACACAGCTCAAAAACATTAAGAGTGCCTTGTAAAAAAACATTGGAACTTATTTTCCATTACAGCAAACTATTCCATATGATTTAATGCTCTTATGGCACCCTCTGTGTTGGCTTATGGTCTTCATGCACTCAACCATTTTTTTTGATAAGTGTAACTACTTTCTGTATCACTGTGACTCCTTGTGCACAATAACAGATAGCCAAATGCTCAGCTTTCAAACTGTCTGTAGATACTCTTGAATATTATTGTTCTCTCTGGAAACAGTGGACCAGCTTTCATTGACTGAGAATAGTAGATGTAAATACTTGTTTGTCATGGTTTAAGTTTTGCTTGTTTTCACTTTGGACATTTTCTGGACTTTTTCACCATTCAATCAGCCCAGTATACCTCTAGCCATCATTCCACCATAGATCACTTCCACCTGTTGCTCCTAATTAAGTTGAACTTATGTAGGCAGGTGGACCACCTGTCCACCAGCCTACATAAACCCTCCTCAGTCAGCTCATCTCCACCGGAACGTCTCCTCACTCTCGTTCTGCCTCGGTCGCCCTCAGTTTTTCCTACCAAGTGCCTGTGTCTCCTTGCTGCTGGGCTACCATTTTCCACGCAGCTCTAACGTCTGCTCTGCCTGCTCTGCCTGCCCTGCCTGCCCTGGTGGTTCCCTGGTTCTCACCGCTAGATTTGCTCAGCTTTAGGCTTCTCCCGTTGACTTCCTTCTCCTCCTCAGTCTCCGGTTCCTGCTGCCATTATTTACTTGCTCAAGTCTGGTACTGCTCATCCATTTCTCCTGCCACAATTCAACCTTACAAATAAAACTCCTAAATCGTGACTCTGTGTGCAGCTGAATTTTGGGTTCACCAACATCAGTTAATGACAGTATTACTGATTACAGCAATCAACTTCACTAACAATTCAAATGTAGATTATAGCAGTGTAGACACCAACAAAGAGCAGGAAGAGATCAACACAAAACATGTAAACTCATAAAAACATATGGTTATCCTCCAGCTCCATACTTCCATGATTTCTTTTTATGGCAGATAGGAGGTGA
Organism: Fundulus heteroclitus; assembly: GCF_011125445.2. Taxonomy (NCBI): domain Eukaryota; kingdom Metazoa; phylum Chordata; class Actinopteri; order Cyprinodontiformes; family Fundulidae; genus Fundulus; species Fundulus heteroclitus. The sequence continues at coordinate 761,609 of NW_023397417.1, read as the reverse complement.
ATATATAATAATTCTCACGTAGGAGTGGATTAGGAATGCTGTCCATGTATTTTTTTTTATCTAACTTCAATAAAACCAAAACATTAAATGCCACTGAAATAAAATTTGAGTCCAAAATGAACATTTCTGTTCATTTCTACTGCTCGTTTGCGTTGTTCTCTGTTGCTTCTTTCTGAAAGAAACATAGTTGTTTTTTTTATTGTTATTTATTTATTTTTATTTTGAGCTATTTAGAGGTCTTAATGTGACATTATGCATTATCTGTAATTATGCTATTGTAATGATCTTGGCACTGGTGCTGGTCTGATCCTGAACTCAGCACACCTGCTCCACTACACCCTGCATGCAATCATCCTTCACCAGGTCCACCTGTTCTCAACAGCATAAAATCTGCCAACAGACCTGCCACCAGTGCCAGATTGTCTTTCTAGCCATCCCGGTAAGACCTATCCAGCATTCTTTGAACTTTAATCTGCCTGCCTGTTTCCCGACCTGTGTTCTGCCTTCTGTTACCGAGTCTGCCTGATCCTCTTCCGACACTGCCTGCCTGGAATTCGGACCCCATTCTGACTCTGACTGCCCTTCTGGAAACCGGATCGGATCTGCCTCTGGACCCCTGTCTCTGCCAAGCCTGGACTGCCTGCCTGTGTGCCCGACCCTTTCTGCCCGTGAGTAACTGAGCCAGCCTAACCCCTGTGTACCTCTGCATCCAGCCTGTTATCGGACCCGGACCGGACCTTACCTTGCCCTTGGATTGCCCCTCTGTACCGCCGCTGGACCTCTGCCTTCTCGACTCCGACCTCGGACTGCCCTTGGACCACGAACCCGGAAAATCCCCACCATCTCTCGGACCGCTGCCTCCTACTCCGCTCTTCAGCTATAGCCGGCGCTCAGCATTCCCTCTTAATAAGGTTAGTGATCTAGCTCTTGCACGGTGAAATGCAGCTTCCACAGATCACTAACCTGTGTCTCTGTCCCCAGGGGTTTCCAGTCTTAGCGCGGGCGGAAGCGCTCCGAGTTGCCGTGCTCACGCTTGTAAATAAAACGTTACTTAAAACGTCACTGACTTGTCCTGGTTGAATCTTGGGTCCAGTTTCGGTTCGTCACAGCTATAGGAGAAAACAACTAAAAAAGCTTTTGAAAATGTAAAATTATGAAGATTAGATGCCAACAATAATTGCATCCTTTCATCTTATAAGCTCCAGCTGTATATTCCACAGTTTCAAAATACATGTTTATATTAGTCTAGAAAAAATGATAAATCCAGATTTTTTTGTGAAACATATCTGAAAGCTCTTGCAACTGAACTTGTATTTTTGGAAACCATAACTATAAATGTTTTTACTTTTTATTTTCCTTTTTTTTCTATGTTTTCTTTTCTTTTGTAACCAACATAAAAGGAGTGGAAACCTGCAATATGATATATTCAGAGAAAGAGTATCTGCAACATCAAAGTTAGCTGAAATGAAGGTGAAAGGAAGTAGAAATGGATGTTTGAGCATTTAACATTTCTAAGTTCACTTCATTTAATCATTAAGCTAACATACATTCCTAAACTAAGCCAAGGTTTTGGAGTAGTTTGGTTATATTGTAATCAACCCTAAGTTTGACTGCTTAGTTTTTGTACAGGCTTTACTGTAGTTTGTATCACTGTGCGCTGCATCTCACACAGTAATAAACAGCTGTGTCTTCAGGCTGCAGACTCTGTCCTGTTATTGTTACTGTTCCAGCAGAAGTGTCTCTGCTGTAGCTGAACTTGTTCTTCAGAGCATTATTCTGGACTAAGCCCGATGTACCCCACATATGGAAAATCCATTCCATTGGTTTTCCTTTACAATGTCTGATCCAACCTGTTGCATAGTCATCGTCAGTCAAAGAATAACCAGATATGCGGCAGGTGATGGTCAAAGACTCTCCAGGCTGCACAACTTTAGAGTCTGGCTGGATGAGATCGATGCAGTACACACCTGTGGAAACATAAATCAACATTTTGATGAGCATCATTAATGCAAAGGGCAACATACGAAACATCCATACTTGTTGCATATATATATATATATATATATATATATATATATATATATATATATATATATATATATATATATATATATATACAAAACAATTTGAAACTATCATATTTTCTTGGCTCCATGGCATCTAATGTAATGTTCGGTTTGAATGAGTGTAAAGCTCCTCACAGAATTTAGATGTCAGCAGCAGTATCAGAGCTACAGAGAACATGGTTGATGCTGAAGCCAAACTGATGGGAGCTCTTTGTTCCTCTGACTAGGAGAGGCGCTTCACTTCCTTTTAAACAAGCCATATTTGCATATCCTTTCAGTAGGTTGCTTGCACTGACTTGAGTTGGCACCATTATCCAATATCTTGTGTGTTTTTTCATTGCTTTAAAAAAAGTATTAATTTCAACCAAGGAACTGATTTCATAAGTTGTTTTAAAGCTCAAAAAATGCACACTTATTTTAGACTCTATCCTTTATTGTGTTAAAAGATACTAGCAATGATCTGATGAGCATATTTGATTTCACGATTGTCATGTCTTGATTTTTGCAAGCTGGTCCCGTCCTTTTCCTGCTCCATTCTGACCTTGATCATCACAGAGCTGATGTGAATCATGATTGTCAAAGAGACAGAGTTTCCAGGATTTTTGATATATTTTCTAGGTGCTGTCTGATAATCTGTCAGGGCAGTCAACTTGCATTACATGTGAAACAACATATAAAATCAAGAAGTAAAGGAAGCAAAAAAAAAAATTCTAATAATAATAATAATTAACAGTAAAAACATTCAGCTCAATGAAGAAAAGCATTCACCCATTTTGATGATTTGGGATTTTGTTTATGTTTTTCCTTTTTGACTGATTGATCATTCACCAGTCCATCTCAGTCACCTCCCAGCCACACTCAGTACCATAAAATCAGCTCCACCTGTGCTGCTGCCACTAATTATCATCAAGTCATTCCACCTGGTACTCTGTCAATATATAAGCAGAGAAACATATATATATATATATATATATATATATATATATATATATATATATATATATATATATATATATATATATATATATGCAGGTATACATGCATACCTGCCTCACTGAACTACTTCCGGCAAAAACGTCTTTCTTCTCTTCTTACTGCTTGCATCTTACTGCCTTCCAGCTATTGTGTTGCACAGCCTGTTATACCATGGCCCTGTGCTTGCCTGTCCTCACCAGTATGCTTTGCTAGTGCTTGTGTGCGTTGCCTGTTTCAGTTGTTCCTGGGGTTTCTGTGTCCTGCTCTGCTCTCACTAGTGATTCATCGGCATAATGTGGTCCACACAAAAATCTAAAAAGATCTATAAAAAAAAAAGTGCAGTCCTCACTAATAGGGCTATCTTTAATTAACCCTTTATTATCCTACAAAGAAAACCACAAAAACACAAGTTTAGACTGTTCTGCAGAAGAGGGCAGACCAGCTAAGTGAATAACTGCACTCCCTGAAAGTTTGGCTCATCTGCCCCGAGCCACATCTTTCTCATTGTCTTAATTATCAGCTTCAAAGAAGGGACAGGGGGGTTTATAACATGGGGTTTGGCACATAAAGAGGTGTAGGATTACCACACACAGCAATACATTCCTCATCTGGGAAAAGCATCTGTTCTTCCTGTGTGAAATTAAAACATTAGAACATTCCTGCAAGCCAGCTCTTTAAACAGACTAAATGCCTGTAACTTAATAAAAATAAAATTATTACATTCACATTTCTCTAACACTCACGGCAACTCCTACCCAGCCGTACGCTCATTTTAGAGGGACATTGGCGATGCTGAAGGTAAAGTGGTGAATTACAGCCAAACTGCATCATGAATCCTCTAAAATGCAGTTTCACTCCATATCAAACTTCAGTCATAGATCATGCTTGCACTGGTGACCCATATACTCATATATATGACACTTTCAATAAAATAAAATAAATCCTGTAAGACATCCTAAATTTTAAGCAAAAGTCAGCACAGCATTTCTTCGAGATCGTCTAACATCACATTTCTCTCCCCGCTGATCATCAGATGGCGTGTACCACAGATTAACAGATTATTGTGACAAAGGTGTGTGGCAAATACTTTAATAGATACACTTTAGGGATCAAATATTTCCTGGCCAAGGATGATGACTGGCCAAGATGCAGCTTTAGACTGAGAGTGTTGCATTTTGGTGTAACATAAAGGGGAAAGTGGCTACACCTCCCTCCCCTCTGAAAGGCCACTCTCCAAATCCCAGTGTGCTTACTACTCACATTCATGTAGTGCACCTTATGTGTGTTTTTTTTTTTGCTTAATTTTATCTATTGAGGTAACCTCTCATTCCTCCTGGCCTCGCTCCCTCCCAAAGTTTCTTTGCTTTTCTCTGTAGTTGCCATGTCACCATGATAAGAAAAAGATCAGCTGATCCATGTTTAAAACACATTAACATTCATGACATGCTTTGCATTGAACATTTATGGTGGAATCTGGGCGTGTAGAGGACAGAACATGAGGCGGAACCTGGTAAACAAACGTTCAGGTACAGCTGCGATTTATAAAAGGAAATTATGTGCTGGGTGTGCATGCACGTGGTTTTTATCTGGTTTGAATCTAAATTTTTCTTGCCATGCGTACACTTTTAGTATGGATTTTATGCAAAGTTTTTTAAATGAGAACCCTGGAATGGTGTTCTGCTTGCCTCAGTAATCACCACCGTGTTTCGCTTGTGCTGCCTACCTGAACATCTACACCTCTTACAATAAACTTAGCTGCCTCTAATCAGTTCTCGCACTGCTCACCTGTTCCCCAGCCTCCATATACCTGCCGCACTCACTCACTCGCTGCCAGATCGTCTCATTATCTCACATTTGCTTAGCCGCTGTGGTGGTTTCAGTTCTTGTGTGAGTATCGGCTCAATATCGGGTTCACCAAACGCATTTGTTACACAGTATTGATAGACAAACTTCAGTATATCAAAGAGTAAAAACAAATATAAAAATTTATGGGAGAAGTGAGACAACAAAGATTAGGATGAAAATTAGCATGAAATTAGAAGGAAGCATACTGAACGGTCTCTTCCTATGATTTACATACAAAGCCTCTCCAATATAACCAGTTACGTTTACTTGAGTAAACTTTTGAAAAAAAAAAAAATACTAGGATTAGTTTTAGTGTGCCACACTTTTAACTTTAGGGTGATTAATATTTGGAAGTAAATCCACTCTTACTTACAATCTATGCTGTTTTACTTACCTCCAGCTACTTTACTGAATAACTGGAGGTAACCGAATATGTTTCAACTCAAAAAACAACAGAAATGGACAAATATCCTCACAGTTGATTTTAAAGTGATTTTTTTTGTTTGCACATAACATCTCTACCTGCGGAGCCTGCTGTACAATTTGGAGGTCAAGTGAACATACAGTAAAGAGAATGAATCATGACAGGAAAAACTTTAAAATGTTCTCATACACACCACATACATGAACACATACTGTAATAGCTACTGTAAGTATTGATTAGTGACAAAAATACATTTGTAAATGGGTGTTTCCTTTTCCCAAATGAGTTACTTTGTCCTATTCATTTTACTAACCTTACTTTGTGCTTTTGTTAGGCTAACTACATCATTTAAAAAAATGATTCAGATGTGTTCAGTTACCCTGTACTTGAGGAACGTTTTACCAAATACATTTTGTTTTTAAGTAATCTACTGGATGACTGCTTTTCATTTCCACCTGAGTAAAAATATATCAAAGTAGTGCTGTTTGTTTCTTGAGTATGGATTTTAATAACTCTACTCACTTCAGAACATCACAGCTAGCTGCAGTGAACATAAAATAAAAGTTATATACATGTTTGACCATTTGAATGAAACTATTTAAGAGTTCACTTTTACTTCAGCACACATGCATTGTTAAAGTCAGCAGGAGGCTGGGCAGTAGTCAGTCTGGTTACATTATAATGACGCACACCTATGTCTGGCTGCTTAGTTTTTGTACAGGCTTGTCTGTGGTTTGTATCACTGTGCGCGGTATCTCACACAGTAATAAACAGCTGTGTCCTCAGGCTGCAGACTCTGTCCTGTTATTGTTACTGTTCCAGCAGAAGGTTCTCTGCTGTAGCTGAACTTGTTCTTCAGAGCATCATTTTTGTAGAAGGTCCCACTACCCCACATATGGAAAATCCACTCCATCGGTTTTCCTTGACGATGTCTGATCCAACCTGTTGCATAGCTGGTATCAGTCACAGAATAACCAGAGGGTCGACAGGTGATGGTCAGAGATTGTCCAGGCTGCACAACTTTAGAGTCTGGCTGGATGAGATCAATACAGCGAACACCTGTGCAGACAAAGATTATAATTAACAAAGCGAGTCACTCAAATTGTGTCAAATGTAATTCTTAGTTTGAATCAGTAAAAAGCTCCTCACAGGATCCAGCTGTCAGCAGCAGTATCAGAGCTACAGAGAACATGGTTGATGCTGAAGCTAAACTGATGGGAGCTCTTTGTTTCTCTGGCTAAGAGAGGCACTTCCCTTCCTTTTAAACAACCTACATTTGCATATTGTTGAGAATCAGATGCTTTGTACAGACTTCATTTAGGAACAGTGTTTTACTAATCAATGTGTCAGGACTCATCAATTCTTTGAAACCCTCTGGAAATAAAAGCTAAAAGGCCAAAGGGCTAAGATGATCAGATGTCATCAAGGAACTGATGATATGAATGGCAAAACTAAATCTGAGTCGTCAAAGGTTTAAATTGTATTTGTTTGAGTTTTGTTTGACACTTTGTCAAGAAGTCTAACACAAATATTTTTAGAAAGTATTAATCCATACAAATATTATCCCCCATATTGTAACAGACAAGTTTTAAAGAATTATATGTGTGAAAGTTTGTACATGATGGTGTAGACAATATCCACCTAATATATTTTTTCCCTCACTGTTCTACATCCAGAAGCATCCATGTAGCATCAACTCTTCCTCACACTGAGGGAAATATGACATATCTGAACATTTTACAGCATATATTGCTCATGTAGCATGGCTCTGGGCTCAAAAAGGTATATCTGCATTTTTTTGTTAGGGTAACGGTTTTCCTTGTTCCTTCTTCAATGTCATTTTCCCAAGTAATCAATCCTAAATCCATGCATTCCATTCAATTATTCCATGTCCAATATATTTAGATAAATACTTTTTGTTAACCCATGTTGAGTCCGGCCCATGAAACATTCAGGAAATAAAGGCACTTCAAACTTAAGTGAGAAACCAGTGTTGGTGACAAAACTTAAAACAATACATTAAATAGGGGGAATTCATGTTTTTGTAACAATTGTTTTTCAACATAAACATCAACATAAACATTTTATTTATCTTCCTTTTCCAAATCAATCTATTCGACCAAATTTCAAAGTTATTAAGTATAAGAATATCTTTATTTTGTGTTCGCAAACACAGGTTTACATGGTATATCTGTGGACTGATGGCTCCTCCTGTGGTGACTTACAAGTATGACAAAATCCATTGAGTTTTTGTACAGCTCAGCTTTTTGCATGACTTTCTGTATTTTTAAATGGTTTTTATTCTGTTTTTTTTTTAACTTTGTTTCTGACATTGAGTTTTTTTATACTTTTGAACAGTGACCTTGAGTGTCCAGGAAGGTGCCTTTTAAATAAAATGTATTATTATTATTATTAATACACAGCCTTAAGGCTGAAGATTCTGTCTATTCAGTCACTATATTGCTAGAATAAATAAATAAATTACTCAAAACAAATGCAGGCTCAAAAAGTAGATACAATATACAATTATGTGCTATCAATTACAACAACATAATAAAAACCCATTCATTAAAATAAATGATAATTTAATGACTTCCAAATATAGATTTCTATTTCACAACTTAAGTGTTGTATTTTACCTCTTAGCTTGTATGCTTGTTTTATTTTTTATTTAAACCACACATTTTTAATCATACTTTATTTTATCTGTGTATTTTTTACAAGTGATTTTGTCCCCCCCCCCCCACCCCCACCCCCCACCCACACACATATCTTATTCTTTCATTTTTATTTACACCCAAATATATTTACATGTGTTTTTTCCCTCAAAAATATTTTTTTCAATTTATTTTACTGTCCTCTTAATTCCAAACACTGATATATTTCTGCTACTAACATATCCTTGTGGTTTTTCTTCCACAGCGGATTCCTTCAAACCTTTTTATTTCAGTCTTTTCCATGAAGTCTTGTTTTGACTTGGTCTTTTATCAAGTGGTCATACTTTGCAGATGGCAATGTAAAATCAAAAGGGGCGGTCTTTGGAACAGTTTCAGCTTCTCACCTGACCTTTTTGGGCAGAGGTCAAGTCTATAGGAAGCAGCTGCTGAGTGCCTTGTTTTGGAAGGAGCTTGCTGGAGTGTTTAACTTCTATCATGTTATTACTAATGTTACAGTTTGCTGTTTTAATTGTTCAACCTTTTGCTAAAAGTTAAAGCTAAACGAGTTGTGTTGAGTTGTTACTGGAACATTCTGCCTCCTTGTGGTTTAGAAGCAGCATGAATACACTTCAGTGGCGATTTCTCATTGAATACTAGGGAGGTTAAACCTCCGCTGTAAATTTATTAAAATAATAGGTAAAAAATGCATTGTTAAACTTCATAAATGTAGCCATTAACTTGAATTAAATGTGCACTAAAATGTGCTTAATTTCATGAGCATGTTACGCATTAATCAGCTGTTGAGTCCGTACTTGGACAAGCTGCTGAACTCTTGCCGTGGTTTCTGGAGTTTATTATTTCAGAGCACTTCAGAACAGCTATTTTTCCCCATTGTACACAGAGCATTGTAAATAAATCACAAAATCCTAGCGTTATTGCACCATTTGCATCTTGTTAAAGTTTTGTTTGATTGTTTCTTTATCACTGTAGGGAAGCAACTTGTGAGTTAACTTGTTGTTAGCTTAGCCACGGTGGCAGCAGACAGTGTTGCTGCCATTATTTGTAAAAGGAGGCATAACATTGCTATACTTACCTAGTAAACAATCAGTTATGAGTTCCTCAGAAACCACATTTCTCTATGTCACATTGTTTCTTGTCTGTAGAGGTTTTTGTACAGCTGCTCTGCTGCCTTCAGTCACTGTGCTTTGTCGAGCACAGAAGTAAACAGCAGAATCTTCTGCTGTCAGGCTGCTGATCTCGAGGTACTGAGTGCTGCTGGGGACATTTTCAGTCATGATGAAACGACTTTGGAAGGAGCTGCCATAGATGGCATCATTATTACCAGTGTTCATCCACCCAATCCACTCCAGAGCTCTCCCTGGTCTCTGTCTGATCCAGCTCATATCACGGCTTGTCATGCTGTAACCAGAAATGACACAAGACATCTTCACTGTCTCTCCAGGTCTCTTCACCTCAGAGGCTGACTGATCCAGTTTGATCTCACTCCAGGCTCCTGTAAGAAAACATCTTATGGTCATTTTCTGTCAAAATTATAAATAACTGGATGAACTGAATGAGTCAGAAAACAAGCTGAAATTCTCACTGTGAATAAAAACAACAAAAAGAAAACTCCAGATGACTTGACATGATTTCTCCATGATTTTCCAAAAAAAAAAAAAAAACTTTACTGTTGGTATGTATTAAGCTGTTGGTATCAATAAAAGTATGTAATTTTTTGTGTGTGTCTAATGGAAACTGTACAAGAATTGCTGAAGAGAGCTTTTTATAAGAAGAAGGGTTTGCATAGCCCCTCCCCTGACTCTACAGGTTAAAGCTCAGAAATGGGTATGTAGTGCTAAACAGTTTCTTAATTAAATGAACAAAATACTTTTTCTTAAACAGATGGCCCATATTTTTTTAATATGTTTCTTTAAGAAGATGCTGCTCTTTGCTTGATCATCCATCAGTGTGTATTTTATTATTAGGAGGAAATATGAATTACGTTACTCTGTAAAAGTTGAAACGATGTTCAGCTGCAAAGTAGTTTTTTTTCTTTTTTTGAATTATAATTGCTGATACAATCCTCAAGAGCTGTCTACTTCCCTTCGAAAGTATTTATGATGTATCATAATAAATGTCTCTTGATTGAAATAATAAAATTACTTTAAAGATGATATTTAAAAAATAAACAGCCATTGATTAAAAAAACAAACAAACATCAGAAGTCTTAGGGCTCCCCCTCTGGTCACATCATTAATTAATCGTCAAGGCCACTAATAATTCACTGTGGCTCTTTCTCTGTAGACTGACTGTTCCAAACTGTTAAAAATCTGCTACCAGAATAATACACCTGTCAAGTCATTCACAGACTTTCACCAAACAACACGGAAATGGAGGCTCGCTGGCTCAACGCTTCAAATCCAGAGAAAGCTGGAGAAGGCCGGAGAAAACTGGCCTGGTTCTCTATCAAGCACCTTCACTCTGAGCTACCTGCTTGCTTGGCGCCCCGGCCCGAAGAGCCAGCTTCACCCTGGAGTAATTTGTTGCAACCAGATGCCCCAAAGTTAACAGAATGGATAACAGAGGAAGATGTTTAGGAAAGATAACAAAGAAAGTTAAGATGTGATAAAGCCATTTAAAATGGTTTACTTTAAATGTGTTTTTAAGGTTTATCTGAAGTTAAGATCTGGAGCACACAGGCATAGCTACCTTCAAAACAATACTATGCTGATGTGTATCAGGTGTGTTTTAAGGTTATGACAAACTTTATTTCCATAAGGGCTTATACTCCGATGGAATATTAATGTTTGTGTTTTTCGACCTACTCAGTAAAACAAAATAAAGCTTAAAGGCAGAGCTCTCAACTCTCACGCAATGACCATGTTACACAAGCATTTCCCTAACTTCACACGCACACACATGGCATTTCTCACACATAAAAACAACAATGGGCGGATGATCCATTCACAGCACTGTTCATTCAGGTCTCAGTCTAAACCCCGCCTTCTGCAGAGCTGTTTCAGCTTCTGTCATGGCTGCACGCTGGACAAGAAAACAGATCTGCTAACCAGATGCAGTCTAAAACACCACTTAGTCGGTTTATAGGTGTTGTTTTTATTAATTTTGCATTGTTTGCATGTGTTGTGTCTCGATGCCTCAACGTTCTTGCTGGTCCTATCCCCTCTCTTTCCTCCGGAGCCAGGGGCTTTTATCAGCGGCCAGCCAAAACGTGAACCACTATGTTTAATGTCCTTGCGCCCGTAGCAAAATGTCAATTGCAGAGTTTGTAGATGCGCTTCATGTTATTTTGTTCAACGACACAGAACCAGTCTTCATATGCATTTCCCCACTGTTGATTCCTCGCGCAGCACACCAACGGGGGGAAAAAAAATCCACACACCTCACCACTCCAAACCAGTATCATTAAGTATAAATTATGCTGGTAACAGATGTACCAAATTTTACCAAAAAGTGTTTTTTTCTATAGTCACTTTGGAACCAGTGAGGTGCAGAGCTTGAAAAGCTGCTATAGTCATCAAATCTGGGGGTGACGTGCATAAAAGTGCTATATTTCTTAAAGGATTATGCCTTTAAGATTATTAGTGGGCTAAAAGTGAAGCAGGAAGCAATCATTCCATCTGCTCCAACCACAAACAAAATGTTTCCAGAGCACAACTTTAAACTCAGACTTCAGCTTGCATGATCACACTCTAAAGCAGGGATCACCAATCTAATTAAGCAGTGTTAATACGTGTTGTAAATACATTATAAACTTTTCTTAAAATAATTTATTTAGAAAAAATCATCATGTTAAGATATCGACTGGGTCAAGTGGAATGAACTGCTTAGCCCAGAACTGCCTGCCACAGTGAGATAGCACCAGACACAGGAAGATGACTCAAATCTACCAGATAGCGTCCCGGAGGTGACACAGTTTCTCTACTGTTGACACAGTTTGGATGTGTACGGCCCCTGTATGGGTGTGAACCTAAACTTCTTTATAATGTTTGTGTGATGAGCAATCGGGGCTTCTTGCCGATCGAGAGACCATCAGCCCAGATGTGTCTGCAACCGTTTCTCTGTCGTTAGTAGATAAAATATAACTTTAAGTATACTTTTCTGCATAACGCTTCTTGGACCGAAAGTGATATGTAAGTGTGGGTCGTCTGAAGGGTAAACAGGCTGGGTCCATTGAGGGTGTTTCACCACCGACAGGGTGCAGTAGATCATAACTATCATTAATAAAACTATATATATACAGTATATATATATATATATATATATATATATATATATATATATATATATATAGATAGATAGATATATATATATATATATATATATATATATATATAGATAGATAGATAGATAGATAGATAGATAGATAGATAGATAGATAGATAGATAGATAGATAGATCATTTTGTCATCATAACAATTAGAAATTATGTTTGTTATGATGTCATGTGTTACATGTGTGCTGTGGCACATGTAGCTCAATAATTTGATGGTTTAATAGCACTTTCTGGGGTGGTTTCTTAAAACCTTTCACTTGCAGAATAGTTTTTGAGCAGGGTTCCTGCTTCCTGAGTCTCCAACTGTCAAATTGTCCTTCTGCAGATACACCTGATATCTGCTGTTCTCTCTGGAGATGGTGAACTGACCTTTCACTGACTGAGAGTATTAGGTGCTGCCCTCACAATCACTGATAGCCAAAACCCACTTCACGCCTTTTCCAGCTGCCTGTCTGACCCAAGCCATAATTTATTATGACTACCAGACCCAGAATATGTGCAGGTCAGTCTGTGGGATTCTCCAGGCCTCTTTACTACTAGTTCAGACTCCATCAGTGTTTGACCATCAGTACCAGCAGACAGACAGATCATTACCTACCAAACATTAATAGCATTGTTTTCAGCACTTACGAAACTCTTTAAATCAACCTTTGGTTCTTACCAATCCAGGTTACTGTCAGAATGACAAAAGCAATCACAACCTCAGGTCTGATCATTGTAGCATGCATTTGTCTCTGCTCAGTCTACAGTGTGTTTGTCATGGATTATTGCAGACCTTAAAGCAATCAGAGTTTGCAGCTCCTCCCCTTCATAGAGGGTAAGCACTTATGTAAATAGAGAAATTATACATAAATAAATCAATTAATTTTAAGTCCCTGACTGCTGTTGAGTTCTACTGCTGCTTGCTTTGTTGCCTGCAGCTTATTTCTTAAAATCAAAAAAAGAACTACGTGATTACTTTGTGTTTCAGTATAGTTTTGTATAGTTTCTTGAATTGCTTTGATCTTTTATTGTCAAGTTGAATCTTTTCTATAATTATGATATGGAAAAAATTACCTAGAAGGGTCATAGTAAATTTAAAATGATGAGAATTAGGAAGACAATGAGAATAAAATTAGAAGCGGGAATACTAAATGTCATCTTTTAATTGTTGAACCCGCAGCAGTATCTTTTGAGATTTCAAAATGTCTATATTTTGTATATCTTCATACAATGAAACATGCAGTGTTAATCATATCTCTGTAGAAGTACAAAAATATAAAAAAAAACATAACTTCATTTATTTTATGTATTTTTCCCAAATTGTTCTGGCCAGAGCAAAAATGGTAAACATCTGCGATGTGATGTATTCAGAGAAGACATCCCAGCTGGCTGCAGAAGGGATGAAATGAAAGTTCAATTAATGTTTGAGCATTTAACATCTAATACTTCAAAGTTAATTTATAAGTAAGCAAAAATGCATTGTTAAAGTCAGAGGGAGGCGGACAGTAGTCAGTATAGTTACATTATAATGAAGCTTATGTCTGTCTGCTGCCTGCTTAGTTTTTGTACAGGCTTTACTGTGGGTGGCATCACTGTGCGGCATCTCACACAGTAATAAACAGCTGTGTCTTCAGGCTGCAGACTCTGTCCTGTTATTGTTACTGTTCCAGCAGAAGTATCTCTGCTGTAGCTGAACTTGTTCTTCAGAGCATTATTTTTGCGAAGGTCACCATCCCACCACATATGGAAAATCCACTCCATAGGTTTTCCTTGACGATGTCTGATCCAACCTGTTGCATAGCCGCTATCAGTCAAAGAAAAACCAGAGGGCCGACAGGTGATGGTCAGAGATTGTCCAGGCTGCACAACTTTAGAGTCTGGCTGGATGAGATCGATACAGTACACACCTATAGAAACAAAGATAATCATTAACAAAGTGAGTCATTCACATTGCCATTGTGTCAGATGTATTTTTGGTTTGAATCTATAAAAAGCTCCTCACAGGATCCAGATGTCAGCAGCAGAATCAGAGCTACAGAGAACATGGTTGATGCTGAAGCTAAACTGATGGGCGCTCTTTGTTCCTCTGACTAAGAGAGGCACTTCCCTTCCTTTTAAACAACCTACATTTGCATATTGAGAATCAGGTTCTTTGTACAGACTTCATACAGGAGCAGTGTTTTGATATTCTTTTTTACCAACAATTGTGCGTCAGGATTTATCAATACTTCAAAACCCTCTGGCATTTTAGTTGCTGAAGGTGATTTTTCCCCCTAATGTGCTAAGGTGATCAGACATCTTCAAATAGCTGAAAGTGTAAATCCTGAAACCTAAGTTTTCAGAGTTTTTAACTTTATTTAGCTTTACCCTTAGTCAAGCAGCCTCAATATTATATCAATATTAGTCCATGCCAATAATATTCAACTATTGTAAATGGATTAGCCTTAAATAATCAAATTTTAATGTGTTAAATGTTGTACCTTTGTTCTATTATTTTTGTCATGAGTCAACTGAGAGTTTTGCAATAACGCCTCCTCTTATTGAGGGAAACTTTGATATTTCTGTAGATTTTATGGCATATAATTAGCATGGCATTGGCCTCAGAAAATCTGTCTAAATCTTAACTTGGTAGGGTAGTGTTTTTTCCTGCTCCTTTTTCAACACCATCTTCCCAAGTGATCAATCTCAAATAGCACTTATTCCATCAACTTATTTCATGTCCACTGCATTCAGAGAAATATATTTTGTTAAGCCACTTTATCTCTGACCCATTAATCATTCAGGCAATAGAGATAATCATAAATACAGAAAAAAACAGTCTTAGTGTCAAAACCTAAGGAAGTTGTGTTTGTGTGTGTTGGTAAATATTAAATAAAGAAGTTTCCATTGATACAGCTAATTGATGTCATATTACTTGTGGTCTAACAGCTCCTCCTCTGGCAGCTTACAAGTATGACAGGTGCTAGTGAGAGGTTTTTGTACAGCTCTGCTTCTTATTTCTGCTACTCTCTCATCTAGTTATACACAGCAGAATTTTCAGCCTGCAGATTCTGTTCATTCAGTTACTGTGTTCCTGGAAGAAACTGTAGAAATCCTGGAATTTTGTTGCATTAATGTTTGTTGTTTGTGTCCCGTTAATGGGGAGTTTTTGTTTCCACTGTTGCTTCATGCTTGCTCAGTATGAGGGATTGCTGCAAGGCCATGGACAATGCAGATGACTCTCCCTGAGGCTCTACTCTTCTCCAGGAGTGAATGCTGCTTGTCGGGACTTTGAAACAATCAACTGGGTTCCCTTATATAGGACATTTTTGACCAATCTGTAAAATTTGACCCAATCTGTATAATATGATTGAATTTGATTTTGTAAAGTGCCTTGAGATGACATGTTTCATGAATTTGTGCTATATAAATAAAATTGAATTGAATTGAATTAAAGGATTCAACTGCTCTCCAAATCCTCTCCATTCTTTTAACCACAGCCTGATCAAGGGTGTCCAGTATTAGGTAACAGAATACGAGATCTGACGGTTAATAATCAGAGGCCGACATGGCTACACATTCACAGAAGCTGCTTCTATCAGTTGATTAGAGATTAGGCTTATTAGTTGTCAACTACAATTTAATAGAATAGATTTAGAAATGTTTAAAAATTAATGAATAAATGTCAAAACTCAGTACGATGTTAAGAGCAGGGAGAAACCATCATAAAACATGTAGACTCATAAAACCAACATATAGTTAACCCTCCAGCTCCATACTTCCATGATTTCTTTTATGGAAGATAGGGGTGAATATATATTAATTCCCACTTAGGGGTGGATTGGGAATGCTGTTCATGTAAAAAAAAAAAAGAAATCAGTCTAACGTCAATAAAAACTAAACATGAAATGTCACTCAAAATAAAATGTATGTCCAACAGGAACACTTCTGTTGATAGTTTTCAAACTATTTAGAGGTCTTAATTTGACATTATGCATTATCTGGAATTATGTTATTTTAGAAAAAAAGGAAAAAAAGCTGTAATAGATATAAAATGATATACATTAGACAGCAACAAGAATTGGATGCTTTCATCTTTTAAGCTCCACCTGTATTTTCTACAGTTTGAAAATACCTGTTTATTTTTGTTTTGAAAATATGATAAATACAGATTTTTGTTTAATCATGTTTTTGAAACCATTAGTATCTCTTGCAGCTTTACTTATATTTTTGGAAACCAATAGCTATAAGTTTTTGTATTATTATTTATTCTCTTTTGTTTTTCCTTTTTATTTTGTAGCCAACATAAAAAGAGTAGAAATCTGCAATATGATGTATTCAGAGAAAGAGTCTCCACAACATCAAAGCTAGCTGAAGAGAAGGTGAAATGAAGGTTATATGGATGTTTGAGCATTTAACATTCGAAAGTTCACTTAATTTAATTATTAAGCTAACATGCATTCCTAAACTCAGCAGAGACTTTGAAATAGTCTGGTTACATTATAATGAACTCTGTGAAGTCTGACTTCAGGCTGCTTAGTTTTTGTACAGGCTTTATTGTGGTTTGGATCACTGTGCTGTATCTCACACAGTAATAAACAGCTGTGTCTTCAGGCTGCAGACTCTGTCCTGTTATTGTTACTGTTCCAGCAGAAGTGTCTCTGCTGTAGCTGAACTTGTTCTTCAGAGCATCATTTTGGTACAATCTCCCACCACCCCACATATGGAAAATCCACTCCATAGGTTTTCCTTGACGATGTCTGATCCAACCTGTTGCATAGCCGCTATCAGTCAAAGAAAAACCAGAGGGCCGACAGGTGATGGTCAGAGATTGTCCAGGCTGCACAACTTTAGAGTCTGGCTGGATGAGGTCAATACAGTGAACACCTGTGGAAACATAAATCAACATTTTGATGAGCATTATATAAATATAATGGTAATCATATAATGTGAATAATTATGGACCTAAAAAGGTCCATAATTATTGTATATATATATATATATATATATATATATATATATATATATATATATATATATATATATATATATATATATATATATATAAACTGAATCTGTCATATTTTCTTTTTTTGGTTTGAATAAATAAAGCCTCCTCACAGGATCCAGCTGTCAGCAGCAGTATCAGAGCTACAGAGAACATGGTTGATACTGAACCTAAACTGATGGCAGCTCTTTGTTCCTCTGACTAGGAGAGGTGCTTCACTTCCTTTTAAAAAAAAGTCATATTTGCATATCCCTTCAGTAGGTTGCTTCTACTGACTTGAGTTGGCATCGTTATTCAATACATTGTGTGTTTTTTTATTTTCAACCAAGCAACTGATTTCATAGGTTTTTCTCAAGCCCACTTATTTTAGACTCTATCCATTATTTTGTTATGAGATACTTGTAATGATCTGATGAGAATATTTAATTTCACCATTGTCATATCTTGATTTTAGCAACCTGGTCCTGTCCTTTTCCTGCTCCAATCTGACCTTGATCATCACAGAGCTGATATGAATCACGATTCTCAAAGGGACAGAGTTCCCAGGATATTTTTATATATTGTCTAGGTGCTGTTTAATAATCAGTCAGGGCATTCAACTTGCATTACGTCTAAAACAACATATGAATCAAGAAGTAAAGGAAGCAAAAACAAATAAAACAAATAATAATTAAAAAAAACAGTAAACGGTTGGAGCTCTATGTAGAAAGGTATTCACCCATTGACACAAAAAAGGACAAGTATTATTTTTGGAAAATGAATAAATCAGTGAAGCAGGGGTCTGAAAAGTCACTGACAACAGCGCGGGTGTGACAGAGTGTCAGCAGCCTTGGAAAATGACAGGAGGGGATGTGTCTGTCTTTTCACTCTTGCAACTGCTGTCAAGGAGAGTTTTAGGCAGGCATATATCTGAGTGAGCCTCATAAACAGCACTATCTTTTTAAAAAATGTATAACCCACAGGGGAAAGTGGCTCCACCCCCCTCCCCTCTGAAAGGCTGCTCTCCAACCCCCAGTGTGCTTCCCATTGACACCCATGCAGTGCACCATCAGTCAGCTTCCTAAAATGATTAGGAATGTGTTTATGTGTGTGTTTATTTGATTTAATCTATTTATTTCGGTTTTATTTTTTTTTGGTGGGGTGGTCTTTATCTTTGTGTGGGAAACCTCTCATTCCTCCTGGTCTGGCTCTCTTCTCCGAATGTCAGTCTGAACGTACAGCCCCAGAGGATTAGGCTGTCTTCCAATATTTAAAACAGCAATCAGGTTTAATTTATAAGGTTTTGGTTAAATGTGGGCAACATCTGTGCTTTTACAAATTTAATAAACACTTGTAAAAATTTCCCAAAGTCACTATGATAAAAAAAAAGGATCAGCTGGCCCATTTTTAACTCATTAACATTCATGAGGTGCTTTGCATTGACCATTTATGGTGGAATCTGGGCGTTTAGAGTGCAGAACATGAGGCATAATGTGGTAGGCAAATGTTCAGGTACAGTTACGATCAAGAAAGGGAAATTGTGTGCTGATGTCGGTGCCCACTGTTTTAAAAATCTGATTTTTTTTTTGCTCTACGGTACTTTATTTTTCTTGGCCTATGTACACTTCTAGTATAGATTTTATGCAAAGTTTTTTTTTTTTTTAAATGAGACACCTGGAATGGTGTTATACTTTTTTCATACTGTTTTCTGCTTTTTTAGAAAGTCTTGCTCGAACTCCTCACAGGAATGGCAATCAGGAACATTTTCAGATTTAGTCATTAAGGAATGACTTTAGTCTTTAGCCTAACATTTGGTCCTTTTACTGGGCTAGGAACATTCTCTGATCCCACTCTTCATTCATAAATGTATTAAAACTCATCTCATAGCTGCTCTATTTGATAATTTGCTTGCATAAAGTAATTTTTATATTGTGATGAGAATTACTTCTTCATAATCTCTATAAAATGTTTTAAAAGTTATTTAATAATTTCCTATCGATAGTTGCTGTTTATTGATCCACAGTAACTCTGTGGCTCCCTCATGAAGGAAAATGCCTCCTATAGCAAAAGGTTGAACCACTGTTGTTGTTTAAAACAAAGTAAAGCAAAGTTTTAAATTATATCTTCTGACAAAGTTTTTTTAGCAATCTGTTTCAAAGGCAAAGGTTTAGGTAGTCAGATAAAACAATCTCCCAGATTATAACATATAAATGTTTATGCATTTACAAAGTCAAGAGTCATTTGACAGAAATCAGATGTCTCTGTGAACTCATTGCTTCTTGTCTGTAGAGGTTTTTGTACAGCTGCTCAGCTGCTTTCAGTCACTGTGTCTCTCGAGCACAGAAGTAAGCAGCAGAATCTTCTGCTGTCAGGCTCCTGATCTCGAGGTACTGAGTGCTGCTGGGGACATTTTCAGTCATGATGGAACCACTTTGGAAGGAACCTCCATAGATTGCTGAGTTTGTACCAGTATCCATCCTCCCAATCCATTCCAGAGCTCTCCCTGGTTTTTGTCGTATCCAGTGCATGTAGTACTCTGTCATGTCAAAACCAGAAGTTATACAAGAAATCTTCACTGTCTCTCCAGGTCTCTTCGCCACAGAAAGTGACTGTTCCAGTTTTATCTGACTGCAGACTCCTGTAAGATGAAAGTCTTTAGTTAATAATTCTTAAATTAATACATTAATATTCAAATCCATATATAATTCTCACCGTGAATACAAATTACTGTCAGCAAACTACTGATAATTGTTTTCTCCATCCTAAAAAACATATGAATTAAAAGCCCTTAAATTTTGTTTTAATTGTGTTTCAACCTTTCAAGGTTCAACGACAACTATCAGTCAACTAACTGATTGTGGAGATTTATAAGAGGAGGAGATGGCTTATACCCTCCCCCTTTTGTTTTATGTTTTTTTATTTCCTGCCAGACAGACAGGAGAAGCAGATTATTTCTGGGTTTTATTCAGCTAGTTCACTGGTTTGCAGATAGAAACCGCAGAAAACTCAGACCGAAAGCTCTCCATCAGCCAACATTGAATGTTTGTCATTGTCTCATAAACCTACTTTGAAGTAACTGAGAAGAAAATGTTATTTCTTTTCATATAGGTGCATCCCAATAAATTAAAGTTTTCTCAAAACTTTTTTCAGTGATTAAGTTGAAGAAATGAAACTCTGAGGTATATTACACAAAGAGTGATACGTTTTAAGCTTTTTGTAAATGACATCCATTATAATCAATATTTATTGACTGAAATTACATAGCACGTTTCCAGTTACACTGATGACTTAAAGCACTTTACACTATAGCCACATTCACCTAATCACACACACTGAACTAGATCAGTGGGCAACTTGGGTTTAGAGTTTTGCTGAGGGCCATATCAATAAGAAAATCAAATTTACATTCTCCAAATACAAGACAACTATGCTACCTATTGAGCCACAACCACCAATGTTCAGTACAGATTTGTAAATGTCTTGGCTTACGCAATTATTAGACTGTTGATGTGGAAACTGTTCAGTGGAAAGCCAATGACACCTTCCATAAGGGCACATCGCAAAAGAGAATTGCAAAAAAAGCTGGCAGTTCAACAGAAAAAGCTAAGTGGAAGGAAAAATACATGCAAAAAAAAGTGGGGCCTCGTTGTCAGAGAGCCAGCTACTTGTACCCGAGAAAGACTGTAAGGTTCTGGGTTTCAATCTCAGAGACCCCCGATCTGGGTCCCTGAGCAAGACTCTTAGTCCTAGACTTCTCCCCGAGCGCCACACAGTGGCAGCCCACTGCTCGATGAGTGATGGGTTAAATGCAGAGGACAGACGTTACTGGAATGTATGTTGCAATGACAACAAAGATAATTATTATTGAAATAATTATCTGGAACCTTGCGACTATTGTGCAGCAAAACCCACTCAAAAGTTTGGGGTGATTAACAAGTAGAGTAAATGTCTTGATGCATGCCCCAAAGAGAGTCTTTGGGGCATTGTTAAGAGGAGGTGAGAGACAACAGAGCCATCGATGCCCAGGAGCTTAAGACCATTATTAAAGCCACCAAAGCTTCCTTAAAACCTCCAAATCAATGCATGAAATAAATCGCATTTTAATAAATTTGAATGAGTTCAAGTTTTTGAAATGAGCAATTGAAGTAAATTTCTTGATGATATTCTAGTTTATTTAGATTCTCCTTTTCCCAAACTTCCCAGTGTATGCAATAAAATGGTCATTGTATGAGAAAGAGTTTTTGGCAAGAATTGTTCTTGGAACAAGGAAGGAATAATTGCTCTGTAGCACACAAAGGCCTCCTCAAGAACAGTTTAAAAGATCTGAAAGATGAATTGTCTTTTATTTGAAACCAGCACCTGGCCTGTTTCTCGTCCTGCAGATGTTAAAGTCGAGCTGACCTGATATTAAAAACTCATGGAAATATTTTCTAATGGTTTAACGTAGGACATGCAGAGTTTTTTATTGGTTAAAGATTTTTGCATACACACCAGTGGTATGACTTTATATACAAGTGTCATGAACGGAACAGAAGAACCCAGTATTTAGCCAGACAAGCAAGGAGTATAAGAAGTTTTATTAAAAGCACAGTTTATGGGTGTTAGAACCGTTAGAACCGGGGTGACAGAGTGGCAGTGATATAAACGGTTCAAAGTCAAAAACCGCGTAATCAAAAAAGAGCAGGATAATCCAGAACAGAATCCAAGTGCAGAGTCGGGATACAGATCCAAGTCCGCTTCCACAAGCAGGCAAGGTAACACAGACAGGGATCAGGCAAGTTCAGATAGTCCAAGGACAGGATAGGTCAGGTAAAGCAAGATAGGTCAAGTAAGCAGACCGAAACAGGCAGGAAAATCAGGTAACATGTGACAGGCTGGCTCAGATATCCAGAGGCAAATCCGGTCAGTATCAACAGGGTAATCAGAAACAAAGAACGCTGGATATGGCTCACCAATTGGATCGAAAATGATCTGGCCCGACTGCAGCAGGATTAAGTGGGTTTTAATAAGGAGGTGAACAGGTGAACAGAGCAGAGTGCTAATTACAAGTGACAGGTGGAAATAATCAAAGGGAAGATGGAGACTGAAGTGAACCGAACTGACTGACTGTAGGTTAACGGATTTGCAGATCTGACTGGCTGTTAACTGGTGATCGGGGAGTAACAGGCAAACAGATTGAGTGGTGAAGTGAGCTGGCAGATTGCTGGGAAGAGACAGAAGTGGACTGAACTGGTAACAGAGATGTGAACTGATCAAAGTAAAGCAAAGAGCAAACATAAACCAAAACAAAACCCAAATCGAGACAATAAGGCCTATTCTGTAACAGAATTTCAGGAATGTTTGGGCTATTTTAGCCAAGTGCAGATGTTGCTCTGAATAAAAAAAGAAGTTCCCTATGCTTGAGATGTGGACTAAGAATGGCTGTCTGTCTGCTTACCTACATTAAGGTTATTGTTGCCAATTACTTTTCCAACGGACTGCTTTATTCACATATTTCTGAATTGTCTAATAAAAGCTCCATTTCACATGCTGGATCTGTTAATTAAAATTTTATTATCTCCATGTTTTGTGATGATTCTTCCTGTATAGCTTCGTCTTTTTCTTCTTCAACTGTTAACGTTTGTCTTACGGGTAGAGGAGTTCGAGTAGCGGCATCTCTCTACAGGGCTGAGTCCGATGTGTGGTTTTCCAACAGAAATGGACAAATATCCTCACAGTTGATGTTAAAGAAAAAAAATGTGTTTGTACATAACCTTCATTGTTCTGATGTTATTCTCTGCCTGTTGACCCTGGAGGTCAAGTGAACATAAAGTAAAGACAGTGAATCATAACAGGAAAAACTTTACAATGTTCTCATACAAACCACATGCATCAACACATACTGTGATAGCTCCTGTAAGTGTTGATTAGTGACAAAATATATTTGTAAATGGGTGTTTCTTTTTCTCTTATTCATTTTGCTATTTTTTTCTTTGAAATGCCTTACTTTGTGTTTTTGTCAGGCTAACTGCATCTTTTCATAAATTGCATCAGATACTGGGTTCAGTTACCCTATACTTGAGGAACTTTTTACCAAATACATTTTGTTTTTAAGTAATTTACTAGATGACTGCTTTTCATTTCCACCTGAGTAAAAATATATCAAAGTAGTGCTATTTTTACTTCAGTACAGATTTTAATTACTCACATCAGATCATAATAGCTAGCTGTGGTGAACATAAAATGAAAGTTATATAGATGTTTGTCCATTTGGATGACACTATTTAAGAGTTCACTTTTACTTCAGCAAACATGCATTGTTAAAGTCAGCAGGAGGCTGGGCAGTAGTCAGTCTGGTTACATTATAATGACGCCTCTGTCTGTCTGCTGCCTGCTTAGTTTTTGTACAGGCTATACTGTGGTTTGTATCTCTGTGGGGTGTCTCACACAGTAATAAACAGCTGTGTCTTCAGGCTGCAGACTCTGTCCTGTTATTGTTACTGTTCCAGCAGAAGTGTCTCTGCTGTAGCTGAACTTGTTCTTCAGAGCATCATTCTTGGTTAAGCTCCCACTACCCCACATATGGAAAATCCACTCCATCGGTTTTCCTTGACGATGTCTGATCCAACCTGTTGCATAGCTGTTATCAGTCACAGAATAACCAGAGGGTCGACAGGTGATGGTCAGAGATTGTCCAGGCTGCACAACTTCAGAGTCTGGCTGGATGAGGTCAATACAGTGAACACCTGTGCAGACAAAGATAATCATTAACAAAGTGAGTCACTCA
Source organism: Fundulus heteroclitus (assembly GCF_011125445.2). Classification (NCBI taxonomy): domain Eukaryota; kingdom Metazoa; phylum Chordata; class Actinopteri; order Cyprinodontiformes; family Fundulidae; genus Fundulus; species Fundulus heteroclitus. The sequence continues at coordinate 737,634 of NW_023397417.1, read as the reverse complement.
AACTGTCATTGTGTCAAATGTAATTTTTAGTTTGAATCTATAAAAAGCTCCTCACAGGATCCAGCTGTCAGCAGCAGTATCAGAGCTACAGAGAACATGGTTGATGCTGAAGCCAAAGTGGTGGGATCTCTTTGTTCCTCTGACTAAGAGAGGCACTTCCCTTCCTTTAAACAACCTACATTTGCATATTGTTGAGAATCAGATGCTTTGTACAGACTTCATTTAGGAACAGTGTTTTGATATTTTTTACCAATGTGTGTCAGGACTCATCAGTTCTTTCAACCCCTCTGGAAATAAAAAAGTGTTTTTCAGCGGCTAAAAGGCCAACGGGCTAAGATGATCAGATGTCATCAAGGAACTGATGAAATGAATGCTAAAACTAAATCTGAGTTTTCAAAGGTTTAAACTGTATTTGTTTGACTCTTTGTCAAGAAGTCTAACACAAATATTTTTAGAAAGTATCCATACAAATATTATTCCCCATATTGCAAACAGACAAGTTTTAAATAATTCTATTTAAAATGTGTGAAAGTTTGTATCTGGTGGTGTAGACAATATCGACTATATATATTTGTCCCCCACTATTCTACATCCAGACAATGCATATTCCATTAAATTATTCCATGTCCAGTATATTTAGATAGATACTTTTTGTTAACCCATGTTGATTCTGACCCATGAAACATTGAGGCAATAAAGGTACTTCAAACTTAAGTGAGAAACCAGCGTTTGTGACAAAACTTAAAAACAATGCATTAAATAGGAGGAATTAAAGGTAACCTTCACATTTTTGTAACAATATTTTTCTGTCAACATCAACATTTTATTAATCTTTCTTTTCCAAATCAATCTATTCTACCAAATTTCAAAGTTATTGTTAGGTATCAGAAGTTCTTCATTCTGTCTTCGCAAACACTAAATAATTGGTAACATAATATCTGTGGACTGATGGCTCCTCCTGTGGTGACTTACAAGTATGACAAGTTCTATTGAGTCTTTGTACGGCTCAGCTTTTTGCATGAATCTCTCACAGCCTTTGTGTTTTTTAAATGGTTTTTATTCTGTGTTTTTACTTTGTTTCTGACATTGTGTTTTTTATCCTTTTGTACAGTGACCTTGAGTCTCCAGAAAGGTGCCTTTTAAATAAAATGTATTATTATTAATATAATTATTATTATTAATAATAATAATACGCAGCCTTAATGCTGCAAATTCTGTCTATTCAGTCACTATATTGCTGGAATGAATAAATAAATTACTCAACAAAACAAATGCAGGTCCAAAAAGTAGATACAATATACAATTATGTGCCATCAATTACAACAACATAATAAAAACCCATTTATTAAAGAAAATTATAATTTAATGAGCTACAAATATAAATTTCTATTTCAAAATTTAAGTGTTTTATTTTACGTCTTAGCTTGTATGCTTGTTTTATTTTTATTTAAACCACTAATTTTTAATCATACATTATTTTATCAGTTATTTTTCACAAGTAATTTTGTCCCCAACCCCCCCCCCCCCACACACACACATCGCCCAAACACACCTCCTTTTCTTGTATATTTACACCCAAATATATTTACATGTATTTTTCCCTCAAATGCATATTTTTCAAATAATTTTACTTTTAATTCCGAAACACTGATATATTTCTGCTACTAACATATCCCTGTGGCTTTTTCTTCCACAGCGGATTCCTTACAGCCTTTTGTTTTCAGTCCCCTCTTTTTCACTTAGTCTTTTATCAAGTGGTCTTACTTTGCAGATGGCAATGTAATATCAAAGGGGGCGGTCTTTGGAATAGCTTCAGCTTCTCACCTCACCTTTTTGGACCTAGGTCAAGCTTGTAAGAAACAGCTGCTGAGTGCCTGGTTTTGGAAAGGAGCTTGCTGCAGTGGTTTACTTCTGTCATGTTATTACTAATGTTACAGTTTGTTGTTGGAATTGGCCAACCTTTTGCTAAAAGTTAAAACTAAATGTGTTGTGTGGAGTTGTTACTGGAACATTCTGCCTCCTTGTGGTTTAGAAGCAGCATGAATACACTTAAGTGGCAATTTCTCATTGAATATTGTGGAAGTTAAATCTCCCCAGTGAATTTTGTAAAATAATTGGTCAAATATACATTGTTAAACTTTACAAATGGAGTCATTAACCTGAATTATTATTATTATTGTTTGTTTTTTTTCCCCAGTGTCCTGTCTAGCAATGTAGCCATAGGAATTGATGTCTCAATGCCAGATAGAGCTCGACAGATTTTGCTTTTACAAGTGGAGCGAACAGCTTTCACCATAGTGCTCCGCTTGATTTATGCTTGTAAATAGCTTTATTGTGATTCCTACAGGGAGAAATTCAAATTATATGGACACTACAATGGGAGAGTAAAGGAAGAACAAGAAGAGAGAGAAAAAAAAGAGAAGAGGTGAAAGAAAGAAGAGATAAAAGGGAGAGAGTGATAAAACGTTCTCTGTCTGCTCCATCACCTGGAAAGAGAGATGCAAAAAGAACAGCACAACCAACAGACATAAAGCAACAGATACAATCGAATAACGCCTAGATGCCATTGCTAAATCATATGTATTATTATTTAAGCTGACATGTGTAATGTGATACCTGAAAATAGAAAGTAAAAGAACATAAATAAATAAATAAATTATAAGCTTTCTGTATATGTCATGTTCGGCTTGAGATGTTTCGCCCACATGCAGAATACACTCGACAAACAAGGTAGATATAGAAAAAGGTTTATTTAGTAAGGTAACTGGAAACGGCCAGACTACGCCGAACAGGATCGGAACGAGAACCAGGAGGACGGGGAACCGGATCAATCTAGGGGAAGGAGAGATGGATTAGCTACAGAAGGGAAACGAGGGGAGGGTGCTGCTGGACGTAAGCTTACCACTTAGCAGGGAAACCAGACCGGGGAGGAGGCAGTGAGGCTCAGCGCTTGTTAGGTGGAGCCACAGGTGTCTGGGAGACCAGAGAGCGGAGGCAGAGGTGGGTCCGAGCAGCACCAGGATATCCAGAGTCCAGAACAGCGGGAGAGACCAGTAGACGTCTGAAGGAGGTGGGGGTCCGAGGATGAGGAACTGACTTGAGAGGAACACGGAGGAGTCCAGAACAGGAGCCAGCACGGGTGAATGTCCTTGAGGAGTCTGACACAGGAGGAGGACTTCGAAACACGCAGAGGAACCTGGGAGACACAAAGGTAAGAACAATCTTAATGTCTTAACCGAGGATTTGCAGAGCTGGAGGCTACGGCTTGGTTGCATACCACGACGGTAACACTCTGGCATCTTCCTGCTGTCTGTGAGCTGTTTAAATGGAGCTGTCTGGTGCTGCTCAACCATCCGCAGGTGTGTGGGCTCCGCCCCCTTGGTCAACACCAAACACCTGTGGAAGGAAACAAGTGCAGCAGAACCGGCAGCAAGCTACACGGTCCTGCTGGCTGAGTCCTGACAGTATATAAGTGAACATTTAATACCTGGGACCCAGAACCTGTGGGAGTTTGTGAGAGTGCACTAGTTTAGGTAAAAATTATCCAGAAGGAAATAGCTCGATAGTGGTTGTGGAGAACCAAAGGCCCGCCTTCCCCGAGCACAGAGGCAGGAGTCAGGGGACCCATAACCCCGGACTCCCAAAGTGGCCCCTAAAGCAGGACGCCCAGGATGGGCCGACACAGGATATCTGCAACCCCCCCCCCCCCCAAGGAAAGAGGAGAGACGACTCCGAGGAAATCCCCCAGCCACCGCAATGCCAACGCCCCTAAGAGCCGCGGGGACGAGCCCGTGGGCTCCGCCGGCAGCCAGCCCCGCTGAAGTGGTCCCGGCCATGGGCCCTGAGGGCCAGAGGCCCTCAGCAGCTGTTTCTTACAAGCTTGACCTGTCAGGCTCCTGATCTCGAGGTACTGAGTGCTGCTGGGGACATTCTGAGTCATGATGAATCGACTTTGGAAGGAGCTGCCATATCTGGGCCTGTTGTTACCAGTGTTACCGCGAAGCAGCCGCCGGGAGTGGGCCGCAGCAGCATGAATACATTTCAGTGGCAATTTCTCATTGAATACTATGGAAGTTAAACCTCCCCTGTTAATTTCATAAAATAACTGGTCAAATATACATTGTTAAACTTCACAAATGTAGTCATTAACCTGAATTAAATGTGCACTAAAATGTGATTAATTTCATGAGCATGTTACGCATTAACCAGCTGTTGAGTCCGCTCTCGGATGTGCTCTGGAGCAGCAGGACGCTGTCAGTATCTACGCAAAATCCCCTCTGAGGTTTGAGCTTCCGTGCCTTAAAGCAACCAGTGAGAAAGTTGGGCCCCTGAGAGGAAAAAGTGATCATTCACTCAGAACAGTCGTCTTGTGCTGAACTCTTGTATATATTATTAACTCTATATAGTATATTATTTCAGAGCACTTCAGAACAGCTACTTTTCCCCATTGTACACAGAGCATTGTAAATAAATTACAAAATCCTAGCATTTTTGCACTGTTTGCATCTCGTTAAAGTTTTGTTTGATTGTTTCTTTATCACTGTAGGGAAGCAACTTGCGAGTTAACTTGTTATTAGCCCAGCCACAATGGCAGCAGACAGTGTTGCTGCTAACATTGTGGACACTCTAGCAAATGTTTTATTTTAAAGTCTTCCTTATGAGGAAAAATGTTGATTTAAAGAGCAGGGCAGACCAACAACAAATATTTGCTTAATTCAAAAGAAGGGAAAAGGAAACAGTAAGGTTAACTGGCCAGAAGGGAATGTTGTTACAAATCAAATGTTTTTTCATTCATGTTTGTTCTTTTGATGAAACAATCTGATGAATGTGTTGTTTGGTCAAATAAGGGGTTTTCAGATCTGAATAAATTTGAAAGAGGATACAGAAAACATGAGCAGAGCAAAGAACATGTGGTTTGATGAGCAATGTTAAGTTGTTTGGGGAAGGTCAGGGTATATATATATATATATATATATATATATATATATATATATATATATATATATATATATACAAACACAGAGAGAGAGAGAGAGAGAGAGATCTATCTATCTGTTTGAGGATCATCATGAATGTCATTGTCTTGTGGTTTTCAAAATTTAGATGCCAGCATCAGGCTTAATAAACATTTCTACTGTTTGGATAAGCAGCGGCATCTCATTTTTTCCCCAAGCAGAGCTTTATCAGTTTCTAGTTGATTTATAAAAATATTCTGATCCCTGCAGATTGGAGTCTCTTGTTTGCCAGGAGGTCAATGGGACGAGCAATATCCTTGCCTATTATATTTCATTTTAAATCTGGGTCATGTTTCCCCTGCTACAGAAACACTACTCCTTAAATTAATAGAAATCATAAGGAAAATCAATGAATAATAAATAAAAATCATCAACACTAATTAAAAAGAGAGTAACAATAGCACTAATAATGTATGTATGCAGTACTTTGATTATACCCAAAGATTTATCACCAAAGGCAGAATGTTCTTATGTTTGAAAAAATATACTTTCCACAAAATAATTTTATTTCTTATCACTCTTGCATGTCTCCTGATTTAGCTATCAGTAGGACAATACCTAGCTTTATTGTTGTAATAGCTATCCTAAATACAAAAGTTGCATTAAAAAACATGTTTTGTTATTCCTGAATAATTTATAAAACATTATTTTACAAGGGCTCCATGGTCCCTAATAGAATTTGAAATGTAGCCACAAGGTTTGGTCTGAAGAGAACAGTAATGCAAAAGCGGATCCACCATGAAATACTGAAGCAGAAAGTTTAATTTGTTCAGAAAAAACACTATGCTTTCATTTAGTTGCGCACACTTTCATTGGGTTGCATGCACTTTCCCCTGATTGGTCTCATGTATATTTGTCCAACTCTTGGCCGCTTTGGCGCTTCATAAAGCCGACAATCTGACAGAACAGATTTTAAGGCGTGTGCAGTACACACCTGTGGATGTAGATATTAACATTTTGATCAGTATGATATCTGACATCAGGATCCTGCTGTCAGCAGCACTATCAGAGCTATGGAGAACATGATCAATGCTGAACCTAAACTGGTGGAAGTTCTTTCTTCCTCTGACTGACAAGCACTTAACTTCCATTTATGCAAGCTAAAGGTGCTACAATCCGTGCATTAAGCCTGTGCAATAATCCTGTATAAACTGTATAAACTGTGCAATAAGCCTGTGCAATAGTCCTGTATAAACTGTATAATAACATATGTGCAATAACATATTTATACATAGGAGTGTACAGAATTGTATATTGTATATAGCTGTATAACTGTATCTAACTGATTCTACTTACCTACTTTGACACCTTCTTCTGGCTTTTGACTATTGAGCCGATGGGACAAGTGAATTTCTCCACTGTGAGATCAATAAAGCTTATCTTATCTTAAATTTGCATATCTTTTAGTAGTTTGCTGACACAGACTTGAGTTAGCCCCATTATTCAATAACTTGTGTTTTTCAGACTTCAATACTATACAGGACTATCCAATATTGTGTTAAAGGTTGCTTGAGGGGATCTGATGAGAATATTTCACCATTGTCATGTCTAGTTTCTTGCAACCTGGGTATGTCCTTTTGCGTGCACTTTCATTCAGTCGTGCACAGTTTCCCCTGATTGGTCTCAGGTATATTTGTCCAACTATGGGCCGCTTTGGCTTTGCATTAGCACCATTATTCGATAACTCCTTTTTTTCAGACTTCAGTCCTTTAAAAAAAATTGGTTTCAACCAAAGAACTGAATTCAGAAGTTGTTCTTATGCTCATAAAATGCACACAGATACTTTAGACTCTATCCAACATTGTGTTACAAGTTGCTAGAAGGGATGTCATGTCTAGATTCTTGCAACCTGGCTATGTCCTTTTCCTGGATGTTGTCTTACCTTGATCATCGCAGAGCTTATGAAGTGGATCACAAGCCTTAAAGTGACTGAGTTTCCAGAGTTTTTTTATTGCTTGTTCTTGTGCTGTTTGATCTTCTGTCAAGGCAGTCAATTAACCTTACATGTGGAATAACATAAAAAAGAAAAAAAAAGTAAAAAGATTTTTGCTCAATTAAACAAACATTCACTTGTTATTAGCAGGATCATTTTAAATTGCAACATTTTTCTTTACAATATGTGTACACAATGAAAAAAGCAATATTCCTATTATTATTTTTTCACTTGTATTTTTTATCCATTGTGGTCTCCTTTTGTGGAAAGTTTTGCATTAACTCTGGATTCGATATTTAGGATTTTTTACATAAAACCTGCTCCTATTACTGGGCACAATCAGTAGCTCATCTCACTCCTGCTTCTATATAATGATTTGCTTGCAGGAATTCATTTTTATACTTAAAGTTTGTTTGATTTTTTTCTTTTGGTTAGCCATACAACAGATTGTCATATTATAAATAAGACGGATCTAACTGTCAGAAGTATTTGCGACTAAAATGTTGTTATAGAACAACAGTATCATTTGGAAAAGGAGGCATAACATTTTTAGAATTAAATAGTAAATAGTCAGTTCAGTGGTTAGAGCAGCGCGTTTGCACTCAGAGAAGGATGCAAGTACCCAGTTCGATCCCGTGTGCCTGCACTCTGGGTCCTTGAGCAAGACCCTTAACCCCAGATTGCTCCATGGGCACCGCATATGGCAGCCCACTGCTCCCCAAGGGTGATGGGTTAAAAGCGAAGAACAAATTTCGTTGCAATGTATGTTTCAATGACAATAAAGATGATATTACTATTACTAAACAGCCAGTTGAGAGTTCCTCAGAAACCACATGTCTCTGTGATCACATTGTTTCTTGTCTGTAGAGGTTTTTGTACAGCTGCTCTGCTGCCTTCAGTCACTGTGTCTCTCGAGCACAGAAGTAAACAGCAGAATCTTCAGCTGTCAGGCTCCTGATCTCGAGGTACTGAGTGCTGCTGGGGACATTCTCAGTCATGATGAATCGACTTTGGAAGGAGCTGCCATATCTGGGCCTGTTGTTACCAGTGCTCATATACCCCATCCACTCCAGATCTCTCCCTTGTCTCTGTCTGATCCAGTGGATAGTATAGCTTGTCATGCTGTAACCAGAAATGACACAAGACATCTTCACTGTCTCTCCAGGTCTCTTCACCTCAGAGGCTGACTGCTCCAGTTTGATCTCACTCCAGGCTCCTGTAAGAAAACATCCTATGGTAATTTTCTGTCAATATTAAGAATCACTCGATGGACTGAATGAGTCAGAAAACAAGCTGAAATTCTCACTGTGAATAAAAACTACAAAAAGAAAACTCCAGATGACTGATTTTTCCATCATTTGACAAAAAAAACACTTTACTGTTGGTATGTCTTAAACTGTTGGTATCAATAGAAGTATGTAATTTTTTTGTGTGTGTCTAATGTAAACTGTACAAGAATTGCTGAAGAGAGCTTTTTATAAGAAGAAGGGTTTGCTTAGCCCCTCCCCCTGAGTCCATAGGTTAAAGCTCAGAAATGAGTATGTAATACTAAACTGTTTCTTAATTAGAGGAACAAAATACTTTGTCTTAAACAGATGACCTACTGTATATTTTTTCTTTTAATATGTTTCTTTAAGAAGATGCTGCTCTTTGCTTGATCATACATCAGTGTGTATTATATTATTAGCAGGAAATCTGAATTATGTTACTCTGTAAAAGTTGAAACGATATGATGTTCAGCTGCAAAGTAGTTTTTTTTCTTTTTGTAAATTAATTGCTGATACAATCATCAAGAGCTGTCTACTTCCCTTCGAAAATATTTGTGACATCAGAAGTCTTAGGGCTCCCCCTCTGGTCACGACATGAATTAATCCTCAACACCACTAATAATTCACTGTGGCTCTTTCTCTGTAGACTGACTGTTCCAAACTGTTATAAATCTGCTACCAGCATAATACACCTGTCAGGTCATTCACAGACTTTCACTAAACGACACAGGAATGGAGGCTCGCTGGCTCAACGCTTCAGACCCAAAACTTAGAAAGAGGAACAGATTGTGTAAGGTTCAAACATCTTCTGTTATAATAAATGCAGGAAGACTCTGATGCAGCTGCTAAGAAAGCAGGAACAATGGGATGAAGAACATGGCTGAAAGAAGGAGATCTGATCCTCTTTTATGCTGTTTCCAACTGAAGTACTTGCATCTGCATCACCAGCGAAAGCCCAAGTGTCAAACAGACCCTGAAGTGAATGATAAAATGTCATTGTTGTTTATTTCAAACAGGTCTTTAATCATGCAGAAGCATTAGTCTGTACATATGTGCATTTACAAACAGATATTTCTACTAGAAACTGAGTTGTACTATGCAAACCTTATAAACTGCAGATCAGAGAACCCAATATTCAAGCCAGACAAGTAAAAGGTTTATTTTAAGAATAAAACAATTAAAAAAAATCTGACATGTGAAGGAAAATGTCCAGGCGCTGTTTCTGCCAGTAACTGCATATGAATTTTGATGCGAATGAGCACGCAATTCCAGCAAGTTAAAAAAAAAAAAATTATGTGAATAAATATCTGGGTTTTAAATTAGTTTCGTTGGATAAACAAACTATGAGTACTGTGCCTTTTTATATTAATGAATTATTAATTAAGACTTCACCAAAATAAAAAAAAATTGTTCTTGTTGATGTTCATTGGAAAATCAAATATTAAATTAAAAACAAGAAATGCCAACATATAGATTTGAATCTGTGTGGCCTACACTAAGAATATAAAAAAGAAAACAAATCTAAAAGTCAAGTAACTAAACAAATGAGATATTGTGATACACACTCACATATATTATATATAATCTCTCTTGTCTTTCCTTCTATTACTTGTTCTTCCTTTGTCCATAGTTTCATGTCTCTGTTTAGATGAGGGGGACCAGGGCAACAGGCATGGCTGTGTCTGTGCGTATGTGTGCTTACATGCATACGCAAGTTTGTTTTCATGTGGTTTGACTCGTGATTGTTAGTTTGGAGAAGCAGATATCATTCTCTTGTCGCATGACACCATATCCCTACAAGAAGAAACGGGAGAATGAATCACTCTGGGCAGTGAATGTTCAGAGTCACGAGTGCGACAGAATATGAAAGTTCCAGTACCGACCGAGACGTGCATTGACCTGCTCCTCAACTGCACTGAGAAATATACGAATCAGTTAACGAAGTGATTCGGTTCAGTTTGTTCACGCAAATGATTTGTTCTTTTGAACAAATCATTTAGCAAATCATTCAAAAACTACACAACACTACTTCTCTCCAACTGTCGCTACAAGGAGAGAGAGAGAGAGAGAGAGAGCGAGAGAGAGAGAGAGCGAGAGAGAGAGATCAGAGCTTGATCTAAGTTTTATTCTACTGTTTCCCGCTAGATTTCTTCAGAGTTAAATGCCACACTGCTTAATTGCAGCAGGCCATAAGATGGAGGTGGGGCTTAAAGCCACCGTGTTATTGGCTTTGTTGAAAACTAACAGCGGTACAGTGGAGCAGAGCTCTTGCTGGACAAGTAGAGTATTGCTGACAAGACGGGGGCGCGGAAAAGTGCCATAAGGCTGAAGCCACAAGAAATGTGAAACTGTTGCAGAGTCACTCCCTCCCCAAGGGGGTTTCCTCACTGCAGGGTGCCCACTGTTATAAAGTCATGTTCTCCCCTCTTTCATCTTTCTGTTTTCCGTGGGCCCTCATGAGGAGAAGGCCTACATAGGAGAAACAGAGCAACCATTTGTACGAATGGAGTTCGGTGACTGTTATGGGAGTTCTGAACAGATAACTGACTTCCCTGAGTTACTGAAGAAGGAGACGTGATACACAGTTCCAGCACTTTATTGAGAAACAGATCAGAGCAATAGATGAACAAAGTATTCGCATCGCGCGGCTGCAGCCTAGCGTCTGCCCCTGTTTCTGCCCGACCTCGCTTTCGGCTCTCCCTAATACTGCACCGTGGCCTTGGCAGGAGACAAAACAAAGACAGCCCATCCTAGACAGTCGTCAGCCAAAAAGTGTTATGCTGCAGCACTCGGCCTTGCACTCAGTAACAGTGGATTACATACACAGACATCTTGTCTCCTGGCTCTGCTTCCGAGAGGCAACAGGTCACTTTGACTGTAGGGCAAAGATTAATACAACAGTGACCCACAAGCATATGCACAGGCTGGACCAAGCTAAATACTGTCTACTAACTGTGAATCAAAATCAAAACAGCGGTGATCTTTCTAAGCTGTGCCGGAGAAAGATGACCCAGGAGCTGAGCCACAGCTACGCCATGCAGAGATTCCCACGCTGCGACCTCTGCAGGCCGAGCACAGGCCACTGGAGACCTGTGTAAAAGCTCACCTTGGCCAGGTTCTCAATCAAGCACCTTCACCCTGAGCTACCTGCTTGCTTGGTGCCCCGGCCCGAAGAGTCAGCTTCACCCTGGAGTAATGTGTTGCAACCAGAAGCCCCAAAGTTACCAGAATGGATAACAGAGGAAGATGTTTGGCAAACATAAAAGGGAAAGTTAAGTTGTGATAAAGCCATTTAAAATGGTTCACTTTTAATGTGTTTTTAAGGTTTATCTGAAGTAAAGACCTGGAGTAAACTTTATTTCCATAAGGGTTTTATACACCGATTGAACATTAATGTTTGTGTTTTCCGGCCTACTCAGTACAACAAAATATAACTTAAAGGCAGAGCTCTCAACTCTCACGCAATGACCATGTGCACACACGGCATTTCTTACACATAAAAACTACAATGTGCGGATGATCCATTCACAGCACTGTCCATTCAGATCTTAATCTAAACCCCGCCTTCTGCGGAGCTGTTTCAGCTTCTTTCATAGCTTGTGGCAATCAGCAGTTATTCCTGCTGCAGTTCATGTTAACAGAGCAGCAGCATGACTTATCAGAGTTGTAGATAATTTTGGTCTTAACCAGTGGTGAAAGTATAAGCCGGTACAGTCCAGCAGTGCGTAAGCAGGACGCAAGAGAGAAAAGCGGCTTCCAGATAAAACCTTCATTCAGAACCAGTCATGGCTGCACGCTGGATCAGAAAACAGATCCGCTAACCAGATGCAGTCTAAAACACCACTTAGTCGGTTTATGGGTGTTGCTTTTATTAATTTTGCATTGTTTGAACTACATGTGTTGTGTCTCAGTACCTCAACATTCTTGCTGTTCCTCTCTTTCCCCTGGAGCCAGGTGTCATGTTTTTAGATGAACCCGAACGTAACCACACACAGAGTACAGTTAAAAAGAGAGTTTATTGAAGATGATGAATTGTGGAGGAAGATGACCAGAGTTCAGACCAGGCTGGAACTGTAAATGGCTGGAGCTGGCGAGCAGGACGGAGCCAGAGCATGAAGACAGCTGGACCAGCAGAACAGCAGCATGGAGACTTGAGAACCGGAACTTGATCAACAGCACAGCAGAATGGAGACCTGGGAACCAGGCTTGATCAGCAGCATGACTGGATGAATACTTGCACGACTGGAGTGAGAGCAGGACCAGAGTCACAGCAGACAGGCGGAGAACTCAGGCTGGATGAGAACAAGATGAGGTGAGCAGCAAAGAGCAAAATCCACAAGAGTAATCAGAAACCAACAGAACGAACCGGCAGGGGAGGATCGAATGCAGGGAGCTTAAATAGGGAGGCTGACAGGTGTGCTGAATACTGGCTGATTAGTGACTGACAGGTGTAGATGATTACTGAGCATGGAATCAGGAGCTGTATGGAAGGTGGAGAGTGCCATGAAATGTCCATGGTGCAGCAGGCGAGGCTGCACCATGACACCAGGGGCTTTTATAAGCGGCCAGCCTTCAAAATGTGAACCACTAAGGGCCTGCAATGAATTTGCTAACTTCTTTACTGAGAAAATCCTAAAAATTAGAGGATCACTTTGTACTACCATATCAACACCAGAACCAATGCTGCATTCAGCTGGAACTATTTCTGACAAAATGTCCCATTTCAGCCAAATAAACCACAAAACCTCCCCTTTATCAGTAAGATTATTGAAAAAGCTGTGTTTCAACAATTAAACACCTTCTTAACAACGACCAGCAGTTTTGACATTTTCCAGTCAGGTTTCCCTGCTCACCACAGTACAGAGACTGCCCTTATCAAGGTGTTTAATGACATCCATATAAATACAGACTGTGGAAGAACCACCGTGCTGGTTCTATTTGATCTCAGTGCAGCATTTGATACTGTCGATCACTCCATGCCTAGAAGAAATCAATGCCTGGATGTGTCAAAACTTTCTTCAATTGAATAAAAACAAATCTGAAGTAATAATATTTGGACCAATAGAGGAGAGATCAAAAGTTATCTCACAGCTTCAGTCGCTTCAGCTAGGAACCACTAATCAGGCCCGAAACATGGGTGTAGTGATGGACTCAGACCTGAACCTTCAAAAGCATCTAAAGACAATTACAAGGTTGGCTTTCTATCACCTGAGGAACATTTCCAGGATTGAAGGACTAATGTCTCAGAAGGATCTAGAAAGACTAATCCATGCGTTTATATTTAGTAGAATTGATTACTGCAACGGTGTTTTTACAGGTCTGCCTAAAAAGTGGATCAGACAGCTGCAGCTGATCCAGAACGCTGCTGCCCGCGTCCTCACTAAGACTAAGAAAGTAGAGCACATCACCCCAGTTCTAAAGTCCTTACACTGGCTCCCTGTATCTCAGAGAATAGACTTTAAAATACTTCTGTTAGTCTATAAATCCCTAAATGGCTTAGCACCTAAATACATTACAGACTTGTTATCACTGTATCAACCCTCCAAACCACTCAGGTCTTCTGGCTCCAGCCTGCTCTGCATACCTTGAACACAAACCAAACATGGAGAAGCAGCATTTAGTTCCTATGCTCCACTTATCTGGAACAAACTTCCAGAAAACTGTAAAAGTGCGGAAAGCCTGAGTTCTTTAAAATCAATATTAAAAACACATTTGTCTAAATTGCCTTTGACTGTTCTAGTTAAACTGTTCTACTGTTTTTAATGTTATTTTTTGTTTCTACATTCTATCTACTTGCTTTTATTCAGTTTTATTTTCCTATATTTTAATCATGTAAAGCACTTTGCAATGTCTCTGTACTGAATTGTGCTATATAAATAAATTTGCCTTGCCTTGCCTTGCCTAATGTCCTTGCGCCCGTAGCAAAATGTCCTAGTTAAAATCAGTTGGAGAGTTAGTAGTTGGAGAGTTTCATGCTATTTTGTTTAACGACACAGAACCAGTCTTCATATGTATTTCCCCACTGTTTATTCCTTGCGCAGCGCACCAATGGGGGAAAAATCCACCCACCTCACCACTTCAAACCAGTATCAATAAGCATAAATTATGCTGGTACCAGATGTACCAGATGTTACCAAAAAGTGTTTTTTTCTATAGTCACTTTGGAACCAGAGAGGTGCAGAGCTTGAAAAGCTGCTCCTATAGTCATCAAATCTGGGGTTGAAATGCATAAAAAGTGCTATATTTCTCATAGGATTCTGCCTTTAAGACTATTAGTGCGCTAAAAGTGAAGCAGAAAGTATTCATTCCATCTGCTCCATCTGCTCCGACCACAGACAAAATGTGTTCAGAGCACAACTTCAAACTCAGCCTTCAGCTTGCGTAATTACACTCTAGAGCAGGGATGACCAATCTAATTAAGCAGTGTATTTTAGTTAAATAATCATAAAACACTCTTAACAGCTATAAAGGAACTGATGGTCTAAGAGCACCTCTTCTGGGTAATGTGTAATAATACAGCTGTTCAGGCTCAGAGGAGATTTTGTACAGCTCTTCCTCTTGTTTGTGTCACTGTGGCTCTCTGGCACAGTAATACACAGCAGAATCCTCAGGCTGCATATTCCGTCCATTCAGAGTTGCTGTGTTAGTGGAAGAAACAAAGGTGATACTGAACTTGTTTTTCAGTGAATCTTTGTAGTATGTGTTCCATCCGGAGCCTTCTCCAGATCCACCAATCCACTCCAATGCTTTTCCTGCAGGCTGTCTGAGCCAAGCTGTCCAGTAGCTGCTGACAGAATAAGAGACGTGACAGCTGAGGGTCAAAGGCTGACCTGTCTGAACAGTCAGAGAGCCCGGCTGAGTCAGCTCCTCACATTTCACACCTATGAAATGGAAAATGTTTTATAGGAGAGTGAGAACAGTGAGAAGACTAAATCTAATGTCATCCAACTGTCAGTGTCTGAGGGAGACTCACTGGATACAGCAGCCAGCAGCAGCAGCAGATCTACAGAGATCATATTGGTGTTGAATGTGATCAAATGGGAGTTTCGAAATTTCTTCTGTCTGCAAAAGGAATTTATACTAGACCACCAGGAAGCTTATTTGCATAGAGACAGATGGTCTATCCAATCAGACATAACATGTATACTATTAGCATTTGTTTTATGTTTTGTACTGGAATGTGGATGGTGGGAGCCAATTTACTAACTTCGCTCCAATTGGCTTTGTTTGTCACTGTGACTATTGAGCAAAATAATAAACAGCCGAATCTCCAACTGTCAAATTGTTCTTCTGCAGACACGCCTGATATCTGCTGTTCTCTCTGGAGAAGGTGAACCAACCTTTTACTGACTGAGAGTAATTGGTGCTGCCACCACCATCAGTGATAGCTGAAACACACTCCAGCCTTTCCAGCTGCCTGTCTGACCCAAACGTTACCATGACCACCAAAGCCAGAATATGTGCAGGTCAGTCTGTGAGATTCTCCAGGCCTTTTGACCACTGATTCCAACTAGTTAGTGTTTGACCATCAGTACCTGCAGATAGACAGATCATTAGCTACCAAACATTAATAGCTCTTTAAATCAACCTTTGGTTCTTACCAATCCAGGTTACTGTCAGAATGACAAAAGCAATCACATCCTCAGGTCTGATCATTGTAGCATGTATTTGTCTCTGCTCAGTCTACAGTGTGTTTGTCATGGATTTATTGCAGGCCTTGAAACAATTAGAGTTTGATCCCCCCTCTTCATAGGGGGTAAGCACTTATGTAAATAAAGAAAATATACATAAATTTAAATAAATAAAGTAAAACTTAAGTCCCTGACTGCTGTTGAGTTCTACTGCCGCTTGCTTTGTTGCCTGCAGCTTATTTCCTAAAATAAAAAAAAGAACTACATTATTACTTTGTGTTTCAGTATGGTTTTATATAGTTTGTTGAATTGCTTTCATATTTTAATGTTACATTAAATGTTTTCTATAATTATGTTACGGGAAAAATTTAACTAGAACGGTCATAGTAAACATAAAATAGTAAGAATTAGGAAGACAATGAGAATAAAATTAGAAGGGGGAATACTAAATGGCATCCTTTAATTTTTAACCCGCAGCAGTATTTTTTTAAGTTTTCAAAATGTCTTTTTTTATACCTTCTGTCAGGGTTTTGTGGATTGAACCCGAACTCAGCCACACACAGAGCCACAATTAAAGAGTCTTTATTGCAGGGTTTGAGCAGTGGATGAAAAAAACAGGAAACTATACCATACTGGAGCAGAAGTGTGAAGATGGCTGGAGCTGGACGGCAGAGCTGGTGAGGGAGCAGATGCTTGGCAGACGGAGGACGAGGAACACACGTAGACTGAGGACATCTGAAGATTGAAGACGGACCAGCAGTGGGGAACAGACTGAGGGAGTTTATATAGGAGAGCTGGTAGGTGTATTGAGTCCAGGATAACTAGAGCAGCAGGTAAAACAGATCAGGCTTGGAGTGGGACTGAGCAGAGTGGAATGATCCGGAACTGTCCATGGTGAAGCAGGAGGAACTGATCCCTGACACCTTCATACAATGAAACATGCAGATTGTGTGTCAATCATATATCCGTATAAGTACAAAAATAAAAAAATAAAAAAACACAACTTAATTTATTTTATTGTTTGTCAATGTATTTTTCCCAAATTGTTCTGGCCAGCACAAAAATGGTAAACATCTGTGATGTGATGTATTCAGAGAAGACATCCCAGCTGGCTGCAGAAGGGATGAAATGACAGTTCACATAAAGTTTGAGCATTTAAACATATCATATTTCAAAGTTAATTTATAAGTAAGCAAAAATGAATTGTTAAAGTCAGGAGATGGCTGTGCAGTAGTCAGTCTGGTTACATTATAATGACGCCTCTGTCTGTCTGCTGACTGCTTAGTTTTTGTACAGGCTTTACTGTGGTTTGTATCACTGTGTGACATCTCACACAGTAATAAACAGCTGTGTCTTCAGGCTGCAGACTCTGTCCTGTTATTGTTACTGTTCCAGCAGAAGTGTCTCTGCTGTAGCTAAACTTGTTCTTCAGAGCATCATTTTTGTAAAGGTTACCATCCCACCACATATGGAAAATCCACTCCATAGGTTTTCCTTGACGATGTCTGATCCAACCTGTTGCATAGCCGCTATCAGTCAAAGAAAAACCAGAGGGCCGACAGGTGATGGTCAGAGATTGTCCAGGCTGCACAACTGTAGAGTCTGGCTGGATGAGATTGACACAGTACACACCTATAGAAACAAATATAATTATTAACAAAGTGAGTCATTCACATTGCCATTGTGACAGATGTATTTTTGGTTTGAATCTGTAACAAGCTTCTCACATGATCCAGCTGTCAGCAACAGTATCAGAGCTACAGAGAACATGGTTGATGCTGAAGCTAAACTGATGGGAGCTCTTTGTTCCTCTGACTAAGAGAGGCATGTCTCTTCCTTTTTAACAACCTACATTTGCATATATATGCATACTAGGTTTGCATATATTCTTTTTTACCAACCATTGTGTGTCAGGATTCATTAATACTTCAAAACCCTCTGGCATTTTAATTGCTGAAAGGTGAATTTTTCCCCCTAATGTGCTAAGATGATCAGACATCTTCAATGAGCTGAAAGTCCGAAGCATTATACTCTAGCTGACTTTTTAGAGATTTTAACTTTATCCAATTTGACCCTCAGTCAAGGGCTCTCAACAATATATCAATATTAGTCCATACCAATAATATTCAACTATTGTAAACGGATTAGCCTTAAATAATCAAATTTAAATGTGATAAATGTTGTACCTTTGTTCTATTATTTTTGTGATGAGTCAACTGAGAGTTTTGCAGTAACTCCTCACATTAAGGGAAACTTTGATATTTTTGTAGATTTTATGGCATATATTTTTAATGTAGCATGGCATTGGCCTCAGAAAGATCTGTCTGCATCTTAACTTGGTAGGGTAGTGTTTTTTCCTGCTCCTTCTTCAACACCATCTTCCCAAGTGATCAATTTTAAATAGCACTTATTCCATCAAATTATTTCATGTCATCTGCATTCAGAGAAATACTTTTTGTTAAGTCACTTTGTCTCTGACCCATGAATCATTCAGGAAATAGAGATACTCAAAAATACAGAAAAAAACTGTTGTGTTGACAAAACCTAAGGAAGTTGTGTTTGTGTGTGTTGGCAAACGTTAAATAAAGAAGTTTCTATATTTTATATATATATAAAATATATAGGAACATTCTCTAATCCCACTCTTCATTCATAAATGTATTAAAACTCATCTCACAGCTGCTCTATCTAATGATTTGCTTGCATGAAGTCATTTTTATATTGTGATGAGAATTACTTCTTCAGAATCCCTATAAAATGTTTTAAAAGTTCTTTAATCATTTCCTATCGACAGTTGCTGTTTATTGAGCCACAGTAACTATGTGGCTCCCTCATGAAGGAAAATGCCTCCTATACCAAAAGGTTGAACCAATGTTGGTGTTTAAAACAAAGTAAAGCAAAGTTTTACATTATATCTTCTGACAACGTTTTTTTAGCAGTCTGTTCCAAAGGCAAAGGGTTAGGTAGTCGGATAAAACAATCTCCCAGATTATAACATATAAATGTTTATGCATTTACAAAGTTAAACGTCATTTGACAGATATCAGTTGTCTCTGTGAACTCATTGCTTCTTGTCTGTAGAGGTTTTTGTACAGCTGCTTAGCTGCTTTCAATCACTGTGTCTCTCGAGCACAGAAGTAAGCAGCAGAATCTTCAGCTGTCAGGCTGCTGATCTCGAGGTACTGAGTGCTGCTGGGGACATTTTCAGTCATGATGAAACCAGTTTGGAAGGAACCTCCATAGATTGCTGAGTTTGTACCAGTATTCATCCTCCCAATCCATTCCAGAGCTCTCCCTGGTTTTTGTCGTATCCAGTGCATGTAGTGCTCTGTCATGTCAAAACCAGAAGTTATACAAGACATCTTCACTGTCTCTCCAGGTCTCTTTGCCACAGAAGGAGACTGTTCCAGTTTGATCTCACTGAAGACTCCTGTAAGAAGAAAGTGTTTAGTTAATAAATATTAAATTAATACATTAATATTTAAATCCATGTATAATTCTCACCATGAATACAAATTACTGTCAGCAAACTCCAGATAATTGTTTTCTCCATCTAAAAATAAATAAATAATTAAAAGCCCTTAAATTTTGTTTTGATTGTGTTTCAACTTTTCAAGGTTCAATGACAACTATCAGTCAACTAACTGATTGTGGAGATTTATAAGAGGAGAAGTTGGCTTATACCCTCCCCCTTTTGTTTTATGTTTTTTTTCCTGCCAGACAGACAGGAGAAGTAGATTATATCTGGGTTTTACTCAGCTAGTTCACTGGTTTGCAGATAGAAATTGCAGAAAATTCAGACCCAAAGCTCTCCATCAGCCAACATTAACTGTTTGTCATTGTCTCATAAACCTACTTTGAAGTAACTGAGAAGAAAATGTTATTTCTTTTCATATAGGTGCATCCCAATAAATTAAAATTTTCTCAAAACTTTTTGAACCGAACTGACTGACTGTAGGTTAACGGGTGTGCAGATCTGACTGGCTGTTAACTTGTGATCGGGGAGTAACAGGCAAACAGATTGAGTGGTGAAGTGAGCTGGCAGATTGCTGGAAAGAGACAGAACTGAACTGAACTGGTAACAGAGACGTGAACTGATCAAAGTAAAGCAAAGAACAAACATAAACCAAAACAAAACCTAAATCGAGACAATAAGGCCTATTCTGTAACAGAATTTCAGGAATGTTTGGGCTATTTTAGCCAAGTGCAGATGTTGCTCTGAATAAAAAAAGAAGTTCCCTATGTTTGAGATATGGACTAAGAATGGCTGTCTGTCTGCTTACCTACTTTAAGGTTATTGTTGCCAATTACTTTTCCAATGGACTGTTTTATTCACATATTTCTGAATTGTCTAATAAAAGCTCCATTTCACATGCTGGATCTGTTAATTAAAATTTTATTATCTCAATGTTTTGTGAAGATTCTACCTGTATAGCTTCGTCTTTTTCTTCTTCTACTGTTAACGTTTGTCTTACGGTTAGAGGAGTTCGAGTAGCGGCATCTCTCTACAGGGCTGAGTCCGATGTGTGGTTTTCCAACAGAAATGGACAAATATCCTCACAGTTGATGTTAAAGAAAAAAAATGTGTTTGTACATAACTTTCATTGTTCTGATGTTATTCTCTGCCTGTTGACTCTGGAGGTTGGGTGAACATAAAGTAAAGACAGTGAATCATGGATGACACTATTTAAGAGTTCACTTTTACTTCAGCAAACATGCATTGTTAAAGTCAGCAGGAGGCTGGGCAGTAGTCAGTCTGGTTACATTATAATGACTCCTCTGTCTGTCTGCTGGCTGCTTAGTTTTTGTACAGGCTTTACTGTGGTTTGTATCACTGTGCGGCATCTCACACAGTAATAAACAGCTGTGTCTTCAGGCTGCAGACTCTGTCCTGTTATTGTTACTGTTCCAGCAGAAGTGTCTCTGCTGTAGCTGAACTTGTTCTTCAGAGCATCATTCTTGGTTAAGCTCCCACCACCCCACATATGGAAAATCCACTCCATCGGTTTTCCTTGACGATGTCTGATCCAACCTGTTGCATAGCTGTTATCAGTCACAGAATAACCAGAGGGACGACAGGTGATGGTCAGAGATTGTCCAGGCTGCACAACTTTAGAGTCTGGCTGAATGAGGTCAATACAGTGAACACCTGTGCAGACAAAGATAATCATTAACAAAGTGAGTCACTCAAACTGTCATTGTGTCAAATGTAATTTTTTGTTTGAATCTATAAAAAGCTCCTCACAGGATCCAGCTGTCAGCAGCAGTATCAGAGCTACAGAGAACATGGTTGATGCTGAAGCCAAAGTGATGGGAGCTCTTTGTTCCTCTGACTAAGAGAGGCACTTCCCTTCCTTTTAAACAACCTACATTTGCATATTGTTGAGAATCAGATGCTTTGTACAAACTTCATTTAGGAACAGTGTTTTGATATTTTTTTACCAATGTGTGTCAGGACTCATCAGTTCTTCCAACCCCTCTGGAACTAAAAAAGTGTTTTTCAGCAGCTAAAAGGCCAACGGGCTAAGATGATCAGATGTCATCAAGGAACTGATGATATGAATGCTAAAACTAAATCTGAGTTGTCAAAGGTTTAAACTGTATTTGTTTGACTTTTGTTTGACTCTTTGTCAAGAAGTCTAACACAAATATTTTTAGAAAGTATAAATCAATACAAATATTATTCCCCATATTGCAAACAGACAAGTTTTAAATAATTATATTTAAAATGTGTGAAAGTTTGTATCTGATGGTGTAGACAATATCCACCCTATATATTTGTCCCCCACTATTCTACATCCAGACAACTTAGCATCATCTCTTCCTAACATTGAAGGAAATATGACATATTTGAACATTTTACAGCATATATTGCTCATACAGCATGGCTTTTGGCTCAAAAAGATATATCTGCATCTTTCAAGTATTCAATCCTAAATCATGCATATTCCATTAAATTATTCCATGTCCAGTATATTTAGATAGATACTTTTTGTTAACTCATGTTGATTCTGACCCATGAAACATTCAGGCAATAAAGGTGCTTCAAACTTAAGTGAGAAACCAGTGTTTGTGACAAAACTTAAAAACAATGCATTAAATAGGAGGAATTAAAGGTAACCTTCACATTTTTGTAACAATTTTTTTCTGTCAACATCAACATTTTTATTAATCTTTCTTTTCCAAATCAATCTATTCTACCAAATTTCAAAGTTATTGTTAGGTATCAGAAGTTCTTTATTCTGTCTTCGTAAACACTGAATAAACAGGTTTCCTTTGGTACAGAAAATTGGTAACATAATATCTGTGGACTGATGGCTCCTCCTGTGGTGACTTACAAGTATGACAAGTTCTATTGAGTCTTTGTACGGCTCAGCTTTTTGCATGAATCTCTCACAGCCTTTGTGTTTTTTAAATGGTTTTTATTCTGTGTTTTTACTTTGTTTCTTACATTGTATTTTTTATCCTTTTGTACAGTGACCTTGAGTCTCCAGAAAGGTGCATTTTAAATAAAATGCATTCCATCCATCCATTTTCCGAACCGCTTTATCCCTCATGAGGTCGCGGGGGGTGCCGGTGTCTATCTCCAGCGTTCACTGGGCGAGAGGCGGGGTACACCCTGGACAGGTCGCCAGTCTGTCGCAGGGCAACACAGAGACAAACAGGACAAACAACCATTCACGCACACACTCACACCTAAGGACAATTTGGAGAAGCCAATTAACCTAACAGTCATGTTTTTGGTCTGTGGGAGGAAGCCGGAGTACCCTGAGAGAACCCACGCATGCACAGGGAGAACATGCAAACTCCATGCAGAAAGACCCAGGGGTGTACTCGAACCCAGGACCTTCTTGCTGCAAGGCAATGTTGTGGGAGTTTTGGGTGGAATATTAAACAATAGTAACTGAGTTCCCATCTTTACTGAAGGACGAGACGGTGGTATAACGTTCCAGCAATTTTATTGAGAAACAGAGCAGAGATTCACATAGTTGGAAAGTAATCGCACCCTTCGGTTCCGCTGCAGTCTCTGTCTGCCCTGTCTCTGTCTGTGTCGCTTTTCGGGCTTCCCCTAATACTGCACCGTGGCCTTCCCATGAGACAAAACAAAGACAGTCTATCGTAAACAATCAGTATCCCTCAGCAGCTGCAGCATTTGGCCTTGCAATCAGAAAACAGTGGATCTTATACACAGACATCAGGTCTCCAGGCCTCCTCTGTCCGAGTGGTGTGAGGCCATAGTGACTTCAGAATAATAATTCTTATAACATTCCTCTCTTTTTTTTTTTTTTTTTTTTGATGATGGCGTCGTCAGCATCAAGACAAAACAAGATGACCCATCACAAAACACAGAGGAACCATTTCTGTAAACTTGTAAAGTGGGACCCAAAGGGTTCCCGTGTTGGAACCGGGAAGTGCTGGAACTTTTAATACAGATCAACATGAATGCTTCATAGAGCTTTAACACACAAGATCAAAGATTTAGCTTTTGTCTACAATTTAGGATTCATCTAATTAGGTAAGGCCTGTTTTAGGTACCTATGCGCACATTATTTTAAAATTACATTAGACTATGGTAAGCTAAACCCTGTTCAGTAACCAAGGTCGAATCCGTCTACTCTTTACCCACCCTGAATACCCTCCTACTCCTTTCTCCACTCACCCCTACGATGGACAATAATCCAGCACTCCAAACTTACAACACCAGGAGCAAAGGCAGGAGAGGTTCAGTGCGGGCAGGGGAACCTCCAGAAAACGCTACCCCTAGGGGGCAGTAAAAACTGCAAGGCCCCCTCCCAGGGAGATCTGCTCTCGGCCAATCTGAGCCTGAAAACCCTGTATTGAATCTAAGTGTTATCATTACCAGCTAATATTAAAGGATCTTTAGAGCCAATCCGATCCTGGTTCTTCCTATATCAAATCAAAAAGGTGCATAAACCATAGATCCTTGTGTGTCTGAAGCAAACAGTTTCCATTTTTTACCATAAAACCATATTGATAAACATGATGTAACATTAAAGTGTAGATCTCATAACACAAAAAAAATCTAACATGTGAGTCAGTGGAACAGAGCAGTTAAACAAACAGCAACACAATATGAGAAGAGTCCTAAACGTCAAGAACGCAAAGTTAAGAAAGCCTTCAGGCCATTCAGGCACAAGGCAGAAATTAATCTAATCGCGCTTAGGGTCTCTTCAGGCAACTCCTCCCGTTGAAGAATAAGGAATCAGAGTTCTCTGGCTTCTTCATCCCCAGTCCTCTTCTGGTTCCTCCACGCAGGCTGGACGATTGAGCTGGATGGTAATAAGTGTTCAGTTCTGGATGGGCACTGAGCATTTTATTTTGCATTTCTCTCTAATAAAACACTTTGTGAAGATGGTCTGCAGACACGAGTCCTTGTTCCCACTAGAGAACAGAAACAAGGTGTAATTAGTGTTCTTATCAAAACCCCTTTCATGTGTCATTTATTAAAACATTCTTCAAGCACTTTCACATTCAAGATATTTCTGTCCACAATTATTTAGCTCTCAGAATTCTGCAATTCAATTATTAATCAAAATAGTAACCTTTAAGTTCAAATGTATCTGCAGTAAATTCATAATAATTCTTAACAGAATGCTTTCAATGTGTGTCTTAACTGTTGTTGTCTGACAGTTGAAGTTCTCTGCAACACAATTTCATCAACATATTCGTTTCATGACATTTCCCATTTATTTTGAAAACCCAACTGAGAAAAAGAAAGCCTTTCCATGTGAAAGATTTTTCCTCTCTATCTCCCTTTTTTTTTTTTTTTTTTTTTAAAAAAAGCGAGGTGCTGTTCTGCACAGAAAAGACAAAATATTTACACCATGCTGTTACTGTTCAAGGACGCCATGGTTCTACAAACAAAGCAATGAGAGAGAACAGGAGCTTTTGAAAACGCTCTAACATTGTAGAACAACTAAAGCTACTTAAGCAAATCAGAATTAGTTCCCAAATTAATCCTAAAATAAAGTAAACCTTACATTGTGATTATTTATTTATTTATTTATCTTCTTAAACTGAGGATTAAGGACTTTTATTAAGAAGTTCTTGGGTGAACGCGTCTCTGCGTTCCTATTTGTCTAGGCCTCTGCAATCTGATCTATGATCTATGTATTCTGAGTGCCTGGTCAGGAAGGGTTAAGGTTCTCTGAAGCTTTCTGTTTTCAGCAACCCTGAAAACCCAGAACCCTTTACAGTCAGTGTAAGGTGTCAGGTAACCTGTGGGACCACCTCGTCGTCTCTCTGGTTCCGCCAGCTGTGTCAAGTCCACAGCAGCTCATCCCTGGGTGCCATGCCCCAGGGGTCTCCACACCCCCCTGTGTGGAACGTCTCTCATTGTAAGGATCTCACCTTATGTCCCGTTCAAAACAGGAGTTCCAATGTGGGGTGTCTTTGCTGCTTTAATGTTCCTCAGAGAAAACCTTCATTCATTGATACATCTTCAAGCTGTTACCCTTTCATCATCACAGTCCCCCAACCATCCTGACCAGATCCAAAATGTCCCCATAATCTAATCTAATTAAATTAATCTTACTTATTTTCTGTATGTAAAACGATAACCATTAAATTATCCTGATCTAAAAGCTGTCAGGTTAAAGGTTTGCTAAACTCAGTGTTGTGTTTTTTCCCTTAGGATGTTTAACTGGTTAATAAGACTATTGAGATATTTGTGTTCTAGTTGAAAGATATTAAATCTCCATAAATATTGTAACCATTGTACCCTGATGCTTTAATCCTAAATTTACCCATGTTAGTTAGTAGGATGTGTCATTATGCTAATTTTATTGCAACATTACCCATTTTAGCCAGTAACCTTTTCTTTGCGTTTTATTGAAGCCTCAGAGTAGCAGAAATCAGCTTACTCTAAGATGATCATTAAATTAAATGCTATTTAAAAGTTCAGGTTACTATACGTATATAGTGAAAACTAATTAATTCATTTATTTATTTAACTGTTGATATAATACCCACTTAATTTATTAAGTTGCTCCATGATTCCATCAAGGTGCTTCTTTAAAAATTTTCACCTTTACATAATCTTAATGTGTTTCGTAATGTGTGTTTTGTTTTAATTGTGTACAACAAAATCTGAAGTGAAATGCATGAAGTCGTGTCTGCAGAACTCATCTGTGTTTGTTGTCGAAGGTTGTCCGATGCCTCAGTCATAGTCCTTCAATGTCCTTTTCCAGTCCAATGTCTAAATTCAGCAGCCCAACATTCTCCTTCTCATCAACAGTCCATCCTCCAGTCCTCACGCCTGCAAACAGAATGAATTCTGCCAGCATTTTTTGCCAAAGAAAACGCTCCATAGGTTGAAAAGAAATTACAGCAAAGCAGTCACAAACATTTTAACTACAGTGTTCCCTCTAACATGACAAACATAAAAGAAACAAAAGGATAAAAAAAAAAAAAATCAAACTTTGTCTCTGACAAAATAAAACTCAAAACTGGATCAGGCTGAAGTCAATGACATCACCTTTTTTCTTTGTCCCAAGGATCAGCCCCCATGGCACTGCGGCACTGTTTCTGCATTCTCTCGCATCTGAGAATGTCTAAAATGAGACTAAATCTCTATGTTAGCACAATCCCATCATATTGACCAGGTTTCTTTGCAAAGAAAAGAAGCAGAAAGATAGAGCTGTTAATAGCAGAAAGCAACAAACATTTTTAAGACACCACCTTTCCCGCTGGAAGATCTCCTGGCATAACTTGGTTAAAACTAAGTATAATTTAGTATCCAAATCTGATTATAACTCCTTACCGCACTGCTAGCACTGTCTTTTCAGAGTGTTCTGTTGGCAGAAAAGGTGGCGTCTCCTTTAATCTGAAAGCAATAACTCAGAGAAAAACAAGAGTGTTAATAGCATGCAGTTAAAACCCTGGTCCCCTTAGTGTCCCTTTAACGTGATGTTTTTCCCTTTTTTCTCTGATCCTGGGAAGGTTTCTATTCTTCACCTTTCCTTTGAAGCTTTGTTCAAAACCCCTCCAAAAGAAAGAAAAAAACGAAAGAAATGAACCAAAAAAACTAAAACAAAATTGTTTTCCAAGGAGCACAATTATGTCTTTTCCAATATGACATAGGTTTTTGACTTATTACAAACTTTTTGATATCCTTCTGGTCCTTTGACCATGTGTATTTGCTGTTAGTAATACTTTTATTTATATATACCTTTTCAAACCTAATTGGTCAAGGGTGAAACTTTAAAGCAATGATTGTTCCCTTTTAGTTTTTGAGCTTCTAGTGTTTCTCTATAAATGATAAGAGTTTTCCCCATAATTCAGCACATTGAGAAGGCTACCCAAAACAAACCAAGATTAGAATTAAAATTTAACCCTTCAGAAGCTGGCTTTATTTTATTTTTCCCTCTGACATAGTTTTCGTGCCCCAGGCCAGAACACACAGACCCAGCCTCGCCATAAACATTCAGATGTTTACATCATGGTCAGATTTGTTTATCATATCTATTGTCCTTCTCAGGTTATACTGTCCCTCTGAGGTTCGCCTCAGCGCAGCATAACTAATAAAATCAGATGATTTTTTTTACTGATGACGCGTGTAACGTGGCCTTCTAATATTTTGACGCTTTTCAAAATTTCTCATTAGTTGCATTCAAATTTCAAGTAAAAAATAAATAAAATAAATGAATAGAAAACCCTTAGAAAAGCAACCATATTTAGTTCCATACAGTTTGTTCAAAGCACAGTTTTTTCTCATCTATTTAAATCAAAAATCTTGTATATCTAAACTTCTTTCAACTGGACTGGTTTGTGATGAATCATTATTATTATAAGCAATGAGATCTCAGTAATTTTAAATTACTTTAGGGCTAAAAAACAAGTGATAGGATCTCAGCCTAAATTTGTAAAACAGTAAACTTAACAAGCTTATGTAAAGCTTATTTCCAATTTCTAACAAAGCTGAAATATTTCCGTTCAAGCCATGTTAATCTCTCCGTGTATAAATTTAATTTGGTCCTGATATTTAATGTTAAAAAACAAACTTTGTTATTTAAATCTCTCTTTTACTGTACCTCTATTGTTAACATAGTCCATGCTTAAAATGTCATTTGAATTACGGAGCTGCAGTTCTCCCAAAACAAATGAACATTCTGAAACCATGAACATTACTTTTACCCCCGAATTAATTCACACAGACGAACGTTTAGTTACATAGATACATACACACGTACGGTTACATACAAACGATGACATTCAGACAGACAAACACGTGCAGGCCTGCTTTTTCACCATCTTAAATAGTTCTATGTTTTTCATAATTTTTAAACGTCAACGCCGAAAGATGTTTTCAACGCGTTAAGTTCCCGCTTAGTTTAAAAGGTGGAGAGCGTGCGCTGGTTACGACCCCCCGATGTTTCGTCCACACGCGGTTTTACGCTTCAGTCCCGCAAGGATACAACTCTGTGTCTCGCAGACACTTGGACGCTTACCCATTTTTGAAAGTTATACGTCGCTATTAGCAGTTTAAACCAATTTTATCCACAACGGAAGTGCCTAATCGGTCCCCACGTAAACGCTTCCCCGGTGCAACGCCTTTTTAGTTTCGTTTCCGTTTCCTTGTTTTTTATCGCTTTTCTTTTTTTCTCTTAATTTTATTTTTATTATGTAGTAGCAGTACTGCAATAAAATAAAATAATAGTAATAATAATAACCCCTATGTGAGAAATCTGCATGTTTAATCAAATCATTTCAAATCATTTATGCATGCCATGCGTCTGGGCCCCTACGTTTTTCAGCATGAAATCGAACGTCTCACCCTGGGGCAAGGCTTGACCCTGAGAACTCTGCCTTTGACCCATTACACTGACTCTTCCGCTTCCAGACTTTTTTTTTTGTTTGTTTTTATTTATTTTATCCTTTTTTTGTGTTTTTTATTATTTTTTTACTCGTCCTTAGCACGATCGACCAACTAAATGAAAGGCCTCACATCCGATGGTCGCCTTTTTGGTATAATGGTCGGGGTCCCCACTTATCAAAGCTGCAAACGTCTTCGCAACAGTCAAGGACTTAAGCATCCCTGCCGCTTTCATCCACAACAGAAGTGGACAGCCTCTTGCACAAACCCAAGACAAGAGGACTTTAATGGACCAGCTGCAAACTGCTCAGCCGGTCACCTGTTCTCCAGGTGAAAATCACTCTGCCACTCCTCCCCCCTTGTGGGAAAGTCCGTATTTCAGCTGAAAACGTATTCTAATTAAATTTTGAATTTTAGTTTAATGTTTAAACCTTAGTCACCGTTCGGTATTGCGAACCCTGTTTTATTTGCCTTAAGGATTAAATATAATTCATTATTTCTACCGGCTTTTACTTTTACTACCTTTTAGGTTTACAGTTTTAAATTTTAAAATTTCTTGAGGTATACTTTAAAATGGGGTTTAAAATTTAAAAGCTTGCAAGCATTTTTGACCAATTGCGTTTGTTTTTAAAAGAGCTGGAAAATAATCCCCTTACCGTCTCATGAAAGAAAGGTTCGGATCTTCGCGCCGACGCCCAGAGACGCTCCGAGACCAGGAGCTCCTCCATGTCCCTTGAAAATCCATTCGGGGTACCAGAGGCCGGATAACCTCTCCGGGCCGGCCAAAGCAGCTCCTGTCCCCGGACCCCCCGGCTCGTCGGTCGGAGATCTTGTTCGTTTACGCCAAATTGTTGTGGGAGTTTTGGGTGGAATATTAAACAATAGTAACTGAGTTCCCATCTTTACTGAAGGACGAGACGGTGGTATAACGTTCCAGCAATTTTATTGAGAAACAGAGCAGAGATTCACATAGTTGGAAAGTAATCGCACCCTTCGGTTCCGCTGCAGTCTCTGTCTGCCCTGTCTCTGTCTGTGTCGCTTTTCGGGCTTCCCCTAATACTGCACCGTGGCCTTCCCATGAGACAAAACAAAGACAGTCTATCGTAAACAATCAGTATCCCTCAGCAGCTGCAGCATTTGGCCTTGCAATCAGAAAACAGTGGATCTTATACACAGACATCAGGTCTCCAGGCCTCCTCTGTCCGAGTGGTGTGAGGCCATAGTGACTTCAGAATAATAATTCTTATAACAGGCAACAGCGCTACCCACTGTGCCACTGTGCAGTATAAAATGCATTATTATTCTTAATATTATTATTATTAATAATACACAGCCTTAATGCTGCAGATTCTGTCTATTCAGTCACTATATTGCTGGAATGAATAAATAAATTACAAATGCAGGTTCAAAAAGTATATACAATATACAAGTATGTGCCATCAATTACAACAACATAATAAAAAACCTTTTATTAAAGAAAATGATCATTTAATGAGCTACAAATATAGATTTCTATTTCACAATTTAAGTGTTGTATTTTACCTCTTAGCTTGTATGCTTGTTTTATTTTCATTTAAACCCATCCATCCATTTTCCAAACCGCTTAATCCCTCATGGGGTCACGGGGGGTGCTGGTGCCTATCTCCAGCGTTCACTGGGCGATAGGCAGGGTTCACCTGGACAGGTCGCCAGTCTGTTGCAGGGCAACACAGAGAGACAAACAGGACAAACAACCTTTCACACCTAAGGACAATTTGGAGAAGCCAATTAACCTAACAGTCATGTTTTTTTTTGGACTGTGGGAGGAAGCCGGAGTACCCGGAGAGAACCAAAGCATGCACAGGGAGAACATGCAAACTCCATGCAGAAAGACCCAGGGGTGTACTCGAACCCAGGACCTTCTTTCTGCATTGCACTGATATTTCTGCTACTAACATATCCATGTGGCTTTTTCTTCCACAGCGGATTCCTTCAAGCCTTTTTATTTCAGTCCCCTCTTTTTCCATTAAGTCTTGTTTTGACTTGGTCTTTTATCAAGTGGTCTTACTTTGCAGATGGCAATGTAAAATCAAAGGGGGCGGTCTTTGGAACAGCTTCAGCCGCTCACCTTGTCTTTTTGGACCTAGGTCAAGCTTGTAAGAAACAGCTGATGACTGCCTGGTTTTGGAAAGGAGCTTGCTGCAGTGGTGAACTTCTGTCATGTTATTACTAATGTTACAGTTTGCTGTTTGAATTGTGCAACCTTTTGCTATAAGTTAAAACTAAATGTATTGTGTGGAGTTGTTACTGGAACATTCTGCCTCCTTGTCGTTTAAAAGCAGCATGAATACAGTTCAGCGGCATCTTCTCATTGAATATTATGGAAGTTAAACCTCCCCAGTGAATTTTGTAAAATAATTGGTCAAATATACATTGTTAAACTTCACAAATGTAGTCATTAACCTGAATTAAAAGTGCACTAAAATGTGCTTAATTTCATTAACATGTTACACATTAACCAGCTGTTAAGTCCGCTCTCGGATGTGCTCTGGAGCAGCAGGGCGTTGTCAGTCTCTACGTGAAATCCCTGCTGATATTTGAGCTTCCGTGCCGTTTCTTTACAATATGTAAAGCAATGTTCTTGTTTTTTTTACCTGTATTTTTTATCCATTGTTTTCTCCTTTTGTGGAAAGTTTTGCATTAACTCCTTAGAAGAATGGCAACCAGGAATTTTAAGTGGATTAGATATTCAGGATTTTTTAAATTAAATCTGCTACTATAAATGCGCACAATCAGTAGCTCATCTCACTGCTGTTTCTATATAATGATTTGCATGCAGGAATTGATTTTTATACCATCAGGCTCTTTCGGGCTCTCTATGAAATATGTTTTAACTCAGAGCTACAAACATTTCATGAAAGAGAACGTCTCTTATTCCAAAGTGTTGAACCACTGATGGGGTTTAAACAAGCCAAACTAGTGTTAAATGGGATATTCTGAAAAGTCTTTATAACAAAGGCAAAGTTTGTTGAATTTTCTTTTGGTTAGCCATACAACAATTTGTCATTTTGTAAAAAAAAAAAAAAAAAAGACAAATCTAACTGTCTGAAGAATTTGTTGTTGTTGAACATTATTGGAAAAGGAGGCATAATATTTGTATAATTACATAGTAAACAGTCAGTTGAGAGTTCCTCAGAAATCACGTCTCTGTGATCACATTGTTTCTTGTCTGTAGAGGTTTTTGTACAGCTGCTCTGCTGCCTTCAGTCACTGTGTCTCTCGAGCACAGAAGTAAGCAGCAGAATCTTCAGCTGTCAGGCTGCTGATCTCGAGGTACTGAGTGCTGCTGGGGACATTCTCAGTCATGATAAAACGACTTTGGAAGGAGCTGCCATAGGTGGGCCTGTTGTTACCAGTGCTCATATACCCCATCCACTCCAGAGCTCTCCCTGGTCTCTGTCTGATCCAGTGGATATCATAGCTTAGCATGCTGTAACCAGAAATGACACAAGACATCTTCACTGTCTCTCCAGGTCTCTTCACCTCAGAGGCTGACTGCTCCAGTTTGATCTCACTCCAGGCTCCTGTAAGAAAACATATTACGGTTATTTTCTGTCAAAATTATGAATCACTGGATGAACTGAATGAGTCAGAAAACAAGCTGAAATTCTCACGATGAATAAAAACAACAAAAAGAAAACTCCAGATGACTGATTTTTCCATCATTTGACAAAAAAACAAAATAAACAAAAAACACTTTACTGTTGGTATGTATTAAACTGTTGGTATCAATAAAAGTATGTAATTTTTTATGTGTGTCTAATGTAAACTGTACAAGAATTGCTGAAGAGAGCTTTTTATCAGAAGAAGGGTTTGCATAGCCCCTCCCCTGAGGGGAAAAGTGCCATAAGACTGAAGCCACAAGAAATGTGAAACTGTTGCAGAGTCACTCCCTCCCCAAGGGGGTTTCCTCACTGCAGGGTGCCCACTGTTATAGAGCCATGTTCTCC
Source organism: Fundulus heteroclitus (assembly GCF_011125445.2). Taxonomy (NCBI): domain Eukaryota; kingdom Metazoa; phylum Chordata; class Actinopteri; order Cyprinodontiformes; family Fundulidae; genus Fundulus; species Fundulus heteroclitus. The sequence continues at coordinate 704,963 of NW_023397417.1, read as the reverse complement.
CCTCTCTCATCTTTCTGTTTTCTGTGGGCCCTCATGAGGAGGAGGCCTACATAGGAGAGACAGAGCAACTGTGGGTCCGAATTGAGTTCGGTGACCCACAAGCATATGCACAGGCTGGACCAAGCTAAATACTGTCTACTAACTGTCAAAATCAAAACAGCGGTGATCTTTCCAAGCTGTGCCAGAGAAAGCTGACCCGGGAGCTGGGCCACAGCTCTGCCATGCAGAGATCCACACGCTGCGACCTCTGCAGGCTGAGCACAGGCCACTGGAGACCCGTGTAAAAGCTCACCTTGGCCAGGTTCTCAATCAAGCACCTTCACTCTGAGCTACCTGCTTGCTTGGTGCCCCGGCCCGAAGAGCCAGCTTCACCCTGGAGTAATTTGTTGCAACCAGATGCCCCAGAGTTAACAGAATGGATAACAGAGAAGATGTTTGACTAACATAACAGGGAAAGCTAAGTTTTGACAAAGCCATTAAAAATGGTTTACTTTAATGTGTTTTTAAGATTTATCTGAATTAAAGACCTGGAGTAAACTTTAGTAAACTATATTTCCATAAGGGTTTTATACACCGATTGAACATTAATGTTTGTGTTTTCCGGCCTACTCAGTACAACAAAATATATCTTAAAGTCAGAGCTCTCAACTCTCAGGCAATGACCAGGTTACACACGTATTTCCCTGAATTCACATGCACACACATGGCATTTCTTACGCATAAAAACTACAATGGGCGGATAATCCATTCACAGCACTGTCCATTCAGATATCAGTCTAAACCCCGCCTTGCGGAGCTATTTCAGCTTCTTTCATAGCTTGTGGCCATCAGCAGTTATTCCTGCTGCAGTTCATGTTAACAGAGCAGCAGCATGACTTATCAGAGTTGTAGATAATTTTGGTCTTAACCAGTGGTGAAAGTATAAGCCGGTACAGTCCAGCAGTGCGTACGCAGGAGGCAAGAGAGAAAAACGGCTTCCAGATAAAGCCTTCATTCAGAACCAATCATGGCTGCACGCTGGATCAGAAAACAGATCCGCTAATCTAGGCCATGTAGTTGGGCAAGGTCAAGTGCGCCCAATCGCAGCCAAGGTGCAAGCAGTACAGGACTTTCCTGTTCCTGTTACCAAAAAAAGATCTCATGCATTTTCTTGGTCTGGTTGGTTATTATCGTCGTTTTTGTAAAAACTTTTCTTCGGTAGTAGCTCCTTTAACCAGCTTGCTGTCGAAGGATGCCAAGTTTGACTGGTCTCCTTCTTGTCAGCATGCGTTTGAACAGGTGAAACAGCTTCTCTGCTGTGCTCCGGTTTTGGCTGCCCCACGCTTGAATGATCCTTTTCAGCTCCATGTGGATGCCAGCTATGTGGGTGCAGGTGCAGTTTTGACACAAGTGGATGACCTGGAAAATTGCAAGCCAGTCAGTTATTTTTCAAAAAAATGTAATAAACATCAACTAAATTATTCTGTGATCAAAAAGGAGATGCTTGCCTTTATCCTGGCTTTGCAGCACTTTGATGTTTACATGGGTGGTGGTGCTCCTATTGTTGTATATACGGATCATAATCCGCTTACATTTTTGACGACGCTAAAATGTCCTAATCAGCGTTTGGTTCGCTGGTGGCTCTTTTTGCAGTCTTTTTCTTTGGACATACGGTACGTAAAAGGGTGAGATAATGTAGTTGCTGATGTGCTTTCTCGTGCCCCTGTATTGTAAACCATAATATATTGTAGATTTGGTTTTTTTTGGTTTTTTTTTTGATTTGGGGTTCCCTTGTGGGGACCCGTGTTTTGTGGGTGGGGGTGTGACGTCCCCCTCCACTTTACGTGAAGGGATCCGTCAGTTATTGTGTTTTGTCCTGAGGCGGAGCAGAGTGGGCGGGACCAGGATTCGCCAGGGCCAGCGCGTCATCGCCATAGAAGCAGCCGCTTCAGGAAGTGGAGTTGAAGCTGGTGGGAGCGGAGTCGGCTTCTTCACCCAGCTCTGCCCTGCAGAGGTGGCTCTTCCCTTACCCGTCTGGCCACCCTGTCTTTGTTAGGTTTTGCTTGTTTGACCTTTCTTTTCTTTTGCAGGACTTTTCCGTTCGTTCATCACTGGCCCCCATCAACCACAGGGGGGGCCACCTGCTTGTCGTTGTTTGGCTCTGTTTATTTGGTTGGGTTGTTAAATAAAGAGCGTGTTCTTTTGTTGAAGGCCATGTCTCCCTGGATTTTGTTACGGCTCACTGGGGTGGTTTCTTAAAAACTTTCACTTGCAGAATAGTTTTTGAGCAGTGTTCCTGCTTTCTGTGTCACTGTGTACCATTGAGCACAATAATAAACAGCAGAGTCTCCAACTGTCAAATTGTTCTTCTGCAGATACACCTGATATCTGCTGTTCTCTCTGGAGATGGTAAACCAACCTTTCACTGACTGAGAGTAATAGGTGCTACCACCACCATCACTGATAGCTGAAACCCACTCCAGGCGTTTTCCAGCTGCCTGTCTGACCCAAGCCATACCATAATGACTGCCAAACCCAGAATATCTGCAGGTCAGTCTGTGGGATTCTCCAGTCCTTTTGACCACTGGTTCCGACTCCATCAGTGTTTGACCATCAGTACCAGCAGACAGACAGCTCATTAGCTACCAAGCATTAATAGCATTACTTTAAATCAACCTTTGGTTCTTACCATTCCAGGTTACTGTCAGAATGACAAAAGCAATCACAACCTCAGGTCTGATCATTGTAGCATGCATTTGTCTCTGCTCAGTCTACAGTGTGTATGTCATGGATTTATTGCAGGCCTTGAAACAATTAGTTTGCATCAGCTCCCCCCTTCATAGGGGCTAAGTATTAATGCAAATAGAGAGATATACATAAATAAATTAATTAATTTTAAGTACCTGACTGCTGTTGAGTTCTACTTCTGCTTGCTTTGTTGCCTGCAGCTTATTTCCTAAAATCAACAAATTTATATAGTTTCTTTAATTATGTTATGAAACTATGTTATGAAAAAAAATAACTAGAAAGGTCATAGTAAACTTAAAATGATGAGAATTAGGAAGAGAATGAAAATAAAATTAGAAGGGGAAATATTAAATGGCAACCTTTAATTTTTGAACCTGCAGCAGTATTTTTTGAGATTTCAAAATGTCTACATTTTCTATATCTTCATATATTGAAACATGCAGTTTTAATCATATATCTGCACAAGTACAAAAATTAAAACCATAACTTCATTTTTTTAATTGTGTGTTTCCATGTATATTTCCCAAATTTTGCTGACCAGCACAAAAATGATATACATCTGTGATGTGATGTATTCAGAGAAAAAGACGTCCCAGCTGGCTACAGAGGAGATGAAATGAAAGTTGAAATAATGTTTGGGCATTTAAACATCTAATATTTCAAAGTTAATTTATAAGTAAGCAAAAATACATTGTTAAAGTCAGAGGGAGGTGGTGCGGTAGTCAGTATAGTTACATTATAATGAAGCTTATGTCTGTCTGCTGACTGCTTAGTTTTTGTACAGGCTTCACTGTGGTTTGTATCACTGTGCGGCATCTCACACAGTAATAAACAGCTGTGTCTTCAGGCTGCAGACTCTGTCCTGTTATTGTTACTGTTCCAGCAGAAGTATCTCTGCTGTAGCTGAACTTGTTCTTCAGAGCATCATTCTGGAATAAGCCCGATGTACCCCACATATGGAAAATCCATTCCATTGGTTTTCCTTGACGATGTCTGATCCAACCTGTTGCATAGCTGTTGTCAGTCAAAGAATAACCAGAGACCTGGCAGGTGATGGTCAGAGACTGTCCAGGCTGCACAACCTTAGATTCTGGCTGGATGAGATCGATGCAGTACACACCTGTGGAGACATAAATCAACATTTTGATGAGCATCATATGAATATAATTGGAATTATATAATAGGAATAATTATGGACCTAGATAGGTCCATAATTATTGTGTGTGTGTGTGTATATATATACACACACTATATATATATATATATATATATATATATATATATATATATATATATATATATATATATATATATACTGAAACTATCATATTTTCTTTGATTGGTTTGAATAAATAAAGCCTCCTCACAGGATCCAGCTGTCAGCAGCAGTATCAGAGCTAAAGAGAACATGGTTGATACTGAAGCTAAACTGATGGCAGCTCTTTGTTCCTCTGTCTATAGGAGAGTTACTTCACTTCCTTTTAAACAAGCCATATTTGCATATCCTTTCAGTAGGTTGCTTGCACTGACTTGAGTTGGTACCATTATTAAATTCCTTGTGGGTGTTTCAAACTTCGTTGCTTTAAAAAAGTATTATTTTCAACCAGCTAACTGATTTCATAAGTTGTTTTCAAGCTCATAAAAAGCACACTTATTTTAGACTTTATCCATTACTGTGTTATGTGATACTTGTAGTGATATGACCATAATTTTTAATTTCACCGTTGTCATGTCTTGATTTTTGCAACCTGGTCCCTTCCTTTTCCTTCTCCTGTCTGACATTGATCATCACAGAGCTGATGTGAATTACAATTCTCAAAGGGACAGAGTTTCAAGGATTTTTGATCTATTGTCAGGGCAGTCAACTTGCATTACACTGAGACAACATATGAAATCAAGAAGTACAGTAAGTTGTTTTTTTGCAAGATGGATAAATTGGTGAAGCAGGGATCTTAAAAGTCACTGACAACAGCACGGCTGTGACAGAGAGTGTCAGCAGCCTCAGAAAATGACAGGAGGGGGTGTGTCTGTCTTTTCCCTCTTGCAACTGCAATCTAGGGAAGTTTTAGACAGGCACATATCCAAGTGAACCTCATGAACAGTATTGTTATTTTTTATAACCTACAGGGGAAAGTGGCTCCACCTCCCTCACCTCTGAAAGGCCGCTCTCCAACCCCCAGTGCGCTTCCCATGCACCATCCGCCAGCTTCCTAAAATGCTTAGGAGTGGGTGTGTTTGTGTTTTTCATTTTATTTTTTTTTATTTTATCTATTTATTTAGGTTTTAGTTTTTTTTGTTGGTGTTTTTTGGTGGTGGGGGGGGGGGTCTTTATAATCATTGTGTGGGAAACCACATTCCTCCTGGTCTGGCTCTGTTCTCTGAATGTCAATCTGAACGTAAAGCCCCAGAAGATTAGGCTGTCTTCCGATATTTAAACAGCCATCGGGTTTCATTTTTAAGGTTTTGTTAAATGTGCATCTGTGCTTTAACAAATTTATTAAACAAAAATTTCCCAGTTTCTTTGCTTTTCTCCGTGGTTGCCACATCACTATGGTTAAAAAAAAGGATCAGCTGATTATTTTTTAACTCACATTAACATTCATGATGTACTTTGCATTGACCATTTATGGTGGGATCTGGGCCTGTAGAGGGCAGAACATGATGCGGAACCTGGTAGGCAAATGTTCAAGTACAGCTGCGATCTTGAATCGTGTGCTGGTGTGTGTGCCCACGGTGTTATAAATCTGAATTTTTTTTGCTGTACGGCACATTCTTTTTCTTGGCATACGTACACTTTTAGTATGGATTCTACACAAAATCTCTTTAATGAGACCCCTGGAATGGTGTCCTGCCTCCCTCAGTCATTACCACAGTGTTTAGGTTTTGCTGCCTGCCTGCCATCTACAACTCTTAGAATAAACTTTTTTAAATGCAAATAGATTGTGTCTGGCTAGAATATAGGGTTTTTAGATATGAATTCATTATTTTTGTTCAACATCTGTGTACACAATGGTAATGGAAACATTCCCATGTGAATATGTACCTTTTAAATCTTTTATTTTTTGATCCTATTTTCTGCTTTTTTAGAAAGTTTTGCATTAACTCCTCAGAGGAATGGCAATCAGCAAATTGTTCAGGTCTGGTCATTAAAGAATTACTTTAGTTATTAGGCTAACATCTGTTCCAATTACTGGGCAAGGAACATTCTTTGATCCCACTCTTCATTCACACATGTATTAAAACTCATCTCACAGCTGCTGTATCTAATAATTTGCTTGCAGGAAGTCATTTTTATATTGTGATGAGAATTTCTTCTTCAGAATCCCTATAACACGTTTTTTTTCCTTTTTTTTCTTTTATTTTCATATCAAAAAGTGAAAAATATCTAGAATGTTTACGCACAGAGTGTTTTTTTAAGTGTTTATTTCCATTAGTCTAAATAGTTATAGCTTAAAGCCAAGAATTATGTAAGTGGCTACACAATCATAGGGATGACTGCTGCTTACTAGTCAGTTGTCCAGCGGACAGTCTTTGACAACTTCCTCAAGGAGCCACAAAAGGTCATTGCTACATATGCTTCAGTTGGTTAATCACAAAGTGCTCTATCTATGTATGTCATTATAAAGTTGAGAATACAAGTTATTTTAGCTCTAGTATTAAACTTCCACAGTCAGTGATGATTTAGAGGGCGCCATGTTATCTTGCCACGCTGCCCTGAGGAAGGACTTTATGCAACATGTTTACAAGTTATTTAATCATTTCCTATCAACAGTTGCTGTTTATTGACCCACAACAACTCTGAGCTACAAACCCTTCATGAAGGAAAATGCCTCCTAGAGCAAAAGGTTGAACCACTGTTGGTGTTTAACACAAAGTAAAGCTAAGTTTTAAATCATATTTTCTGACAACGTTTTTTAGCAGTCTGTTCCAAAGGCAACGGGTTAGATAGTCAGATAAAACAATCCCCCAGATTATAACATAAATGTTTATGCATTTACAAAGTCAAGAGTCATTTGACAGAAATCAGATGTCTCTGTGAACTCATCGTTTCTTATCTGTAGAGGTTTTTGTACAGCTGCTTAGCTGCTTTCAGTCACTGTGTCTCTTCGAGCACAGAAGTAAACAGCAGAATCTTCTGCTGTCAGGCTCCTGATCTCAAGGTACTGAGTGCTGCTGGGGACATTTTCAGTCATAATGAAACCAGTTTGGAAGGAACCTCCATAGATTGCTGAGTTTTTACCAGTATCCATCCTCCCAATCCATTCCAGAGCTCTCCCTGGTTTTTGTCGTATCCAGTGCATGTAGTACTCTGTCATGTCAAAACCAGAAGTTATACAAGACATCTTCACTGTCTCTCCAGATCTCTTTGCCACAGAAGCAGACTGTTCCAGTTTTATCTGACTGAAGACTCCTGTAAGATTAAAGTGTTTAGTCAGTAAATCATAAATTAATACAGTAATGTTTAAATTCCATATAATTCTCACCATGAATACAAATTACTGTCAGCAAACTCCAGATAATTTTTTTCTCCATCCTAAAAAAAATTTATTAACAGCCCTTAAATTTTGCTTTAAGTATGTTTCAACTTTTCAAGGTTCAATGACAACTATCAGTCAACTAACTGATTGTGGAGATTTATAAGAGGTTCATCCCAATAAATCAACATTTTCTCAAAAAAAAAAAAAATCAAAAAATCAGTGATTAACTTGAAGAAATGACACTCTGAGGTTTGGTCAAGTCCAGATGTTGCTCTGAATAAAAAAGAAGTTCCCCATGCTTGACATGTGGACTAAGAACGGCTGTCTTTCTGCTTACCTACTTTAAGGTTATTGTTGTTATGGTTAAAACAAACGTTATCTCCACAAGGGTTTCATACATTGATGGGATATTAATGTTTATGTTAATATCCCGCACACACTCACACACTCACACCTAAGGACAATTTAGAGAAGCCAATTAAACTAACAGTCATGTTTTTGGACTGTGGGAGGAAGCCGGAGTACCCGGAGAGAATCCACACATGCACAGGCAGAACATGCAAACTCCATGCAGAAAGACCCAGGGTTGGATTTGAACCTTTTTGCTGCAAGGCAACAGTGCTACGCACTGCGCCACTGTGCAGATCCAGCTCTGCCATTTTAAATATGGCAGCTCTGCCATATTTAAAAATAAATACAGAAATAAATAAATGCTCAATAAATAAATAAGCATACAATTAATTGGCACCAAAAATACAATAAACAAATAAATGTAGGTAGAAATTAAAATATACAGTGAGACATAAATGTATATATCTCTTTTAATTAGCTTCTATATGTATTCACCTTTGTAATAATTGCCTTATTTATATATTGTCCTTTATAATCTTCAACTTTATTAATTACTTATTTTTTTAAGGATTTATTTATGTTCATGTTATAATATTTTTGTCTGTTTTATTCTTCCTTTGTGTTTTTTTACCCTATTTATTTCTTCGATGCTATTTATTTCTGCCTGTCGTTTTTACATTTCTGTATGCATTCTGCCTCATTATGCAAATGAGGAGGGGCTGTGTCTTAAGGGGTCAACTTCTGCCCATGCTTGGTTAGCATTTTGCTGCTTTATCAGTCGAATCTACATGGCTTTTCCCTGCCATAAAGCATTGTTTAGTAATGTCAAACTCAGCAGGCAGACCTTCAGTGTCCAATCTCTTAAGGGAAGCTGCTAACCTCCGACCTCTTAAGGGAAGCGTAAGGGGTTGGAGGTTAGCAGCGGACAATAAATAAATAAGGTAATTATTACAAAGGCGAATAAATAAAGAAGCTAATTAAAATAGATATATACATTTATGTCTCACTGTATGATTTAATTTCTACCTACATTTATTTGTTTATTATATTTTTGGTGGCAATTAATTGTATGCTTATTTATTTATTGAGCATGTATTTATTTCTGTATTTATTTTTAAATATGGTAGAGCTAGTCCTCCATACCAGCCCACTCATTATGGCTAAAAAAATAAAGCTGAAGTCTTTAAAGTTACTCTGCTCACCTGTTCCCCAGCCTTCATATACCTGTCTCACTCACCCACTCACTGCCAGGTTGTATCATCACCTCACTTGTGCTCTGCCGCCGTGGTGTTTGCAGTTCTTGTGTGCTTGAGCTGCATAAGTTCAAGTCTGGTTCTGTCAGCAACTCCCGGTCTGTGTCTGCGTTGAACATTTCCATTAAACCGTTTTTTAACGTTATTCTGTGTTCAGCTGGATATCAGGTTCACCAGCAGTATTTGTTACACAATATTGAAAGACAAACTTCTGTAGAGAAAAAAAAATAAATATAAAAAGTTGTGGAAGAAGAAGTGAGATAACAAAGATTAGGATGAAAATGAGCATAAAATTAGAAGGAAGCATGCTGAATGGTAACCTCCTATGATTTACATACAAAGCCTCTCCAATATCACAAGTTACATTTATTTGAAAAACCTTTCGAAAAAAAATACAAAAACAAAAAAAACTTCTAGGATTAATTTTAGTGTGTCATACTTTTAACTTTAGATTGATTGATTAATATTTTGAAGTAAATACACTCTTACTGACAATTTACGCTGTTTTACTTACATCCAGTTACTTTACTGAATACGGATCAAATATATTCAACGGAAAATCCAACAGAAATGGAAAAATATCCTCACAGCTGATGTTAAAGAAAACATTTTTGTTTGTACATAACCTTCATTGTTCTGATGTTATTCTCTGCCTGTTGACCCTGGAGGTCAAGTGAACATAAAGTAAAGACAGTGAATCATAACAGGAAAAACTTTACAATGTTTTCATACATACCACATACATCAACACATACTGTGATAGCTACTGTAAGTGTTGAATAGTGACAAAAACACATTTGTAAATGGGTGTTTCCTTTTCACAAATGAGTTAGTTTATTATGTTATTCATTTTGGTAATTTTCTTTCTTTGAAATGCCTTACTTTGTGTTTTTGTCAGGCTAAGTACATAATTTAAAAAATTGCATCATATGTTGTGTTTCGTTACCCTGTACTTGAGTATCCTTTTACCAAATACATTTTGTTTTTAAGTTATTTACTGGATGACTGCTTTTCATTTCCACTTGAGTAAAAATATATCAAAGTAGTGGTATTTTTTCTTGAGTGCGGATTTTAACTACTCTACTCACTTCAAAACATCATAGCTAGCTGCAGTGAACATAAAATGAAAGTTATATAGATGTTTGACCATTTGAATGACACTATTTAAGAGTTCACTTTTACTTTTAGCAGCAGTATTAGAGCTACAGAGAACATGGTTGATACTGAAGCTAAACTGATGGCAGCTCTTTCTTCCTCTGACTAAGAGAGGCACTTCCCTTCCTTTTAAACAACCTACATTTGCATTTTGTTGAGAAGCAGGTGCTTTGTACAGACTTGATTTAGGAACAGTGTTTTGATATTTTTAACTAAGCGATGTATCAGGACTCATCAGTTCTTTGAAACCCTCTGGTCTTTTGGCTGCTGAGAAATACTTTTTATTCCCTAAGGGCTAAGATGATCAGATGTCATCAATGAGCTGAAGATATGAATGCTCAAACTAAATCAGAGTTTCAGAGGTTTAAATTTCATTTGTTTGAATTTTGTTTGACTCTTTGTCAAGAAGTCTCTATTTTCAGAAAGTATTAATCCATACAAATAATATTCCCCATATTGCAAACACACATGTTTTAAACAATTATATTTAAAATGTGTGAAATGTTGTACCTTATGATTTAGATCAGGGTTTCCCAAAGTGTGGTCCCAAAGTGGCAGCTCTCGCATCCTTGGGGGTGCGCGAGCTGCCACTAGGGGGTGCACGAAGCGAAAACTATAATGGCGTCTGACCATGTTTTTTTCTCCCCAGCAGTAAAGATGTGTAAATAAGCATTTCTTTTGTAAAGTTCAAAAAAATGTTTATTTAATCGATAAATAAAAATGTATTGTAATGATCCTTATTAGACTTTATTGCTAAATGCTGTTGCACACTTATTGTTCCTTTAAATCAGATTGCTTTGGGGTCATAGTGGAAGAAATGTGGGGCTTCCGGGGAGAGGAGTCGTGATCCGGGGGACCGGCGGAGTGAAAGCTTTCCTATCCTGTTCGTCCTAAAATAAAGTGTTAGCAGCAAAACCTTGTCTGGTGCTTGGGTGTCATAACGGAACGATATAGTATTAACACGAAAATGTTTTTATTTAGAAGAAATCTTCTTCTACGCTTCATTATAACATGAAAAATCCGCATTGTGCTGTATTTGCGCATATGGCTTGTGGTCTCTGCTTCAATAATTCTCGCAAATATGCTCAATAGGCTGAAATTAGGGAAACAGGTGAGACATCTAAGGTGAAAGTTAGTCATTAAAGAGGAGAGGAAGAGAGTGAGAGAGAAATTGGAGGCAACAGAGGAGAGAATAGGAACGGATCCGGGAGAAGAAAACAAGCTCCTGACTTTACGTTGTTTACGTCAGCAGAGGAAAAATTTAATTTGGGCCGAAAGTTTTATTTACAAGATTAAATTGAGTGACTCAGTGTCTATGTATTGCGCAGCGCCTACAAACAGCGTTACTGCTCATGGTGCCACGACTTTGAACCGGTGAAAAGCTCTGACGCGCAGGACACGCACTCCGGTGTCGTTACCGCTGGTCCTGGGGGGGATTTCTTGAGTATGCTCACGCACAGATCTGTAATACTTCTCATTGCGATTTGGACAGGCGCAGACTGCACCGTGCAGTTCGTTTTAAAGAGGCAGTTTTAGCACATATTCAGATGGAAACGGGCTGGGGGAGCCGAGGTGTTGCTGTGGGCGTGTTTACCTGCTGAAGGTAACCGCTGTGAAACAATCAGAAAGATTTCTCTGATTAATAACATCTTTATGGAGCGCTAGAGTTATTGTTACTCTGTGCTGCTTTACCAGTTCTCGCTCGCTCGCTCTTCATCGGACACAAATCAAACTACTTTGTGTTTGTATTTTACGTTGTACTCAGATTTAGAGGCTTTGTTACGACATTTCAGTTGTAACTGCAACTGTTTACATGTACAGGGGTTGGACATTAAAAATGAAACAACTCTCATTTTAGTGTAGGAGGTTTCATGGCTAAATTGGACCAGCCTGGTGGCTATTCTTCATTAATTGCACATTGAACCAATAAGAGCAGAGTGTGAAGGTCCAATTAGCATGGTAAGAGCACAGTTTTGCACAAAATTTTGCAATGCACACAACATTATGGGTTATATACCAGAGTTCAAAAGAGGAGAAATTGTTGGTGCACGTCTTGCTGGCGCATCTGTGACCAAGACAGCAAGTCTTTGTGATGTATCAAGAGCCAAGGTATCCAGGGTAATGTCAGCATACCACCAAGAAGGACGAACCACACCCAACAGGATTAACTGTGAACGCAAGAGGAAGCTGTCTGAAAGGGATGTTCGGGTGCTAACCCGTATTGTATCCAAAAAAACATCAAACCACGGCTCCCCAAATCACGGCAGAATTAAACGTGCACCTCAACTCTCCTGTTTCCACCAAAGCTGTCCGTCGGGAGCTCCACAGTGTCAATATCCAAGGCCGGGCTGCTAGAGCCAAACCTTTGGTCACTCGTGCCAATGCCAAACGTCGGTTTCAATGGTGCAAGGAGCGCAAATCTTGGGCTGTGGACAATTTGAAACATGTATTGTTCTCTGATGAGTCCACCTTTACTGTTTTCCCCACATCCGGGAGAGTTACGGTGTGCAGAAGCCCCAAAGAAGCGTACCACCCAGACTGTTGCATGCCCAGAGTGAAGCATGGGGGTGGATCAGTGATGGTTTGGGCTGCCATATCATGACATTCCCTTGGCCCCATACTTGCGCTAGATGGGCGTGTCACTGCCAAGGACTACCGAACCATTCTGGAGGACCATGTGCATCCAATGGTTCAAGCATTGTATCCTGAAGGAGGTGCCGTGTATCAGGATGACAATGCACCAATACACACAGCAAGACTGGTGAATGATTGGTTTGATGAACATGAAAGTGAAGTTGAACATCTCCCATGGCCTGCACAGTCACCAGATCTAAATATTATTGAGCCACTTTGGGGTGTTTTGGAGGAGCGAGTCAGGAAACATTTGCCTCCACCAGCATCACGTCATGACCTGGCCACTATCCTGCAAGAAGAATGGCTTAAAATCCCTCTGATCACTATGCAGGACTTGTATATGTCATTCCCAAGATGAATTGACGCTATATTGGCCGCAAAAGGAGGCCCTACACCATACTAATAAATTATTGTGGTCTAAAATCAGGTGTTTCAGTTTCATTGTCCAACCCCTGTATATATATATATATATATATATTAATATATATATATATATACATACATACATACATACATACATATATATATATGTATATATATATATATATATATATATATATATATATATATATATATATATATATATATATACATACATACATACATACATACATACATATATATATATGTATATACATATATAATCTTGGGGGTGCGTCAACCCGGCTGGGACATGGAAGGGGGTGCGCGGCTAAAAAAGTTTGGGAACCCCTGATGTAGACAATATCCACCCTGTAAATTTGGCTTTGTTTTTTTCCCCACTGTTCTACATCCACACAATTTAGCATCAACCCTTCCTCACATTGAGCATTTTTTTTAACATTTTACAGCATATAATGCTCATATAGCATGGCATTGGGCTCAAAAAGATATATCTGCATCTTGTGTTAGGGTAGTGGTTGTCCTTGCTCCTTCTTCAATGTTATTTTCCCAAGTAATCAATTCAAATTCATTAAATTGTGCATTAAAATATTCCATGTCCAGTATATTTAGATAATACTTTTTGTTAACCCATGTTGAGTCTGACCCATGAAACATTCAGGCAATAAAGGTACTTCAAACTTAAGAGAGAAACCAGTGTTTGTGACAAAACTTAAAAACAATACATTAAATAGGGGGAATTAAAAGTAACCTTAATGTTTTTCTAAAAAAAAAAAAAAAAATCTGTTAACAAAGTTTTTCATTAATCTTCCTTTTCTAAATCAATCTAATCTAACAAATTTTAAAGTTAATGTTAAGTATGAGAATTTCTTTATTCTGTGTTTGCAAACCCTAGAAAAACAGCTTTCCCTTGGTACAGAAAATTGGTATCATAATTTATCTGGTCTTATGGCTCCTCCTGTGGTGACTCACAAGTATGACAAGTGCTACTGAGTTTTTGTACGACTCAGCTTTTTGCATGACTCTCTCACGATAATACACAGCCTTAAGGCTGCAGATGCTGTCTATTCAGTCACTATATTACTGGAATAAATAAATAAATTACTCAATAAAACAAATGCAGGGTCAAAAAGTAGATACAAATTGTGTGCCATCAATTACAACAAAATAAAAACACATTTATTAAAAAATTATAATTTAATGAGCTACAAATATTTCTATTTTACTATTTTAAGTGTATTTTACCTCTTAGCTTGTATGCTTGTTAGGGCTGGGCAAGGATTAAAATATTTAATCGCGATTAATCGCCCTGATTAATCGCGATTAATCGCGATTGTATTTACAAACTCCAAGAATGAATTCAAAAGTAGTGTAAAGAGCACTTTTATTTTAATGTTCTGCTGCCATATGAACAAAAGTGTTGTAACATTTGTAGCACTTATCAGAAACACATATGTAGTGTAAAGCTCAACTTAAACATGTAAAACAAAAAATAGCAATAATAATAAATTAAAGCTTATTGCCACTGACAGGGAATTCTCTTTATGGGGAAAAAATCTACCAAAAACAGGCAATTTCTGAGGTAACAGCAGGGAGCAGCATTACCATTTTATGTTCATTACCAAAGTTTAACTTGGCAGTGGTTACAACTAACTTGTTTCTGTCATATTCGATGCTGGAAGAACTTTAAACTGAAATGCTTGCTAACTCGATATGCTTGCGTTGCGTGCGTTTATTTGACGTTGACACGCGGTTTTTTGTTGTTGCTTTCTCGCGTGCATATAGTGAATGGCAGGGAAAAACAGGCAAAAACACATGGATGCTTTGAAACGAGAAGCGACTTCACCGACGGCGTATAACCCCCCCCGCTCCGCACAAAACTTGTTCCGTTCGCCAACTCACCGCCTCGCCTAAGCAAATAGCGTACCGCTTCAGAAAACTTCAGAAATTTAGTAATTAAACTGAATTAAATGTGCGCTAAAATCCGCATTTCATGAGCATGTTGCGCATTAACCAGCCGTTGAGTCCACTCTCGGACGCGATCCTCCCTCCGCTTTGGAGCAGCAGGACGCTCTATGCAAAATCCCCTCTGAGGTTTGAGCTTCCGTGCTTTAAAGCAATCAGCGAGAAAGTTGGGCCCCTGAGAGGAAAAAGCGATCATTCACTCAGAACAGTCATCTTGTGCTGAACTCTTACCGTGGTTTCTGGAGTATATTTTTTCAGAGCACTTCAGAACAGCTATTTTTCCTCATTGTACACAGAGCATTGTAAACAAATTACAAAATCCCAGCATTATTGCACCGTTTGCATCTCATTAAAGTTTTATTTGTTCAATTCTTTACCACTGTAGGGAAGCAACTTGTGAGCTAGCTTGTTTTTTAGCACTGCCATGATGGCAGCAGACAGTGTTGCTGCTAACATTACATTGTAGACACTTTTTAAAGTAAAACATTTGCTAGTCTTCCTTATGAGGAAAAACGTTGCATTAAAGAGCAGGGCAGACCAACAACAAATATTAGCTTTGCTCAAAAGAAGGGTAAAGGAAACAGGTAATTTAAACTCTCTGGGTATTATAAGGTTAACTAGCTCACAGGGAGTGCTGTTAGTGATATAATGTATTGTTGGCGATGTCTTTTATTAAATCATCTGAGGGATGTGTTGTTTGGTCAGATATGAGGTTTTCAGATCTAAATAATTTTGGATACCAAAAACATGAGCAGATCAAAGAACATGTGGTTTCATGTGCAAGGTTAAGTTGTTTGGGGAAGGTCAGGGTTGAACATGCTATCAATGAAGGTGTGCACATTGTGGTAGCGAAACACAATCAGAAGGTGAAAAAAACAGGGCCTTCTAGAATCGACTTGTTGATGTAACTTATTTACTTGGCCCCCAAGAGCTGGCATTCAAGGGGCATGATGAAGGCAGTGAATCAGCCAATAAAGGTAATTACAGAGAATTTACAGAAACATTAGCAAAATATGTCTATCTTGGCCTCACAATTCCAATCAGGTGGTTGAAACTCCAGATTTATAATACCATACGTCTGTCATTGTTCGTTATGTGGGTAGTGCAGGCAAAATACAGGAACGTTTGTCAGAAGTACGACATGCTCAGTCCGTGTTTGAAGTTCTAAGCCACAACATGCTGCAATTTGAGAGAAAAACTAGTGGTCCAGAAGGAAAACCGTGTGGGTCATGTTTCTTGGAACACAGCATAAATCTACTATGTTATTCAGAGGTTGCTTCACTTCACACCAGGGCTGGCCCAAGACACAAGCGAACTAGGCGGCTGTTAGGGGCCTAGATCACTCAAACAAGTGATATAAATGAATGAATAAATGATGATGAAATTATTTATTTAATAAATAATTATTTGTACTACTGCTTGTTTGTGTTACTGTAGCTTGTGTAACAAACGGTAGAGTCCTCAGGCTGCATATTCTGTCCATTCAGAGTTGCAGTGTAAATGGAAGAACCAAAGGTGATACTGAACTTGTTTTTCAGTGAATCTTTGTGGTTTGTGGTACATCAGGAGCCTTCTCCAGATCCACCAATCCACTCTAACGCTTTTCCTGCAGGCTGTCTGAGCCAAGCTGTCCAGTAGCTGCTGACAGAATAAGACACCTGACAGCTTAGGGTCACAGGCCGACCGGACTGTATAGTCAGAGAGGCTGTCTGAGTAAGCTCCTTACATTCGACACGTATGAAATAAAAACATTTTGTATAGTAGAGTGAGACCAGTGAACAGTCTGTCATCCTACTGTCAGCACTTTAGTGAGATTCACTGGATCCAGGAGCAGCAGCAGCAGCAGATCTAAAGAGATCATATTGGTGTTGAATGTGATTCGATGGGAAAGTAGCTTCTTCTACTCTCTGAAAAGGCATTTGCAGTAGATCGCCTGGATGTTTATTTGCATAGAGCTAAAAGACTTGTCCAATCAGAGATAACTTGTTTTGTTTTATGCTTTTGTCCAGGAATGTGGCTAAGTTGATGCATTGAGCTAATTTAGATATTTTTCAGGTAATGACAATAGGTCCAGAAATTATTTTTTGTTCTCCAAAAAACAAACTAGTCCAGTTGTTGGATCTCATCATCAAGACAGTTGCCTAAATATTTTACTTTCATATCCCAACTTTCTGCCTTCACAGACTGTAGCCTGATAAAATAGATAGAGATAACTATGCAGATGCTGCCTAAATGAAAGCCAAAATGATTACTATATTGTCCATATTGGTTTGCTGTATGTTGCCCTGTCAGAAAATATTGCAAATTATATGTAGTGACTGTAGAAAAAAACTCAATTTGTCAGTAGTGTTAGAGCGCCTCCTCTGTTGGTTTAGCACCACATTGGTTTTTGTACAGCTCTGCAGATAAGTTGCGTCACTGTGGCTCCTCGCACAGTAATACACAGCAGAATCTTCAGGCTGCATATTCTGTCCATTCAGAGTCACAGTTTTACTGGAAGCCTGTACAGTAATACTGAACTTGTTCTTTAAAGAATCCTTGGAAGCTCCGCTGCATCCATCACACATGTAACCAATCCACTCCAGTCCTTTCCCTGCAGCCTGTCTGATCCAGTGTGTCCAGTAGCTGCTGACAGAATAAGAGACCTGACAGCTGATGGTTAATTGATGACCTGGCTGCACACTTAAACTGGGTGGCTGTGTCAGCTGTTCACTCCTCACACCTGTTGAAAGTACAAACACGTTGAAATACTTAAAGTAACAAAATACTGACTAAAATTAATTTCAGGAAACTTGCCTGCAGCTGCAAGGAGCAGGAACAAAGCAGGACACAACATGTTGACTGATGAAACAAACATCCTGTTACTCCACTTCATAATAGGACCTTTTATAGCAGATTGGAGGGGGCCAAGTTTGCATATGATCAAACCCACAATGTGACAGTAGACAATTTTTTCTCCGAAAAACAAACTTGGAATATGAAAGACTGATGTCTCCGCTTTGATTTCAAAGTGGCTGGTTATTGTATATGCACATAGTTACAAATTAACCAAACTCCTATCTCTGAGGTAGTTGTTGGAAGCTGCAAATATATATTATTCCGTCTTATTTTTCAAAAAATAAACTTCTTTCCATTAAATCTCGCTGAAACAAAGCAGTGACTGTCATACAATCTGCTGTTTTTAAGAGCATACACATTTTAACATGTCTCCAAATAAACATTATTTTTATTTTCTTTTTAATGTGTTTCTTTGATTTCAATGTGATACATATCAATTATTTGCATAGACAATGTAAAAAACATAATGTGTGTCCAATATATAATTTACTTTAGTAAATGTAACCTAACTGCTTTATAGCTGTATATATGTGATCTCCTTTTTAATATGATCTCTTTCATGGCTGACTAACTTCATTGAAGTGGACAAAATAGGGTAACAGCAACAAAGCACGCTGTTGCAGAAATATAGACATCTGATGGAGCTAGTGAAAATGGAGACCAAAATTATACATCTGTTGAATGACATGTTGCCAGAAATAAAATAAAAAAACAGGAAATCCCAAACCAACTTGTTAAAGAAAGTAAAAAACTAAAACAATCAATAAAAAAACAACTTTTAGTTGTAATTAAACAAAGCATTAAGCTGTTTTAAGCAGCAGTATTTTTAAAGGACAGCTTTTATTTAAAGGAAGAATAAGCAAAATGTAATTATTTTATACAGAAATAACTTAAAAATAATGTTGTGAATAACTAAAGGTAATATTTCAGATGGACTATTGTATGACATTACACCACATCTCTCTTTGTTGTTCCTCCAAAGGTAATGTGTTTTTATGCTTTACTAATATATGCATAGGAGGTGACGGATGAGAAGGGAAAGGATGGGCTGGGTTGCAGATGGAATGGAGATAATGAGGCACGGCTTGTGATGCATTTTGTTTTGGTCTACAGACAGTGCTCAAGCACCATCCAGTGGTAAAATTTCACTCATTGTTCCTTTAAAATCTGTGTATATTATGGTAAAAGCAACACTCTAAACCTTCCCTTGGTATTTTTTATCCTTTATTGTCACTTTCTCAGTATATGTGCTTTTATTACCAGGTGAAGAACCTTATCTGATCCTACACTTCATTGTACCGTGTAACCAAACTCATTTCACAGCTGCTTCTATCTAATACTTTGCTTGAAGGAAGTCATTTTTACATATCGTCACGAGAACGACTTCTTCAGCCTGTCTATGAATTATTTTAAAAGTTATTGGAGTCTTTTTTTTCTGTCTAACCATGTAATATCCATAACTGTTGTTTACTGAGTCACACAAACTGAGCAACAAACGCCATCTGTCATGATTTAGGTTTTTGTGTGTTTTGCTTTGGACTTTTCTAGGCTTTTCTTAATCAGCCTTCACTACTAAGCCATCATCCAATCAGGTCAGTCTCCCTCTAGCCACCACTCTGCTCTAGATCAGCTCCACCTGTTGCTGCTAATTACATTCAACTTGACTCACCTGTTAACATGTCTACATATACCTGCCTCAGTCATCCACTCACTGCCTGAACGTCTGATCTGATCTCATAGCACCTGAGTATTCTGCTGTCATGTTTCTGTGTGCCCAGCTACCTGGATTCTTCTGTTTTATTTGTATTCAGCCTTTACTGATGAAAGCTGCCTGTGTCTGTGTGCTGGACAAGTCTGCCTGTTTCCCTGTAGTAGTTCCTTGGATCGCACCATCTGTTCTCCTCAACTCCTCCCTTAATTATTGATTCTGGTCTACCACTCTCTGCAACCCCTGGTCAGTCTGGTTCTGCCATTCACTCCACCTGCATCCTCTGGTCTTCTGCCTACCACCGCCTGCCCTCTTCATCTGCCACTATTCACTTGTCTCTATTCACTGGCACTTTTTAATAACAAAGTTCTGTGTCCATCTGAATATCAGGTTCACCAGCACAAATCATTACACCATTGTGCAAAGAAATAACTAAACCAACCTCTGTCAGTGTTTAAACACGGCACAGTAAAGCATTGAATATCATCTTCTGACAATGTTTAAGCAGTCTGTCCCAAAGGCAAAGTTTATTAAATTTTATTTTACTTAGATAAAACAGTTTGTCCGATTATAACAAAAATCACATTACTTTTAAAATGAAATTGCGAATAAAATGTGATTAAATATAATTTTGAAAAAGGGGGTCATGATATTTATACATTTACACAGGTTCGCAGAAAACAGATTTATCTGTTATCACATTGTTTCTTGTCTGTGGAGGTTTTTGTACAGCTGCTCTGCTGCCTTCAGTCACTGTGTCTCCGAGCACAGAAGTAAACAGCAGAATCTTCTGTTGTCAGGCTGCTGATTTCGAGGTACTGAGTGCTGCTGGGGACATCCTGAGTGAAGCTAAAACGACTTTGAAAGGAGCTGGCATAGGTAGCAGCAGTTGTTGCAGTGTTTATCCAGCCAATCCACTCAAGACCCTTCCCAGGTTTCTGTCTTATCCAGTTCATGGCGTTGTTTGTCATTGTATAACCTGATGTAACACATGAAATCCTCACAGTTTCTCCTGGTTGCTTTACTTCAGAGGGAGGCTGCTGCAGTTTGATCTCACTCCAAACACCTGTATGAAAAAAACAGAAGAAAAATACTAATATTTCACCATTTCACCCTGGTAAACATGATAAAGTTTTATTTTTTTTAGCATTTTACCTTGAATTGTAACTATAAAAAATAAACCCCAGGGAATAATTGTTTCTTTAGTTATCATAGTGAACACTGTAGTTGAGAGAGTGATATATTTGTGAAACCCTGTCTGTTATTGTTCTTCTGATGGCATGACTGTCAACGAAGGAGTGTTTATGAAGGAGAAACAATTTGCATACACCTTCCTCTACATGAGAGTGAAAAAAAGAGAGATAACGTGGTAGCAGGGGTTCAAGTCTTTACAAAAGACTCTTGGGAAGTTCACTTTGCATAGAAGCAAACCATGAAACGGTACAACTAACTAGATGCTAGTTTTAAAAGAGCCTGTGAATGACATATTTATTCTAAAATGGTTCTACGTAATTACAGCAGGATAAGCATCCTCTTCATCTCCAGTATTCTGTCTCCGTAATCCAAATACAGATAAAACCTAATTTAGCAGAAAATATATTTGTTTGTTTATTTAGGATTCCTAAGGACTCGGGTAGAGGGAAATTGTCTTTTTCTTCAGTTGTGAACATAGTTTGAAGGATACAGATTCATAAATTGTTGTCAGAACATTCATGCTAATACAGCTTTTAAGTTACTGATGGGGCAATTAAGACATATCAATCACTGGCCAAACACTCAACACAGCTCGGTGTTTGGAACCTTACTGGTTGAAAATCCAAACTAAAGGTACAAAAGTGTGAAATGTAGGACTATATGACTGAAGATCTCTGCTAACACTTGATAGGTATTAGGACTCCATCACCATGCTTATCTTGCACTGTGCCATGACATGTTAATTGCACGTTTACACATCTGAACCTTGCTTTATGCACAATTTCCACATGTATATGTGGAATTAATAATTTTCACAACTGTTAATTTGTCTGCCTGTACAACAACAAAACTCATATTTCTTAATTTTTTTTTCTGTATTAGCCATTTTTATATTTGAAACTTTGTCGTATGTAGATTTATTGTAGTTTTTCTAGTGTATTTTTATATACTGTATTTTACTTTTATTAGAGACATTTGATGTGGACATGAAGCTGAATTTCAGTGTAGAGGGAAACTTAAACCTCTGGCAATAAACACTTTGAATCAAACATGTCCCTAGCGTTGTTTGCAGAGCCACCATAACCTACTGATAGGCCACAGGGTTAGGTTTTGTAGGCCTCTAACTCCTAAAAAATTTCTATTGTGCTCTGCCCTATCAGCAGTGTTAAAACATGCTATAAATAAATCGTAAATAAATAACATGATTAATAACATTAAAAATACAATAACATAATCTATACAATTATTTATTTTGGTTTAAACAGATCCATGAGAAAGTTTGATTAAATATCACAAAACAAAAATACTACCATCACCAATGATCACCAGTCCACAAATCTTCTTTTTGATCTCCCTAGCCTAGACTGTATGTGACACACACACACACACACACACACACACACACACACACACACACACACACACACACACACTGGATAATAACATGACCATTGGGGAAATAGTGACCATTTTCCTTCTTTCTGAAAATGTCCCCTACTATGTTCCAATTTTGCTTTAATTGCAGTTGTTTCAACTTTTAACACTGTTTTAGATGCATCAGCTGAGCTGCTGCTGCCAACAACTTAACATTCTTGTCTAGATTTTAGTTAGAGCTGTCTTTCAGTGGTTAACCATGTTTCTCTCATAGACATAGCTATAGGTTTGGCTTTTACTGCAACTAACTGTGTGTGCTCTCTGTCATCCTCCACGCTTGAAAAGCTGCTTCAGAGCTTTATCTGCTTTGCTGTGTTTCTTTTTCAACTGAATTCCCAAATTGAGTTTAGTGCTACCAGGACTGTCATTACCCTTTTTTACTTTTCCCTCACCTAGAAAGTAGATCAGTGCTTCTGTGCTATGTTTGTGTCTCTGCTCAGTCTTCTCAAAGCCCCAGTCGGTCATGGAGATGGCCGTTCACACTGAGTCTGGTTCTGCAGGAGGTTTCTTCTTGTTAAAGAGTGGGGTCAAAGGTTCTGCAGATACTCTTGAATATTGCTGTTCTCTCTGGAAACAGTGAAAAAGCCTTTCACTGACCGATAGTTGTAGATGTAAGTACATATATTACTGATTACAGCAATCAGCTTCACTAACAATAAAGGTGTAGATTAGGCCAATTTCATTGCTGTATCTTTACCTTCTTTTTTCTTCATATCTTACTTCTCCTATTTTGTTATGTGGGGTCACATCAATAAATTAGACCCTCCCCCCACAGAGAAAGACCAGACCAGCCAGAGGAGATGCTGGAGTGGTGTGGGGAGTACTTATTTAGAATTATCATGTGTAGGATTATTAATTGGACATTGCTTAACATTTGAATTTATGTTAGCTGTTAAATTTTTAGAGTTACTGTAATAGTAATATCTAGTTCAAAGTATTTGAAAGAGACATTTTATCCATTTTGTGGCTTACCCTGGGAACCAAGCATTTGCTTATTGCCTAATGGGCCAGTTGCCAATCCACTCCAGTTCTTTTCCTGAATGTTTAATTTGCATAATTAACAGGGTTTCCAGATCTAAAAGAAATGAAAGTGGGACAAAAAGGATGGGACAATAGCTGTGTTTATATTCAATTCTCATACAAAATTTGAGCAAAATTTTAAAATATCGCAAAAAGAAAATGTGCATCAGACATGTTTCCATTTGGTAAGACTGGTTTGTAGCAAATTAACCAGGTGGCACACAGTGTAATGTTGTGCAAAGTTGACGTTGGCTGTAATAAACAGGAAGTAGAAGTTGCTAAATAGCACAGAAACTGTTAAAAATCTTCAGTTCACCAGGAAAAAAAACTTTACAAGTTTATAAAGTTTAACATTTTTAACAAATTAATCAGAAAGACACCAACAAATATTGTTTAAAGTTAATTATTTTTTGTAAATAAAAACCACTTTACTTCTAAGAAACACAAAATTGCATCTAGGTCTATGTTTGCAGGAAGCAACCTTGGGGAGCACCTGGTTGAACCATAAGAAAGCAAATGATTATTACTTAGTATTTCTAAAGACCACCATTACTCTAATCTAAACATTTTACCCTCGCAACTCTGCTTGACTTAGTACTTTCTGCTGGATCTTGCAGCTTCCAAAAGGCCTTCTCCTTCAGCGCAAGGATGTACAATTTATTACAACCTAAGTTAGTCTTGACTCGAATTCCAAACGTGACTAGATCAACAGAGCACAGGTTCATCGGTCAGTCCAAGTAGCCATCATGAGGGAAAACAGTGTCTCTACTTCAGCATTAGTGATAGGGATGCTAAAGAGAACAGATGCAACAGCAGTCCTATACTGTGTATATATATATATATATATATATATATATATATATATATATATATATATATATATATATATATATATATATATATATATATATATATATATATATATATATTGTTACGGCTGCAGTCAGTCCTGGCCTTATTTTCCTTTTAGGGTTCGAGAGACAGGCCTTGTGCAGATGGGATGCATTTCCCTGATTAGTGCTCTGCTGCTTTAAAGCTGCTATGCTTGCAGCAGAGGAGAGGCTCTCTTCCTGCTCTCACTCCTCAGATCCCCATTTGGTTTGGTTTGTAGCTTGTCTTATGGTTGGGTTTTGTTAGGTTTGTTTTGCATTTGCTTATATATATATATATATATATATATATATATATATATATATATATATATATATATATATATATATATATATATATATGAAGAAAGGTTGACCTCTCCATGGCTGAAGCTCTTTTCTTCCCATGCAAGTTATACTCCCCATAGTTACTCCATGTCCAGTTTTCCTCTCATATGGAGGACTTCTGCTGCATCAGTCAGATGGTACAAGGCGAACTTACTCTTTAGTGCATAGCTTGAGTAAGGTAGGTGAGTGCAGCCTTGTAAAAACTGGACATGCCTTTTTAATTCCAGCTGCTTTTTGCTGGTCTATCATTATTAATGACACTCTAGCCAACAGGCTTTTACAATTTTAACAGTGCACTGCACTGAACTTCATATGGTCCTTTACCTAGCATCCAGCTACAACACATCTCTCTGGTTAGATTTATGAAAATTGATCATGAGATGTTTCTGTGATTTCTACGAGAAAAAAATACATTTGTTTTAATGACAAGTGCTTCTATTTTTGTTACACTTTTCTCACCTTTTCTCCTGATCTAACCTCTGAATCACATGCCGAACCAAATACATTTTTATACCATAAAAATGTATTTGGTTCGGCATGTGATTTTTATACCATAAAAATGTATTTGACATAAATTCCACAAAGACATTTTAAATATCTATATAAGGAATATTTCAGGCCAGTAGCAATGGTTATATCACAAATAATACTCCTATACATTTTGCAGTTGTAACATTGTTTTATTTCAAGTCTGTTTTCTTTTTATTGCCAATTATGTTTCACAACTCTAAACTTTCAGTTCATGATTACAACACTTTTAAAATAACTGAAATGTAATAAAACAAGGTAAAAATAAAAACCAATAAGAGTTTTTTTAAAAATGCACAGCTCTGAATAAACAGAAAATAAATTGCTAAGATATTTTATGCCTTTGCTGTTACGGCACATGTAACTAAATAGTATGGTGGTGCAATAGTGCTTTCTGAGGAGGCTTCATAAAAAACTTTCAGTTGCAGAATAGTTTTTGAGCAGGGTTCCTGGTTTCTGTGTCACTGTGTACCATCGAGCACAATAATAAACAGCAGAGTCTCCAACTGTCAAACTGTTCATCTGCAGATACACCTGATTTCTGCTGTTGTCTCTGGAGATGGTGAACCGGTTTTTCACTGACTGAGAGTAATAGGTGCTGACACCACCATCACTGATAGCTGAAACCCACTCCAGGCCTTTTCCAGCTGCCTGTCTGACCCAAGCCATACCATAATGACTACCAAACCCAGAATATGTACAGGTCAGTCTGTGGGATTCTCCAGGCCTTTTGACCACTGCTTCCGACTCCATCAGTGTTTGACCATCAGTACCTGCAGACAGACAGATCATTAGCTACCAAACATTAATAGCATTGTTTTCAGCACTTAAGAAGCGCTTTAAATCAACGTTCGGTTCTTACCAATCCAGGTTACTGTCAGAATGACAAAAGCAATCACAACTTCAGGTCTGATCATTGTAGCATGCATTTGTCTCTGCTCAGTCTACAGTGTGTTTGTCATGGATTTATTGCAGGCCTTGAAACAATTAGAGTTTGCATTAGCTCCTCCCCTTCATTGGGGGTAAGCACTTATGCAAATAGAGAACTTATACATTGACTTTGGAACTTTAACCATTTTTAACTAACAATAGAATTTTTCCTTTTTTAAAACTTAACATTGTGCAAAGCTTGATTAGTTATTTAATGCATTTCTAAACAATAAATGTTATTAGATTACTTCATAGTAATAGAACAATTTAAGAATTTAAGTTTGGTAATATACCTACTAATACTAAAGATACCATCAAAAGCTAAATGATTGTACTGGAGTCTCCTTGTATCACCCCAAAAAAGAGGGATCTTTTTATGTGTCTAGGTGCAACCTGACAGGCATTAAAAGGATGTGGCAGCAAATTAAGATGAAATATGAAAATACAGCTTAATGTTTAACACTACTCAACAAAAGCACTAATTGGCTATAATCAACATTTGCAATTAATGATGGGATGGTGTGAGTTATTGAAATAACTGATATGTTCATTCACCTTTAGCCAGAATTTGGCTTCACCCATCCATCTAAAAATGTCCCTGATTTTCTTATAGGTGTATAATTTGTGCCAGCCTCACTTCATATTAATCGTATAGGTGATATTTATATTTAAGGTTGAAGTAAAGTGGGCATCATTTAAGTGAAGAAATATGCTGCAACCCTAACGGTGTTGGGGGCCGGGGGCTGGGGGGGGGGGGGGGGGGGGGGGGGGGGGTACTATTTGAACAGGAAATTAGAGCTGGAAGTCTACAGAATAAAGAATAAAGTATTCCTATGATTTTCAACAGTAACATTACTGACAGCGTGACATACAGCTGCCTCTGAAAAATTTTCTGCGTCTCCTACGAGCAGCACAAACAAATTGTGCTGCTCGTAGCTGAGAGCGTCGCTTCATTTTGTCAGAAGAGTGATGTGCAGCCTGAGAATGTGAAAAAATCAAATCATTGACTGCAGTGAAAAATGTGCTTAAAAATATATTAATCCAACATTGATAAGACAGTTAATTATGGTCTGATCAGCCTCTTCTGACAGAGATTTATGTGGAGTATTTACACTCCAGCATACAGGCTCCTCCAGAAAAAGACACGCCTTTTCTGATACTTCCTTGTGCCGATGTCAGCTCAAAAGAAGGAAAAACTCAGTTTGCCCCAACGACTCTGCTCAGTAGCAGGGTCGTTTCATGGAAGGCTTTGTTGTCATAATTTGACTCAGGGTAAGAGCTTCTGAGCTTTCTGAAATGGAAAAGCCTGGGTATGCAATTTACCCCAGAAATTACTCTGAATATTCACTAACCCATCTTTCTGAAACGGGGCCCTCGGCCAGCAACATGTTTGAACAATCTTTGTTGTTTATTTACTGCCCTCTAGTGGCCAGATGTAAGTTTAGTTCCAAATCTGTTTTGAGAAATCCACGGACCACAAGAAGGGAGAGCTACATCTGGCATATAAACTGACAGTATTATTTGGCTTAGGTATTTACCCACTTCAAAAAATAAGTCCTGCTTTGAACTTTTGGCTCGCAGAAATAAACACAGGACACTAGTTTAAAAGTAACTGGATAGGAACTTGATTCAACTTTTTATGCAACTTTATATTTTGGATTTTCAGGAA
Source organism: Fundulus heteroclitus (assembly GCF_011125445.2). NCBI lineage: Eukaryota > Metazoa > Chordata > Actinopteri > Cyprinodontiformes > Fundulidae > Fundulus > Fundulus heteroclitus. The sequence goes on along the minus strand of NW_023397417.1, from coordinate 677,481 downwards.
TTTCATGTTCACAACACCTGTAAAGTTGCCAAATAGAGAAGGACTCTACTCTCAATAGCATGGTGCTATTGTTCTCCCATCTTCTCCTGTTGCAAATGAGGGTTGTTAAGAAATTAGTGACGCTTATTTCCTTTGTTTTAAAAGTTGATTGTTAGTTGTATTCTGTGAATCATAACTAAAAAGTACAATTTCACATCTGTTTTAGATCTTTTCTATTTTTATAAATACATTTATTGATTATGCAGGTCTTTGTGATATAATTGGCAGTCACACATGGTGACAGGAGACTTCCGTTTCACAATACATGACAAAAGTTTGCCAAAGCTGGTTTTGAAAACTGTTTCCCCTGTTTCACATTTTATTGGTTAGTCTATTTTTCTTTAACTGATAATGAAAGCTTTTGATGGTATCAATGGTTTCGATGGTATCTTTAGTATTAGTAGCTATCATTATCTAGCTTGAAAATTGGGCCACTCTGTAGCAGCACATTGGAGTAGTTCTGTACTATTCATTGAGATCTTTTCTTTTCAAACTTTCATTCCATCCTTTCTGGAGGAAAGGAAAATGTTTTTTTGGACAACCGTCACCTCTTGTTCAGGATACTGTGTTGGTGGACTGATTTTTGGCAATATTTTTCACACTATTTTGTTATGATGCGTAACCATAGCAACATGATGGTTTACAGCATGGAGCAGCTGACTGACTTTGGAGAAGCTGCAATAATACCACAACTGAAGCCAGAAATCCCATAGGAGTTGAAAAGGAGGTGCCATTGATGCAGAGCAGGAGCAAATAGGAGAGAGAGAAGGAGGAAGTTCAAACCATCACTTCCATCCATCCTAATGGGCAATGTGAGATTGTAAGCTAACAACATGGAAAAACTTCAAGCCCTGACAAGGACTCAGAAAGGGTATACGGAATGCAGTGAAATGCGTTTTATTGTGACCTGGCTGCAGGATTATATCCCCGACGCCAAAGTCTCTGTGCCTGGCTACATGACTGTGCGGGCAGACAGATATTTAAAGAGCAGCAGCATTAGGAAAGGAAGATCACATTCTTCAAGCAAAATGGGGATAATGTAGATGAAATAGATGAAATGTTTGGATAGCGCAAATGAGCTGAACACATTCTTCAATAGGTTCAGTTCAAGAGCAAGATCATCATCCTCCTGTCCCCACCCAAACAGACATCCACTCTTCTCTCCTCTCCTCCTCCTCCTCCGATCCACAAGTTTCCACCTCCGTCATGGATTCTTCTGCATCCATAAGTTTGCTTTCAACCAAAACAGGAGATGCTGCTCCCACTTTTTGGCAGCAGGTGACGACTAAAACACAATCCTCAAAAGTTTCCTATTGAATGCCGAAGACCATGGGAAAGAGTACTGGTCTTGAATTTATCAATAGTATTAGAGTGCCTCCTCTGGTTTTGATTGAGGGTTTTTTGTACAGCTCTGCAGATGAGTTGCGTCACTGTGGCTCCTCACACAGTAATACACAGCAGAATCTTCCGGCTGCATATTCTGTCCATTCAGAGTCACAGTTTTACTGGAAGCCTGTACAGTAATACTGAACTCGTTCTTTAAAGAATCCTTGTAAGCTCCGCTGCATCTATTGCACATGTAATCAATCCACTCCAGTACTTTCCAAACAGTCAGTCGATGACCTGGCTGCACAGTCAAAGTGGGTGACTGTGTCAGCTGTTCACTCCTCACATCTGTTGCAAGAACAACATATTGTATCAGTAACAATGTTAAAATGTTTAAAGTAACAAAATACTGATTAAAATTAATTTCAGGAAACTTGCCTGCAGCTGCAAGGAGCAGGAACAAAGCAGGACACAACATGTTGACTGATGAAATAAATGTCCTGTTACTACTTCATAATGTGACGTTTTATAGCAGATTGGAGGGGGCCAAGTTTCCATGCAACCAAAACTCACAATGTGAGAGTAGAAAATTTAAATCTGCGAACAAACTTGGAATATAAAACACTCATGACTCTATTTTGATTTCAAAGTAGTTGGTTGTTGTGAAAAAACAGATTGTAATACATGAGCAAAACTCAATTAATTAATTGGAGCCAATCTCCAATTAATAAAATATATTTACATTAAACTCTTTACATTAAATTTCACACACACACACACGCACACACACACACACTCATATATATATATATATATATATATATATATATATATATATATATATATATATATATATATATATTGTTTGTGTGTGTGTGTGGGGGGGGGTCAGTTACTGAAAAATGTATTATTTTGACAAGAATCGTCTTATGTTGCAGTTTTTCGAAAACAATATTGGCATAATGAATTATATAAATATAGATATTGAAACTAGTGAAGATGGAAACTAAAATATCACATATTTTAGACAATGGACAATGTGTTGCCAGAAGCAGTTTTTCGAAAACAATATTGGCATAATGAATTATATAAATATAGATATTGAAACTAGTGAAGATGGAAACTAAAATATCACATATTTTAGACAATGGACAATGTGTTGCCAGAAGCTTTAAAAACAGAAAATCCCAAACCAAAACATAAGCAATTGTTGTTAAAGGGCTCTCAGCTTTTGTATGCCTGTTAGTGGCATGCTTCTTTTTTGGTTTTTAAAGAGTATTGCACAGTCTCAAATAAAAATCATTAGGAAATAAAGCTTGGCAGTCATTTAAAAATTTAAAATAGGTGACACAACCACTTCCCTAAAATATAACACACAAGTCTGAAGTATGAAATCTCTACTTGAATAAAAAATGAAGAGGAGATTGAAGGAAAATCTAGCTTAAATGGGTTTACTACAAAAAATATTACAAGATTTGATTAAATAAATATTCCATAAAAGATTAACACTTCCAGTCAAGAAAGTCTACAATCTTCCAAAAATGAACTACAAAGTGTTCTTCCTACTGTCTTCCAACTGATCCAAATATTCCTGTAAAGAAAGATCCGTCAGACCTCTTCAGGGCAGCAGAGGTCTGTTGTGTTGTTCCTACCTTTCTCCAACGGGGTGCGACAGGTGGATGGCTGAAGTAGGTGTTTCTCATTACCACCAATCTGCAGGAGCATTTAGGGGGACATGAGACAGAAGGGAAGCATCAGCCAACTTAAGAGGAGAGATTTCAAATGTCCCTTTGGTAAAGTCCATGGAGGATTTGAAGAAAGAGATAAGAGGTGGGAAAGTGCTCAATGCCAAAAGACCCCGAACCAATAGATGTGGTGTTAAAACAGACAAGCGTCTAAGCGTTCAAGGTCATCATGAAAAATAAGGTCCTGACAGCAATGAGCAATAGTTATTTTTTAGACAGAAAATGTAAAAGATATTGATGTGAAGAACTATCACTACTTTTTGGATGGAATATGGTATAACGTCACGCACCATCTCTCTGTGTTGTTCTCCAGTTTTTTGATTGCAGCAGGAATGGAGGTAGAGTCATGATTTATCACACATCTTGTTTTGGTCTAGAGACAGAGGTCAGCATTCCACCTAGAGGTACAATTTGCTAATCGCTCCTTTAATGTGGATATCTTAAACTGCTTATATCACAAAGCTGTAAGGGGTAATGCCCCCTGCTGAAACTCAACAAGCCTTTGGGCCAGTTTATAATCTACTACATCTTACAAACACACTTCTGGTTAAGCCTCTTACTTGCAAATGCATATTAACACATTCAATCTCTAAGGGACTTTCTGTTTAGACATCCATGCAAACTGCACAATTCTGTAACTAAATTCATTGCACAGTATTGTAGGCTGCTGTCTGTTCTTTTGCCTTAAAAAAGGAATCCATGAGCTGCTAAAACTATATACATGCTTAAGCCCCTCAGGGGGGTATGTGGTTGGCCAGTGCAATGAACTTTTTTGGAAAAAAAAAGATGAAGATCATGTCTTGGTGTGTCTGCATGTTATGTGTATTTACATGCATTCAGAGCAAGTTTTTGCCTCACCAGAAAATGTCATAATGACAATAAAGCTTTTCCTTTCTTGATTCTTGAAATTGGAAGAAAATTAGATACTTCTTTGCAGGTTCTTACAAGACATTTATCAAGATCTGACAACCCTTATTGGAAATTTCAGATAGTACAACAATTCATTTAGAAAGTGATGAGACTCCCTCCTTTACTTTTTTTCTTTTTTTCTGCAAGGAAGGGAGGTGGTTTAGGATAATTCAGACTCCGTAGACCAGGGGTGTCAAACATACGGCCCGGGGGCCCGTTCCGGCCTTCCGAACAATTTAGTCCGGCCCGGTGGCTAAATGCATTATCATTATTTATTTATTTTGTGGTGTCCTGTCTGGCAATGTGGTAGTAAGAATTGTTGTCTTAATGCCAAAAAGAGCTCATCAGATTTAACTTTCACAAGTGGTCAAGTGCTCCGCTTGAATGAATGTGAATAGTTTTATTATGATTCATGCAGGGAATATCTCAAATGATATGGACACTACAATGGGAAAGTATGAGAGGAAAGGAAAAACAAGAAAAAAAAGAAAAGGTGAAAGAAAGAGGAGATAAAAGGAAGAGAATGATAAAACAATTATTGAAAAAAACATGTACTTTGTTTAATTGAAAATCTGCAGTTCCTATATTGTCCACGAGGGGCGCTGTGTTTTAATCAGCAGATGGTAGCACTGAGATTCAGATGTGGAAAATTGATTTCAAATCATTTCTTAATTTTTATCTGTTTGATGTATTTTGTCATGCAGGGCAGTGTTTTTAAGTTCCAAAAAAATGTGAATAAATGTTTTTCAACATTGTAAAATCACTGTGATCAGTTCGTATGCATAATGCAATGTTTAACTGAGTAAAGGTATTGTTGAAATAGCACATACTTTTCTTAAAAACGCTGAGATTATTCATAATATATTGTGTAAAAGTGAAATTCATTTAATATAAAAATCAACAACAAGTCCACTTTTATTAGTTCTATTTAATCTCGCAAAGAGTTTACTCGTATGGCCCTCTCGAGATCAGATTAAGCTGTATGCGGCCCCTAAACCAAAATGAGTTTGACACCCCTGCCGTAGACATTGCAGCTGTATTGCTGGCTGTTGTCTATGTGAAAAAAATGCAATTCTAAAGATCTAGTACAAAAATGTCTTTTTTTCCAAGAAAACCTTGTAATGTGACTAAAATTTGAACCCAAAAATGAAAAAAAAAACTTGAAATGGAGGATTTTACCATTTATCACAATCTGAAGTAGAAGTTACCGCATGAAAGGGAATATTTGTTAAACCGTCAAACGTTGCAGACGAAACCTGCTGCCACTGAAGTCAAGCTATGGGAAAAGATTCAGTAAGTTGTGTGAAAAGACAAGCGGGACGCTGAGGTTAACCAGTGTTTTCTCTACATGTGAAACCGAGCCACTGTTTGATTTCTGTCAGATATTCATATATATTTCAGTTTCCTGTTCACATGTGGTTTCAACCGATCAAACTGCTGTTCTAAGAGATGAGAAGTGATGTATATCTTGCTGCCGCTCCTCAGCAGCAGTTAATGTATTCTTAAAACATTCATGCATGACTGGAAATAAGCGGATGTAAGATAAAAACAAAGATAAAAAGAGTTTTGAAAGATGAAGGAGAGAAATTGACACAACAATAAAAAATTATTTATGACAAATGAAATACAGCAAACATTTCCTAAATAAACAGAGCTGGAATGTGTATAGGCTGAATTAATGTTTTATTTACAGCTCTTCAAAACGAAAACACTGAATGAAAAAGAAGAGGCTCAGACAAAATGTTTTCTTGCATGAACACAATTAAATTTTTACATATACATAAATGTTTTAACCCTTTTATTCTTTATTACAATGACAACTTATAGTAAAATAAAACAAAAAAACTGCATATATTTAACTGAATTCAAGATAAATACAAATTCCTGCCGTTTTTAGAACCTTCTTTTAGCGATGTTGTCTATTACTCCCATTTTATGCTAAATTTAGAACAGTCATAAAAAATAAATGTTAGTTACATATTTGTCAAAAATTCTTCTTCAATTAAGTTTGTAAATGTATTTCATCCAAAGGTTTGTTGAATATTTTGATTTGTTATGTGTCTTTATAGGGCATTTTAAAGACATACATTTCTTGAAAAAACATTGGGAAGTCCCAAAATATATTCTACAAAATAAAACACTTTCTTGAATCAAAAAAATAACTCAAATATTAGAAGCCTGAAAAGAGCAAGAGGCAGCATTATGCATGGCACACAAACAGGAAACAAACATAATAAATCAATTAAAAGCTTTTTACAAACAAAGTATTATAATCATGATTATTGTCAATATTACATTTCTAATTATATTACCTTTAAAGCATTTTAATTTGCCAGAATTTCTTTCTAACACTACATATTAAATTAACAGTTTGTTTCCTTTGGTTTTTGTTTTTACCACTGGGCTAAAAATGTACTAAAATTAACATCTTAACTAAAGTTAAAAACTTATATGTATGTGTTGTATATTTAAGGTTGTTTACGATTTTTTTCTCCACATGTAATATTTTTATTGTTGTTGATGTTGTTGTTGTTTGGAAGATGATGGATTGGAATTCGAAATGCATGAACTGTTTTGCTCTGGGAATAATTTGCTGTGCTTTCCTGGCTGTCTGTACGGTGGCCTTGAAGGCTCAGTTTCAGCAGAGCAGGCCTCTGATGGTGAGGACGGTGCTGAAGGCCAGAGCTTTGGTGAACACCACTCGGACTCCGTTCATCAGCAGCAGGTAGAAGTTCAGCTTGGCTTTTTCTGGATGCCAGAGAAACAGAGTTCACACTGAACTGAACACTAATTGCTGACTGCAGGGATCAGTGAGACATGAAATGTTTAGACTTACCTGGATGAATGTTCCTACATACATCATCTATTAGGAGACAGAAAAAAACATCAGTCGGACAAAGATCATAAAAACTCAGACAGACTTCCTGCTGATCTGTGATCAGGGTTTTACCTGGACACAGTAAGACACTCAATAAACACTCTGATAAGGAAATTATCATCTTAAATTCAACTGAAGGTTTAAGGTGTAATAATCTGTCACAAAGCAATTATTTTACATTTGTTAAAAGCTACGGCCCCCTGTTGGTGGTTAGACACCTCTGCTCCCTGTCCGGCCTTTTACCCTGGAGAAGTGGTCACACATTGAATAACTTATTTAGTAGTTAACGACTCTCAAAACAGAAACTATAATTTTACACTTTTAATATAAAGACACCAGAGAAATGGTACAGATCAGTACTAAGGCTGTAAACAGGTCACAGAAGTCTTTACAGAGGCCAGGCTCCTCCTTCTTGCTCCTCCCATTGCTATCAGTAGAAACTGACACATCTCAGGGATTATCTGCCAGACCACGGAATAGCATGGAGCCCAAGTTTATCCATATGTACGTGCTATCCTAAGATAATTGACCATTTTCTTTATCAGTCCCATAATCCATATATATGTATGCCACATCTGTGACGTCCACACCTGCCTGTGAATTATCTGTTATTTTCCCCAATAACTGCTTTCTACAGCTCCAACAACCTGTAGCTTAATGTAATATCTAACACACTGATGGTCAGAGACTTCATGTCATCAAAAAAAAATATTTAACCTCTAGCTTCAGATCTCTGAAACAAAAGTTTTGTACCAGCTTCATTGTTGCCAATCGCCCCTTTCATCACACAGGAGTAGATAGTTTTGTTGCTGAATGCAGCGAAGTAGTAGGTGTTGCTCTTTGACAGAACAGCATCATCTGTGCTCATGTTGACCTGACCCCCTCTCACATTCAGAACCACATCTCCCCCCTTTGGACGGTAATCTGTGACCAGACAGACATTTGGACCAGGATCATCTGCTGTCCTGAGGGGGTAGCCGGTAGGCTGCAGGGGACTCAGGACGAAAAGGGTCGGAGTCACATCAGGACCATCTGTACAGGAACCAAGAAAAGCAGATCATTTCCATTCCTTAAAAACAATCGGAACAACTGTTTATTAGCACAATACTGTCTGTTTTATTTCAACTTCCCATATTACAGTAAAAAAAGTTAAATAAAGTTTTTTTTTTTTTTTTTCTTTCAGTAGGGATTCAAAGGCAAGACCAGTGAGTAATTAACGGTTGATTACTTACTGGCCTCTCCATGTTATTCCAATGCATCAATTCAAGCTTCCCATTTTCTGCTGAGTTTTTTTCCCCCAGTTTATTTAAAAAGCACTTGAAAATCAAAATATCCTGCATTGGCAGCATAGCTGAAGATGACAAGTTCTGCCAGATTACCAAATTTTTTAAAAAAATGTTTATGTTTGCAAGAGAAATTAAGGCACAAACGCTGTGGTGGAAAATATTTGCAACATTGTTTAAGACAGTCCATAGAATAGTCACATATTTGACTTTCAGACATTAGGATGTTCTCTTTAGTTTTGGATAATTTTTTTCCAAAAGAGTCAGTTTTTAACCTGCAAAGTCAAAAATGTATAGGTTACATTTCTGCAGTTTTTACTTACATTTGTGGTAGATTATTCAATGTAAGACTTTTGCATTTATACAGCAAAAAAGCTAGCTCCTTTTCAGTCAACCATTTATAGATGTAATATTTTTAACTATAAGTATGTTTTTCCTGCTAAAAACAGACAGAAAACCTAAAAAAAAATCTTGTTTAAAATCCAGATTTATTCAGAATTTTAAGACGTCACCCAAACACCAGTTCAGATGAAAGTATACTCTGTATGTAGATGGTCACATTTGTGGACATCATTGGTCAACGCACTTTATTTCGTAATGCTTTCAAACAAGAAAGGGTACAAGAGTTTTGTTGCGATTAGTAAAATTCTCAGGTCAGTTTTGTTACAAATGCTCAAGGAAGGGTAATGCTGCATCTCAAGTACGGAATAAAAAAATGCACACATAAAACTAATCAATGATTGGAATAAATTAAATAATTAGATGACAGATTTATTATCAGAAGTCAGACTTGTATTTATCGCCGAAAACAAGATACGACAGAAAACACTTTTATTTGCCTGAAGTTGCTTTCACTCAGACACAATGTAACTCTGTCCTTCCAGGATTTTTCCAGACCTCTAAATGATTTCCAGTTACAGATTTGGTTTCTTGTTTGACTAATTGTGGATATTATGTTTTGTGGAAAAAAAACATCTTATATAAATTTCAAACAAGAGATAATCGTGCATTCAAATTTCCTTTTTTTGGCTTTAGTTGATTCCTCCCTGATTTGAGGAAATGTGTTGCTTAATTGTTAGTGCTAAATTATTAGATTTTACTACAATGTCATTTAGTGGAGATTTTGACATTTTGAGAAAGGTTTTCAATTCTTCTTTTGTCTTCACAAAGTATTTTTCTTTGTTAAAGGATATTCAAACTTTTTCTCAGGACTGACATTCTCTGTGTGGGTTCTAAACAGTGTCAGTGTTTATTTCTGACGGGTCACAAAAATCACCCCCGTCTCGCTGCAGCTTAGTCTAGCGGGCTTCATGATGTTTCTGATCTTCTTTATCCAATTTGGTTTTATTACAGTTTGATGGCATATGATTGTTTATTTAGCATCTGGCCCACAAGCCTCTGTTTAGCAGATCTGAATCCTGCAGAAGCTGGTCTCTTCTTAATTGGAGGATATAGTTTTGACCTGTAATTTTACTTTGCCAAAATTATGACAAACCCAACTAATTTCAGACCCAGAGCCAAAGTAAGGCAGATGAAACGAAATCTAGGCATCTTTTATTTGTAAAGAACATTATTTGATTCTAATAATGTTAATGATGTTGTATATGTTAATATTCTTGTTGAAGAACTGTTATTTTTTTTAACATATACACATAATGAACATGTGTTCATAATTAATCGTATAGAGTTTTTTGAAATAAAGAAGGAATGCCTCAAAAGAAAGATGTCAGCACAACCAATCATTTTAAAAAATTTTTTTTCCTGTATTTCCCTTCCCCTTGGCTTGCTGTTTAAGCTTGTGAATAAAACTGTGGTACACTTATATATATATATACACTTTTGTTTAATCTGTTCAGAGGCTAAATTACACCTTAGTCTCAAGATTTCAAGCATTTACAAACTTTTATAATTCCACAATCTGAAACCTCGTTCATAAAAAACAAAAAAAATTCTAACAGGTTACGTTTGTTACCGTGTAACAGATTACAAATACAAATATAGGCGTAAAAATGTTGCATGGAACAACTTCCAGTATAATTTAAAACTGACACTGATAAAATACTTTCTGACTATTTAACATCTAGTCAAAAACCACCACAATTTTACTGGGGATATTGTAATTAAATTAGAAATATTACTCGAAATGCAGATAAATCAATTATTCATTTTTACAACAGAAGCAATAACAAAAACCCCTCATATAATTAGGTTCATTTAAAATAATAGACATTTTATTGTTATTTGTATTTTTTAAAACATTCTTTTAACTACTTAGAAGACTAATTTATTCAAAAGGGTTCTACTAACAGTAAGCCATATCTGTCTGGTGCTTTATTATCTGGTATAAGATATATCATTAAAATATTAAAATATTAATTGTATTATTTTGCAATAACGACTGTGAAAGTGCGCAAACCCTAAGCTGCTTTAAATCAAGGTTAAAAACCCATTTGTTTAGCACTGCTGTTGGCTGTTCTGTTTCAACTGTAGACTAAAGCATCATTAGATTTAGTTTGTAGTCCAACTTTTCTTTATGTGCCTCTGTTGCACTGCAATGTACTTTCCACTGTGATGTTTTATTGTTTTTATGTTCTGTTCATGTACAGCAACTTGAATTGTCTTGTTACCGAAATGTGTTACACAAGTAAACTTGCCTTGCCAAGTAATTTTCCAATGTTTCTTTTGATGATGATTGTTTGTCTATTAACAGCATAAATGTAGGTTAGCTAAAGCCTAAATTTTAATGTAAAAACTATTAACCTAACCAACCACAACATTAAAGAGGAATGAAATAATGTTTTGAAGGATCTTACCTGGTAGAACGGTAACATTAGTTCCATTTCCCCACAAGTCCACAGTGCTACATCCTCATTGACTCCTTGAACAAAACCCTGAGACATCAGAAGGAAACAGTATAAAAACAGAATTACTTCATAAGAGAGTTTTCAAATAGGTGAAATCTGATGAGATGGATATTCTTGTATAATGACTCTAAAAGGAAATTTATCAGTTCTCTTCCATGAGTTAAAAGTTAAAATAGACTCAAAATATACTGTCTTCAAGTAATTGAAAGTTAATTGTTTATTTTTTTATTTTTCTTACTTTTAAATATCAGAGTGTTAATTAAAATTGGTACACTGTGTTCTTACCTTATTTTCCAATGAAACCTGTGTGACATTCTATTTTTCTACGCACTGCGTTGGATTAAATTCAGGTTTTTTGCCCTGAGGTTTTTGTATTGGAGTATATCTGTGTGCCCCAAGTATCACTGTGAGAAATTCTGAAACAAAAACCTACACCGCCAGCAGACAGGAGGAGGAAACTGAAAGATAAGAGACAGTTATAACAGTTACGATTACAGTTTTTTTTTCTCAATGTTGTCATTTATTTCAGGACTTTACTGAAACCTACTAGGATAAAAACACATTGTTTCAAATGTGCTATTTTAATCAGACAAATGGAAAGGGAACAAGTTCAAAGATGTAATAACAGATTAATATTTTATTTAAGTAATTTTTTGTATTTGTACAGTCCAGGTTCTTTATAGAAATCAATTTCCATTCAGAAATGTGATCTCTTTGTAATAACACTAAATGTTGTATGTGTTGCCTAAAGAATGTCCACGGAGGCTACATTCCAAGTAATCCTGTGTCAGTTCAGAGTTACTGAAGACTGTTTTCACTGCAGCATATGTTTTGTACCATTGTCTTTCGTTGGTATATTTATACAGTGAGATAATTTACCATGCTCTTTGTTCTTCGACAAATGCCTACCATACATGCTACTGATATCCTGTTAATTTGACTGAGCAAGGTTTCAGGAGTATATATAAAATGTATGTATCAGCTCTCTGTGCCAAAAATATTCAGCTAAATATGTTTCTGCGAACATAAAAAGTACTTAGGAGTTTTTTTTTTTTTTTATTTAATTTTCCTTTCAGAAAAAAAGATTGCTACAGTGGGCTGGACCTTACAAAAACCTTCTAGCTGGGTTCAAGTGTGAATGAGTCTGTTTCCTTTTCCACATTCCAAAGACATTCATGATAGCTTTATTGGCCACCATAAGCTGCCCTGAGATTTGGGTGTGTGCATCCATGGTCGTCTGTTCTTTATATCTCAGTCCTACCCTGTGAAAGGCTTGAGAATTGTCCAGGGTGCAATCTCTCACCTATGGACCCCTAAAAATAAGAATCCGCCCCTGTGCTCATGAAGAATAATGGCATGGAAAAAAGAAGGAAAGCAAGGAATAAATGTGTTGCAAATTAGTTGTGGTCTGGCAGCTTCTCCTCTGGTGGCTACAAGAACTACAAGTGTACAGGCGCTGAGGGGTTTTTGCACCGATCTTTTCCTGTTTTGCATCACTGTGGAGTCTTGCACAGTAGTACACAGCAGAGTCTTCAGGCTGCAGATTCTGTCCCTTCAGAGTCACTGTGTTGCTGGAGGATTCTGTGGAAATGCTGAACTTATTTTTGAGTGAATCTTTGTAATTTGTTGACGTTCCTACTGCTTCTCCAATCCATTCCAGTCCTTTCCCTACAGGCTGTCTGATCCAAGATGTCCAGTAGCTGGTAACCGAATAAGAGACCTGACAGCTGATGCTCACGGGCTGACCTGGCTTTACAGTCACAGAAGCAGGTTGTGTCAGCTGTTCACACTTCATACCTGCTCACAGAAGAATTTATCGTGTCAGAAAAGATTAGGGAATCTTGTTTGTTGTTACACATGGCTGAGATCTATTTAAGAAACTCACCTGCATCAGCTAGGAACAGTAACAGAGCAACCCAAAACATGTTGGCTTGATGAAACAGAAATCCTTTCAACTCAACTCCATACCGTGGCATTTTTATAGCAGGGGGGAGGGGGCAGGCTTACTTGTGTAGTATCAACTTTTACTAACAGTTTCAATTTAACAGAACTCATTCGAAAACACACATGGATTATGAAATACAGGCATATAGATGTATTTGCTAAATGCATTATTGTTGACATAAAAGTAAAAAAAAAAAAAAAATGCTGAGTGCAGTGACTGAGAGGTGGATGAGAAAGATGTAGTACATTTTAGCTTTATATTATATTATATTATATTATATTATATTATATTATATTCATTGCTAAAAGTAAAACCATAACAGTGAATGACAGTTAGCTTCTTTGAAACAAGTATTATGAGGAATCTTCTTGTGTAGCCAAGGGTTGTTGTAGGTTTACAGAAGCTGATAGAAGAAATTTTTTTCTTCTGTCTGACTAATGTACTGGTTGATTGATTGATTTATAATGTGCTTTAAAACATCCAACTAAGAAGACCAAAAGGCATAGCAAGAAAAAAAACAACACTCAAAAATATCACTGAAATCAATTCTGTTAAAAATGGGATGCCCTAAAGAAAGACATCTTTAATATGCTTTTAAAAGACCCGGTTTGGTGGTAGATTGAAGGTCCAAAGGAAGCTGGTGGGTGCCACCACTGAATAATCACATTCATCTGTTCATTTAAGCTTTGCCCTAGGAATATCAATTAGAAAGCTTTTGGATGTCCTAAAGGGCCTGACAAACACACAAACGGCATAAACAGGTTTAACAACTAAAAGTAAGAATTTCAAAAAAACTAGCCGAAAACAAACAAGAAGCCCGAGTGAATAATATAAAACAGGGGTGATGTCCCTGCATCAGGAGGGACATCAGGCACCCCTTTATTCAGTACAAACTGAAGACTTTAGAATCGACTGGTAGACACTGACATAGACAGCATTACTGTAGTAAAGTCTGGAGCTAATAAAAGTATGAATGACCTTGTCTAAGGTCATAGATGGTGTTTAACATTGATATAAACTTTGTCTCTCAAAAGCCTCAGCAGCAAAGCAGAAAAATTCAACACAACTGTAGAAGCAAAGAATCAAAATATAAGCCCATAGATCAAAAATTGTGGCTGTGAATGTCTACATGTTCCAGAGCTGCAGTGTAACTTCCAGCAGCATTCATGTCATGGAAACATGTTTTTATTGTGTTTTAGACTAGAAAATGTAGAAGGAATGTCATTTCTGCTTGTATTACTGTGCTGTCAGCATTACAAATGTTTGCAAACTCTCCTGTTTTCTGACTTCGTACTAAAATCAGGTGCCATGTGACTTTTGACATCTGAGATGATCAGTTCAGCCTAATTCCTCCCTCTGACTTCTAAATATTCATTATTAATTTGTAAAATAAACCTCTTAAATCTCTCTCCGGGTACTCTGGCTTCCTCCCACAGTCCAAGAACATAACTGTTAGGTTAACTGGTCTTTCTAAATTGTCCTTAGGTGTGAGTGTGTATGTGAATGGTTGTTTGTCCTGTTTGTCTCTGTGTTGCCCTGCGATAGACTGGCGACCTGTCCAGGGTGTACCCTGCCTCTCACCCATTGATAGCTGGAGATAGGCACCAGCACCCCTTGCAACCCCAGCAGGGATAAGTGTGTAAGAAAATGGATGGATGGAAACCTCTTAAATCTGAAACAATACATCTGGACCAAATATCTGTTTACATGCTAAAGTGGGCATCCTGAAAAGAGCTTAAACTTTTGTCCAAAACTCCAAAATATATGGTTGTTTGAAGTCTACATAACTGACAAATGAAGAATTACGATATGGTGATATCGCAGAGAGTTTTAGATATGAATTGAAACAGTAAAAAAAAAACAGTAGGGGAACATTTTCTACATTATATGACGAAAGAGTTTGATAACGGTACCTTTTAATACAAATACATAGACTCTCCTCTGACATTGCTATTTTAGACAGATCATGTAGCCCATGTAGATTTACATAGGATAAGCCACAGAGATAAATGTGGGGAATTTTTAAATAAACAGTTACTGAAGTCGAGGATTTTGTCTTTTGTAGAAGCATAAATGTATCAAATGCCACTATCATAATATTTATGCTTCTATTACTAAACTTTATACATATTCATAGTTCTCAAAATAAACAGCTTTTATTTGAAGTAGCCATGGGACTTGTGAATAACAAGACATTTTTAATAATATCTCTCTTCAATTCATTCATTTTTTTTATATAGCCCCAATTCACAACATGTCATCTCAATGTAACAGCTGGTGCTTAAAATAAAGAGAAATTTTCTTTCTTAACATCAGAGGTCTAACAGCTCCCCCTCTGGTGGCTTCCTAAATTACGTTTTCAGTCACGGAGAGGTTTTTGTTCAGGTCTGCAGCTGATCTGTGTCACTGTGCCTCTCTCTCTTGCACAGTAATATACAGCCGAGTCCTCAGGCTGCATATTCTGTCCAGTCAGAGTCACTATGTTGTTGGATTCGTCTAAGTTGACACTGAACTTCTTTTTTAGTGAATCTTTAATAGTTGTGTCTCTACTAAACCACTCCAGTCCTTTCCCTGCAGGCTGTCTGATCCAAGCTGTGTAGTAGCTGCTAAGAGAATATGAGACCTGACAGCTGATCTGCAGACCTTCACCAGGCAGCACAGACACAGAGGCTGGCTGTGTCAGTGTTTCAGAGAGAACACCTGGAAAAAAAACAGATTGTATGAAGTTCAAGCAAAGATGTGTTGATTATGAAAAATTGAGAAAGACTTACTTGATCCAGCTGCGAACAGCAGCAACAGAGTAAAAGAGAACATGGTTGGTGCAGCTGCAAAAAACATCTGATCCCCTTTTACATCATTCGCAGCTAAACTCTTTACGTCAGAATCACAAGCGAGACCTCAGAATTTGCATAGAGTCCCTAAAGAGATTTTTTTTTGTTTGGATTTAAACTAATTTGTATCAGGGTTCTTATAATTGAGAAACATAAGGACAAGACACGGAATTGCATTTAAAGATGCAAATATCTATGATGAATCAATTGTTATTGTATGATGTCATTTTTATTTGTATTTTTTTATAAACACTAAATTACTATCATAGTATTACTCATACTGCAGAGGTAAACAGTACATTATAAAACAATTTTCTGTTTCAGCAGATAAGCGTGGACATTTTTAAACATAACAGCAATTAAATTATATTTCAACAGAAAGAAATATAGTATTAAAGCTAATTATAAAGCAACTATTCTATTACAAATTTCAATAAAAGATATTAACCCGCTACGGGTTTAAAACAATATTTGTGTGTTGACCATTTTATTTTTGTTTGTTTGATTAATGCTCTTTATTGCAAATAGTAAAGGAAATAAGTTAAGTTTGTTAAAGCCTGAAGCATTACTTCCATAATAAGTTTTAGATATTTCTCATTTTAACCTTATTTTCTGGTGCAATAAATAGGACATTATTGCTTTCTTAGGGAGATTTTGGGCGGTAAAAGAAGAATGTGTCCTTAGATTTATGTTTATAGCAGCCAACATACATCCTTGTGGAAACACTAAACCTGTCAAAACTATCCAGTAATTACAGTGTTTAATTAGTAGTTATTAGAGAGACATAGCATCACAATTTCGAACTTGGCAAAAAAAATCTAAAAATGTATTAATCAAGTTGTTCCAATGTTTTATTGTATTTTCCTATTACAACTGATATACTATCATTAACAAGACTTGAAAGTCAGTGCACCTATTTTTTTATGATCTACAAAAAACCTAATGTGCTTTTAAGAATGAATGGTAACCAGCTCCCTTGTGGTTTCATGCTACATTGAGTGGCCATGGCCTATGAACAAGGCCAAGAGCCGCCTGTGACACTGGACACTGCCTCTCTCCCCCGTTCAGGACTTACGAGCTTCTGCGTTACATTAACGCACAGTTTACTGAATGTATATTACTTCTGTATATATATTGATTTTATTAAATTTTACTTTATTTTATTGTATACTTATTTCTGTCTGCACCATCATCACCAAGTCAAATTCCTTGTATGTGCAAACCTACTTGGCGATTAAACTTGATTCTAATTCTGATTCTATATATGTTTAATGTTGCAAATACCTAGGAGGCATTGTTCATGTCTTTTTGTTTATTTCTAATTGATACAAATCCTTGTGACCTCAATAGGGATAAGCGTGTTGGAAAATTGATGGATGGATGATACAAATGCTGACAGCTGACATGCACACTCACACACATTTAACGTGATAATAACTTTAAAAGTGTCCTATAGGTCACAAAATAACGGTTTAGGTCTGTGATCATTAATTATTAAACTGTGTGTGTGTGTGTGTGTGTGTGTGTGTGTGTGTGTGTGTGTGTGTGTGTGTGTGTGTGTGTGTGTGTGTGTGTGCCTGTTTTTCATTTTTGCTTCGCTTTTTCTTTCTTCAGAATAGCCACAGCCAGATTTGCCTAAAGTCAAACTTAATCAGATTAAAAGGGAAAAATTCAAATTAGGATTGTAAAGTGTTCAATAATTTTACAAAACTATCTAGAAAGCAACCAGCTGACTAAAAAAGCAACTTTTGGTTTGTTGGTGTTTTGTACTTTATATAATATAGTTTGTGATTAAACAGGAAAATAAAACTGCTGTAGACTGATTTGTAGCTTTCAGCTTAAGAAAACCACAGCTGGGAAAACATTGCTGTGGTGCCATGAATAAAAAGTAATCAGATAAGTAGAAGTGAAATAATCTTGGTTTCTATAAACTTCTCCTTACAATGAAGAAACTACTATTGACTTCCCCCTCTTATTTGAAAAATACTGAACAAAACAAGAATTACTTGGTAGACTAGTGGTAGATTTAAAAGTTTATTTTTAGAGAGTCTGAGTAGATCACCCCTACTTTAAAGTCACTCCATTGGTTACCTGTGCATTTCAGGATCCATTTTAAAGTTATTTTATTTGTTTTTAAACCTGATCATAGCAATAAAATAACATTCAAAAAGATTACAGAAAACAATTCAGTTAAAAAGGGAGTTTCTGAAAAAGGGCCATCTTTAATTCACTTTAAAAAAAAATGGTTCACTCATCCAGTGATCTAAGCTTTGTTCTTAGAACATCCAATAGAAACTGACTGGATGACCTAAAGCACATTCCACACACACACAAAAACCATAGCCAGGTTTAAAAACAACAACTAAAAAAAAGCAACTTAAAAAAATGTATGAGCCTGAGGAGGAAAAGGAAGGAAAGGTTAAATGAAAAGACTCTGAAATTGAGATTGTCAATGTCTAAATGTTTAAGAGCTGCAGTGTACCTTCAGGCAGCGTTGATGCCATGTGAAAATGTTTATTTTGTATTTTGGACTAATATTTCCTCCCTCTGACTTTCAAATATTTGATATTAATTTGTAAAATAAACCTCTTAAATCTGAAACAATACATCTGGACCAAATATTTGTTTACATGCTAAAGAGGGCATACTGAAAAGAGCTTCAATTTTCCACAACTCCAAAGCATATGGTTGTTTGAAGTCTATAAAATTGAGGAACGCAGAGTTACGGGATGGTCATATCGCAGAGAGTTTTAGCCATAAATTAAAACAGCACAAAAAAAAACACCAGTGGACCATTTTCTACATTCTATGACAAAAGAGTTTGATAACGGTAGGTTTTATTACAGATACATGAAAAAACAACAGACAGTTTATGGTCCATTCATAAACTGTAGGAGAATTTGCTGGTAGGTTGGTTTTAAGAGAAGTCTCCTCTGACACTGCCTTTTAAGACAGAGCATGTAGCCAATATGTATTTACGATCACAGAGTTAATTGTGGGATATTGTTAAATAGTCTCAAAAGTAAAGGATTTTGGCCTTTGTTGTAGCATAAATGTGTCAATGCATTGACTCCGTTATCATATATTTGTGATTCTGTTATTAAAGCTTTAGACATATTTATAGTTATTGAAATAAATATATTTTATTTGAAGTGATCATGGTACTTGTCAATAAAAAAGACATGTTTAATACTTGTTAACAGCTGGCAATTAAAATAAAGACACATTTTCTTTCTTAACATCAGAGGTCTAACAGCTCCCCCTCTGGTGGCTTCTTAAATTATGTTTTCAGTCACAGAGAGGTTTTTGTTCAGGTCTGCAGCTGATCTGTGTCACTGTGGGCTCTCTCTCTTGCACAGTAATATACAGCCGAGTCCTCAGGCTGCATATTCTGTCCAGACAGAGTCACTATGTTGTTGGATTCGTCTAAGTTGACACTGAACTTGTTTTTTAGTGAATCTTTAATAGCTGTGTCACTGCTAATCCATTCCAGTCCTTTCCCTGCAGGCTGTCTGATCCAAGCTGTGTAGTAGCTGCTAAGAGAATATGAGACCTGACAGCTGATCTGCAGACCTTCACCTGGCACCACAGACACAGAGGCTGGCTGTGTCAGCGTTTCAGAGAGAACACCTGGAAAAAAAAACAGATTGTATGAAGTTCAAGCAAAGATGTGTTGATTATGAAAAATTGAGAAAGACTTACTTGATCCAGCTGCGAACAGCAGCAACAGAGTAAAAGAGAACATGGTCGGTGCTGCTGCAAAAAACATCTGATCCCCTTTTACATCGTTCGCAGCTGAACTCTACGTCAGCATCAGGAGCGAGACCTCAGAATTTGCATAGAGTCCCTATAGAGAATTTTTTTGTTTGGATTTAAAGTCATTTGTATCACGGTTTTCATAGTTGAGAAACATAAAAATGAGACACGTATTTAAAGATGAAAATAACTGTGATGAATCAATTGTTATTTTATGATATAATATCTTAGTGTTTTACATAAATATGGACTACTGTCACAACCTTCTTCATATTGCAGAGGTAAACAGTACAACATAAACATTTTGTTTCTTTCAGCAGAAAAGAACAAACATTTTTAAACATGGTTATGTTTCAAGATAAAAGGAATATCACATTACAGCTAATTGTAAAGTAAACACTCTAATACCAATAAAAAAAAAACAAATGAACTAGTTAAGGGTTTAAAACAACATTTGTGTGTTGAACATTTTATTATTGCTTGTTTGATTAATACTGCTTATTGTAAATATGAAAAGAAATAAGTTAACTTTGTTAAAGCCTGAAATACTACTTTCATAATAAGTTTTAGACATTTCTCCTTTTAATCTTCATCTCTGGGCGAAAACCCCTTTTCTAACAAATTAAAGCCTTATATGGGCAGGAAATATGGCATTATGGCTTGCTTAGCGGGCTTTTGACAAGTAAAAGGAGAATGTGTTCCGATTTCTATAGCTTTATGTTCATAGGAGCCAACACACATATTTATGGAGACACTAAACCTGCAAAAAAACTATCCAGTTATTACAGTGTTTAATTAGCAGCAACATACTATATCTGACCTGTTCAGGGTTTACCCCGCTTCTCGCCCAGTGAACGCTGGAGACAGGCACCAGCAACCCCCGTGACCCCATGAGGGATTAAGCGGGTCAGAAAATGGATAGATGGATGGATGGATACTATATCTGACCTATATCAGTTTAATTCAATTCAATTCAATTCAATTTTATTTATATAGCGCCAAATCATGAAACATGTCATCTCGAGGCACTTTACAAAGTCAAGTTCAATCATATTATACAGATTGGGTCAGATTATACAGATTGGTCAAAAATGTCCTATATAAGGAAACCAGTTGATTGCATCAAAGTCCCGACAAGCAGCAGTCACTCCTGGGGAACCGTAGAGCCACAGGGAGAGTCGTCTGCATTGTACATGGCTTTGCTGCAATCCCTCATACTGAGCAAGCATGAAGCGACAGTGGGAAGAAAAACCACCCATTAACGGGAAGGAAAAACCTCCGGCAGAACCGGGCTCAGTATGAACGGTCATCTGCCTCGACCGACTGGGGTTACAGAAGACAGAACAGAGACACAACAAGACAGACAAACAAGCACAGAAGCACACATTGATCTAGTAATCTGTTCTACATTAGATGGTAGTAGCGGGTGAGCCGTCTTCTCTGGATGATGTCACAGTTAACAGAACGCCAGACCAGGTGTACCTACTATGAAGAAAAAGAGAGAGAGCAAAAAGTTAAAAGCTGAAATGACGACAGTCATTTCAATGTAATACAATGCAAAACTGGAGAACAGTAGACTGAAGAACAGTAGAAATCAGTAGAGTGAGAAAATTAGACCCTGATGTCCTCCAGCAGCCTAGGCCTATCACAGCACAACTATAGAGATAGCTCAGGGTATGAGCCACTCTAACTATAAGCTTTGTCAAAAAGGAAAGTTTTAACATTAGTCTTAAAAATAGATAGGGTGTCTGCCTCACGGACCAAAACTGGGAGTTGGTTCCACAGGAGAGGAGCCTGATAGCTAAAGGATCTGCCTCCCATTCTACTTTTAGAGACACTAGGAACCACCAGCAGACCTGCAGTCTGAGAGCGAAGTGCTCTGTTAGGAACATACGGGGTAATCAGAGCTCTGATATATGGTGGAGCTTGATTATTAAGGGCAAGGTATACACAATATGAAGGTGGGTCAATTGAAGTGTAAATGTTGTATTTCCTGCTAGTCCAGAATATAGAAAAGGTTCAACTTATCCATCACATTATTTTAAACACAAACAAATATTTAGACAGATATCAGTGTTGCTCTGTGCTATCCTTATACACTCATCTGTTGTTTTGGTCTCCAGTTTAATAATCACAAACTAAATAAATGTTGGGTTTATTATGATATCATTGTTGCCTATGCCAATTAGCCATACATGACGAGATGGAGGGTGAAACTCCCAAAACAAACAAACAAGAAATAATGCAGCATAACTGTCTTTTTTTTTTTACCTCCTGTCCACTTTTCTCTTGCTTCCTGTCTTCCCATCATGGTGGGAGAGAGAAACTGAGGAACCACAGACTTGTTCCAGAGCAGCTGCTCTACTGTAATCAGTCACTGTGGCTGTTTTGCACAGAAGTAAATACCAGACTCTTCTGTTGTGAGGCTGGTCATCTCCAGGACTGCTGCGGGAAAGATCTAGAGTGAGGCTAAAACGGCTCTGAAAGGAGCATCCATAGGTAAACACTGATGTATAAGTGTTTATTCAACCAAGCTATTCCAGATGTTTCCCAGGTGTCTGTCTTATCCAGTTTATGCGATAATCTGTCATTGTGTGACCTGATGTAATACATGAAATCCTCAGTTTCTCCTGGTCTTTTCACCTTAAAGGAGGGCTGCTGTAGAAACACCTGAAGGAAACAGAATCATAACTCAGTACACCAAACATTTGTCTTTATAGCAGAAGACTTATTCTTTCCAATGAAACAAAAACAAATTCCAGGCAATCAACATGTCTTTAGAATATATGGTATTTATTCACAGTTATATCTGTGATCCTATCAAAGTGTTTCTCCTAAGATAAAATAAGAGTTTTTATTGCTGTGTTTGGTGTGTATATAAACTGTTTGCATAGATCTCCCCCTACAGGTTTAGAAGGGGAACAAGGGGGAAACATTTGTTTCTGTAAATAAAACAGCAATCCTTGACGTTCCTGCTGTGCAACATTTTTCATTACACCGATCAAAGACAGTGAAAGTTTCTGACCTTTCAAAATTTAATTTTTTTTTTTTTATTATGGTATTTGATTATATTTTTGTTTATTTTTGGTTTTATTTATGGAATTGTGTGTTTCTTTATACTTTCACTGCTGTAAAACTTTTGAATTCTGTTTTGTTGAGGATATTGTTAATCTATATAAACAAGAAGGATAAACAGGATGAAGCACATTTATTGAAGGAGAGAACCATGGCACAGTGTTGGAAAAACAGGAAATCACCAACAACCACATCAGTTGTGTATTGATGTCACCCCTTTCTTCTGCTCTGTGAGGAGTTTTTGTACAGCCGCTGTGCTCACATTAACCACTGTGAGTCTCTGGCACAGTAATACACAGCAGAGTCCTCTGGCCTCATGGTGGAGAGTCTCAGATTCAATATGTTCTTACTGGTGTCTCTGGTGATTCCTATACGTCCTTGAACACTGTTGGCATAGTTGTTGCTTCCATCACTCCAAATGACACCCATCCATTCCAGCGCTTTTCCTGCAGGTTGTCTGATCCAGTGTGTGTGATCGCTAGTGACAGAATAAGAGACCTGACAGCTGATGCTCAGAGCCTGACCTGGCTGCACAGTCAAAGAGGCTGGCTGTGTCAGCTGTTCACACCTCACACCTGTTGATGACAAACATCAGATTAATTACAATATACTATCAACATTTCTTTGGTGTCAGCATAAATTGAGTTTCTCACTGAGACTCACAGTATCCAACAGCCAGCATCAGCAGAGCTACAGAGAACATGTTGGTGCTGAAGATGATCCAATGAGAGCTTCTCTGTGACTGTGTGACTGACATTATGAGATCAAGTCTAAAAAGCAGGATATTTAATTTGCATAATGACAGACTAGCCAATCGTGAATGACTACCATAATCTTAAAAGCACAGCTGTATCATCAAAAAAATATACAGCTTAAGTTAATTTCTCTCTGTGAATTTATGGGTGAAGAGTCTGGGTTTCATCCTTGACAGCAATGTCTCATTTGCTTCCCATGTCGATGATATCACTTGGTCAGCCTACTTGTTTAGATTACAGTAAGTCTCTCTTTGGCCCACCACAGAAAACCCTTCAAAAATCACAACTAGTTCAAAACTCAGCCGCCCGTATCATCACACTGACTCCCTCAATCCAACACATCACGCCCGTACTACCAATGTTTCATGGCCTCTCATCTCATATTGCATCAACTACAAAATACTTCTCCTTACCTTTGAAGTTGTCCACAACCTTGCCCATCCATATCTTCCGGACCTTCTCCACATTGCTGCACCTGGCCGTACCCTCAGATTCTCTTCTTCTATTTATCACAAAGTCCCCCCTGCCTGTCTTGTTGAAATGAGGAGCGGAGCATTCCGCCTGTCTGCTTCCCAACTCTTGCATTAACTCCCACCTGATCACCATAACCCGGATTGATTACCACATTTCAAATCCAAACTCAAAACTGATCTGTTTAAAGTAGGCTACACACTGTGAAAAAGGCACCAAGAAAGGTGCATATGAGGTACCAAGAAAGGATCCATTGTGTATTCTGATATGGTTGGATCACAAAAGGATTGCAAAAAAAGCACACACCAGAGACAGAAAATAGGTAGAAAAAATATATAAGAACTGAAATATTATAGTACATTGTTAGATGAGAATAAATGAAAAATTCAAAACATATAGAATAAAGTTTTTACAATATTTTATTAATAACAATGTAATTATTGAAGACATAGCCATAGTGGTTCACAAACTTTTGAGTATTCTGTATATGTCTGTCCAAAACAGTCCCTGTTCCTGCAGTAATGGAGAGCTGCAATGAGGTACTTACACCAAACAAACCCAAAACTTAATTTCACACAGAGAGAGAGAGAGAGAGAGAGAGAGAGAGAGAGAGAGAGAGAGAGAGAGAGAGAGAGAGAGAGAGAGAGAGAGAGAGAGAGAGAGAGAGAGAGAGAGAGAGAGAGATCCTTGCTGCTGTTAACTAATGTAAAAAATTAAAGGTCCACTGACTTTGATGACATTGTTATGACAGCGGTCAAAAGAGTTATTGATGCTTTTGTCAAACTACTGACCTATACATGTCTGCTCTTTTTCCCACTGGTAAAATACCAAATAAAATGAAAATAGTAAAAATATCTACAAAACTGGAGATAGACACCAATACACAAACTATAGGCCTATTTCTGCACTTTCAAAAACTCTTTAACAAACTGGAAAGTGGCATTGGTAAACACAAACTACATTCTGAAAGTAAATATGGACTTAGATCCCAGAGATCCACAGCATTGGCAGCCCTGGAATTAATAGAGGAAATCACCAGCTTCATAGATAAAAAATAAATTTGTATTTGGTCTGTTTGTTGATCTAAATATGCATTGGATACAACTGATCACAATATATAAATACGGGAAATCAGAGCATTATGTTGTATGGGGGCTGGTTCTGGAGTTGATGGAGAGTTTTTTAAGTAGAACACAACAATTAATGAAAATGGATATGCATCCATCCATTTTCAAACATGCTTTATCCCTTTTTGGAGTCGCTGGTGCCTATCTCAGTAGGTGAGAGGCGGGGTACACCTACTGATCTCTATTCATTCACTGGATTGCTGATTTGTCGTTGGTAGTACACGTTGCTGTGAAGCCACCAGCGGCCATATTGGTACTCCCTATTGTCCTCCAGTAACTTGGGAACACGTGCGCTACAGCATCGAACAACAATGATTTTCTCATGTTCGGTGGGGGCTTAAGACTTTTAAAATGTCAAATTCATTTTTCTGATCCAGGCCATCCAGTAGCTGCTGAATGAGAGTCCAGAGGTTGTACAGGTCAGTTTGTGGGATTCTCCTGGTCTTTTAACCACCGGTTCAGACTGAGTCAGAGACTGACCATCAACACCTGGAAATATAATAATAAACAAAAACTTTGCTTTATTTCTGAAACAAACATTGCGGTGACCATAAATATACACAAATTAGTGATGATATCCACCTGCCCAGCAGATAGCTAGAAACAGCAGCCCTTTCCTGTAACCCTTCATGTTGAAGTCTGTTCATTCAGAATCTACGCTGTCATAAGTAGAGGCAGAGGACATGGAGGTTTGCATAAACTCCTCCTCTCTGTGAAAGAAACACAGTGAATTTGCTTTTGCTCTTAAAATTACCTTTGTCAAGCATCCCGAGTGCTGTACTGTATATCAGCTCATAGGTCTCTGTGATGGTCACAGTAGGGCTTGTACTTAGTGCTGCATTCACATCATCTAGGAGTTCCTCTAGAGGCACTTTACTTAGCTTCACAAGTCAATTTTAGGGTTGACAGGTTATTAATTTAGCCATGGTATTATCTCTTAAGTCAGACGCTCTCCCATTCAGTTGTTCTTTTTTTTTTTTTTTTTTTTTTTTTTTTTTTCCCAGTGTCCTGTCTAGCACTATGGCAATAGGAATTGATATCTCAATGCCAGATGGAGCTCGACAGATTTTGCTTTTACAAGTGGAGCAAACAGCTTTCGCCATAGTGCTCCACTTGATTTATGCTTGTAAATAGCTTTATTATGATTCCTGCAAGGAGAATTTCAAATTATATGGACATGACAATGGGAGAGTAAAGGAAGAACAAAAAGTGAAAGAAAAGAAAAAAAAAAGAGTAGAGGTGAAAGAAAGAGGAGATAAAAGGAAGAGAATGATAAAATGTCCTCTGTCTGCTCCATCACCTGGAAAGAGACACAAAAAGAACAGCACAACCAACAGACATAAAGCAACAGATACACTCTAATAACACCTAGATGCCATTGCTAAATCATATATATTATAATGTAAGTTGACATGTGTAATGTGATATTTGAAAAAAGAAAGTGACACAACATAAATAAATAAATAAATAAATAAATTATAAGATTACTGTATATAAGTGAACACTTAATACCTGGGACCCAGCACCAGTGGGAGATGTGAAAGTGCACTAGTTTAGGTGAAGATTATCCAGAAATAGCTTGATAGTGATTGTGGAGAACCAAAGACCCACCTTCCCCGAGCACAGAGGCAGGCGTCAGGGGACCCGTAACCCCGGACTCCCAAAGGGGTCCCTAAAGCAGGTCGCCCAGGAGGGGCCGACACAGGATATCTGCAACCCCCCCCCCAAGGAAGGAGCAGAGACGACCCCGAGGAAATCCCCCAGCCACCGCAATGCCGACGCCCTCAAGAGCCGCGGAGACGAGCCCGTGGGCTCCGCCGGCAGCCAGCCCCGCTGAAGTGGTCCCGGCCATGGGCCCTGAGGGCCAGAGGCCCCAGGGGCGCCCCGCCCCCGCGACGAGGGCCCCGGCTGCCCCCCGGGGGGCCAGGCCCCGCGAAGAGGCCGCCAGGAGCGGGCCGGCGCACGCCCGGGAACCCGCCCCAAACCCGAAGCCAACTAATGCGCCAGGGGGCCAAGGCGCCCGCCAACGAAGTGGAGGAGGGCAGGACGTGGGGGGATGGGCTCCGCACCTATCGGAGACTTGAGATGTTCTTGGGAGAGGGAGCGGACCACACCCATACCTGAAAAAAAAAAAAAAAAAAAAAAAAAAAAAAAAAAAAAAAAAAAAAAAAAACTCATTCACCCCATCCCTCCCTTGTGCCCCACTCGCCACACACAGAAAAAAAAAAAAAAAAAAAAAAAAAAAAAAAAAAAAAGACGCCATTCAGTTGTTCTTACATCATTGGAGCTTGGTACCGAATCCCTGGGGGTTGGTGTTAACTACCCCTAAAGAAATAAGGTTGTTTTGTCAGCAGAAGTTCTGTAAAACAGAAGATGAAACTTTTTTTCTTATATTCTGATATTTTATATCTGAGATTAATAGGAAAATATTACAAATCGGATATGACACATCAGATATCCCTGTTTATCATTATTATACTGGTTTATGTATCAGTGATGGTAACTATGGTCATGGTAAATGTAACAGCTTAGCAGAGATTATCCAGCCCCATTGACGGAAACCTCCCTCTAGTCATTGGACATAATAATGATAATAACTATTAAAAAGATAACATATTTAGATCTGTCGAGGGTTTACCCATCCTCTCCCCAATTGACTTCTGGAGATGGGCACCAGCCCCTGACCCTGCATGGTTAAGCGGGTATAGAAAATGGATGGATGGATAAAAAACATTCTAACAATTATGAATATTATGTATAGAATTGATTATGTATCTCAAAGAGCTACAAACAAAAGTTAAAAAAGAGATAAAAAATAACTAATTAAAATTTATTAAAATTACCTATCCTATCAAACATAAAACCTGGAGAAACTGACTGTCTCAGATGCCAGCTTCTTCTTGACCCTCTGCGTCCATGAAGAAGCCGTATGGTCAGACTTACAGTGAGATTCATCTCTAAACAGCTGGATTTACCTCCAACAATACTTCACAACAGCTACTTCAACCAACAACTTGCACACCAAGTTAACCCCAAAATCCTTTAATACAAAATGACTGTGCTTTCTTGCAAACCTGGATAAGCTGGTATAAATATTGGATGGATAAATTACAGAACCCGTACTGGAACAATGACGGAGGGAGTTATGGATAACTTGTGTACCTGCTCTTTTAGAATGTCCACACATCCCTGATTAACGGGAAAAGTCTCTGTTTTGGGACGATCTGTTCCCACTTAAAATATATTTAGATGTGTCCACTATTGCACCAGTTTGTGAATGAGAACTAGGCCTAAACGTGCATGCTAACAGCTATAATGGGAGCTTGTAACGCTGCAGTAAGTGTGACAGGCTGTGGTATCTCTGTATTTGGGGCCAGTGGGGCCTTCCCCCACCAGATGTCAGTATGGAGCTCTATGTTCAAAATAATCAATGGGGTAGGATTGTTTGTTACAATGGCCAACTGAGAGTGTGCCCAACACATTCAGTGGACTGCTGTGGGGCACAAATACTGTGGCCCCAAGCTCGGAGCATCCAATCAAAATAGTGGAAATGCAAAAGTTATGTTTACGGTCTGCCGGATGGTGTGCGACAATAGTGTTGGTTGTTCTTGCTGGCTCATTGGAGGATTGATGTGAATCTTTTCGGTTCAATAAATTAGCATTATTAGCAATCCTTTATTTGTGATTTTATTTAAAAAAATAGATTACATTTAGCTTATATAAAAAGGCATTGCCAGTGTGTTGGTTTATGCTAATGTGTCTGTTTCATTTAAAATTGATCAAAGCCAGGTTGTAGTTTATAATGCTAGAGACACCAGTGGTGACAGGCAGAGGCCACAAAGCTAAAAAGGGAGAGCAAAGACAGCTAGAATCAGGTTTCAGCAGTGCAAATTGTCTTTAAAGCCTCTTTTGCATTTAGTTCACCATCTAAATAATAAATTAGCATTCTCTGACTCAGAGTGCTGAATGCTTTTGCCATCTCTTTTGTTGTTTCATAACTATTATACAGGAATTCACCAACATTAACATGACATGATGCTTATGCCTCTGGTCAGGTGCATTGGTCTGTATAAAGTGGTCCAAATTATGAGCACCCTTTACCTACTTCAGGGCGAAGTAGATCAAGGATGTTTTGTAGAATGTGAAGTTTTTCTGGAGCTTTTGTTTAAAAGTCTTGAGACAAACATGGTCTAAGATAAGTTCCTTAAAGATCACATATTTATGTTGCCCAGTCATAGTCTGGAGTCCCTTTCTATTATTATTATTTTTAACAAAAATGCAACTTACATGTAATTTTATGTTCCTCAGTTGCATAGAGATGCAGAGCACCTGGCCAGACTCATATTATTAAGGTTCTGAGAGGCCCTCCTCTGGTGAAAAAGTTCTAATTACAAGTGTTCAGGCATTCAGGGGTTTTTGTACAGCTGTGCAGCTTTTTTGGGTTCACAGTGAGTCTCTGGCACAGTAATACACAGCAGAGTCTTCAGGCTGCATATTCTGTCCCTTCAGAGTTACTGTTTTACTGGAATCCTGTATGGTTATACTAAACTTATTCTTTAGTGAATCTTTGTAGTATGTGTCATATCCAATGTGTGCACTACCAATCCACTCCAGTCCTTTCCCTGGAGGCTGTCTGATCCAGTGTGTACGAGAGCTTCTCAGAGAATAAGAAACCTGACCAGGAATAAGGCAAGGAGATCAGGCCTTTACAGTAGACTCTCAGGAAGTTCACTTTGCATAAAGACAACTAAAAGGTTGTGCCAGTAGAGATACTCATTTTAAAACTTGTTAGGGTTAGAAACACACATTTAATTGTAAATTCAAGTCATATATTGGTTTATTTAAAGTTTTCAAAATACTATTTTGAAATTTTGAAAATTAACTTCCACATGCAACAGCACCATTACTTCCTACAAGGTGATTAAAACATATATAAATATAACAAATACATTCAAATGTTTTTATTTATAAATTCATGATTATCATGTGAGGAATGAACAATTAATAAGCTCACAATACAAAGGTGAAGATACATTCAAACTTCCCTTTACCATTCACCACAAATTATGTTAAAAACTTTTTTCTAAATATATTTGTATGGTGCAACACTAGTGTAAAGTTTAGTCAGATCACTTATTTTAAACCAACTCCTTCCCTTAAAGAAAAAAATAATATATAAAATAGTGCTGGGCATTTAGTTTTCAAATGCATCAATGAAAAATAAACAGATGCTGCATAAATATTGCATAGAACTGCTTGGACTACAGTAAATATAAATGCATAAGCTATTAAGTGCCGTATATTGAGGTCCTCATGTTCCTCAACGCCTCATGTATTTTGTGATGGATGTTTAATCCAACAAAAAATGCTTTTGGGATGGCATTAAGATGTTCTGTTAAATTCACTAAGAACCTGCAGGTGACTTTGGGGAGTGGTGGCCTAGTGGTTAGAGTGTTGAGCTTGGGTCCCAGAAGTTCTGAGTTCAACTCCCACTGTCTGCCACTCTGGGTCCCTGAGCAAGACCCTTAACCCCTGATTGCTCCCCAGGGGCCACACAGTGGCAGCCCACTGCTCCCAAAGGGGATGGGTTAAGATACAGAAGAGAATTTCTCCATTGTGAGATGAATAAAGTTCAATTATTATTAACTTGTTATATTGCCTATAGAGCATATGTGCAACCTTAGGGGGTAATTACTTATGTTAGCTCCATGGGGAGCCTGCAGTCTGTTCTTGTGCACTTTTGTAATGTGTTTATATGTAATCCTATTCATCTCTGTAAATGTGTTGCTCAGCTGTCATTTCAGTTCAAATTTCATGAATGTCTCAGTGAACAATAGCATTGTTACCCTTTTCAAAACTTCATAGAATTTCATGTCAAATGCAATATGTTCACTTCTGCAGAAATGTTTAAATTGTACAACTTGAACGAAATTGAAGAATTTCCACATTCAATTGGCATAATAATAAACTATTCATATAGACCATAACAGCAGAATATAGATGTTTTTAGAAATCTCAGTATATCAGTCGCATCACTGTGCAGACTGTAGGTGATGATAAAATAAAGATGACATGTTGGAATGAACGTAACTGAATGGTAGACCCATGGGAAATGTGTTGTGAGAACGTCACATTGTGACATTTTGGGGGATTTTGTTTTAATCTGTTAGTTTGATCATAGTATTTAAAGTTGATAAATATTGGTTATAAAGCTAATCTGCTGCATTACGCTGATAACGTTCTCTGAAACACATCTTTTGAAGGAGAGAAACTGTTGATAGAATGTTGGAAAAACAGGAAATCATCAACAGCCACATCAGTTATTATGTGTTGATGTCACACCTGTCTTCTGCTCTGTGAGGAGAACCGCGCCTGGCTTGACGGGGAAACCAGAACAGCTGAGCATCTTTACGACAGTGCACTTTTACTTTTGCCCTCTGGGGGGAGCCTCGCTGGTAAATCAACCCCGGTTGAATAGTATACCTTTAATATGATCGTCTTATCCAGAGTGGATAAATGTTGGGTACGAAGATGACCAAGTGGATCACACTGATACATATTCTCTGAAACACATTAAAGGGAAAAATTGCTGGCAGAATGTTGGAAAAACAAGAAATCATCAACAACCACATCAGTTATTCTGTGTTGATGTCACCCGTGTCTTCTGCTCTGTGGGGAGTTTTCGTACAGCCGCTGTGCTCACATTAACCACTGTGAGTCTCTGGCACAGTAATACACAGCAGAGTCCTCTGGCCTCATGGTGGAGAGCCTCAGATTCACTATGTTCTTACTGGTGTCTCTGGTGATTCCTATACGTCCTTGAACACTGTTGGCATAGTCTGTGTTTCCATTCCACCAAATAGCACCCATCCATTCCAATGCTTTTCCTGCAGGTTGTCTGATCCAGTGTGTGCCATAGCTGGTAACAGAATAAGAGACCTGACAGCTGATGCTCAAAGCCTGACCTGGCTGCACAGTCAAAGAGGCTGGCTGTGTCAGCTGTTCACACCTCACACCTGTTGATGAAAAACATCAGATTAATTACAGAGTACCATCAAAATTCCTGTAATGTCAGCATAGTATGAGTGTCTCAGTGAGACTCACAGTATCCAGCAGCCAGCAGCAGCAGAGCTACAGAGAACATGTTGGTGCTGAAGATGATCCAATGAGAGCTTCTATGTGACTGTGTGACTGACAGTAAGAGATCAAGTCTAAAAAGCAGAATATTTAATTTGCATAATGACAAACCAGCCAATCAGAAATGGCTACCATAATCTTAACAGCACAGCAAAAACCTTCTTGTTTTTTTTTTCTAACAGGATACAGCTTAAGTGTATTTCTCTATGTGAATTTATTAAATTGACCTACTGAACTTTCACCACCTCCTCTATTTGTTACTGCTCAATTGAGTTGAATTTTAAACAATGCTTTTCTAAGTTAAAAAAAATATGAAGAGGTCTGTTCACCTTTTTCTAGCCCTCGCATCCTCAACCTAATGAATGCTCCCTGAGCTCTCCGTTTATAAATATTATCTAACCTTTTTTGTAAGTTAATGAATTATATTTTATCTTCTTCGATACATTTTCAGGATAGGTCCTTCTGGACAGCTGGCCACAGTTTCACATTCTCGCATCCTTCCCTTGTTGAGACAGGTCCTCAGGGAAAACGAAGGTTAGCTTCATTTATAGTTGGGTGATTTTTGGCAACTCTCCCGATGGCCTCTTTGTACGACCTCAGTGAAAACCACACCGTGATAGCTCTTGGTTTAGAAGCATTGTGCATACGCTTGCCCAGACGGTGAGCAACATCCACAGCAACAGCAGCAACTGGTCTCTCACTTATTGGAGTGAGAGTACTAGTATTATCATGGTATGAGGATTTCAGATGGTTGCTATATGAGGCTTCAAGAGGGCTCACTTCAGCTTTCTGCAATATTTTCCCATCATGGCTAAACATTTATGTCGCTATGAATTACCTTTTGCAAAACTACAGACATCTGTCCGTCTGTCCATCCGTCTTCTTCTGCTTATCCGGGGTCGGGTCGCGGGGGTAGCAGCTTCAGTAGGGAGGCCCAGATGTCCCTCTCCTGGGCCACTTGGGCCAGCTCCTCCGGGGGAATCCCAGGCCAGCCGGGAGACATAGTCCCTCCAGCGTGTCCTGGGTCTTCCCCTGGGCCCCCTCCCGGTGGGACGTGCCCGGAATACCTCTCCAGGGAGGCGTCCAGGAGGCATTCTAACCAGATGCCCGAGCCACCTCAACTGGCTCCTCTCGACGTGGAGGAGCAGCAGCTCTACTCTGAGTCCTCCCCGGATGACTGAGCTCCTCACCCTATCTCTAAGGGAGAGCCCAGACACACTACGGAGAAAACTCATTTCAGCCGATTGTATCCGAGATCTCATTCTTTCGGTCACGACCCAAAGTTCGTGACCATAGATGAGGGTAGGAACGTAGATCGACCGGTAAATCGAGAGCTTCGCCTTTTGGCTCAGCTCTCTCTTCACCACAACGGATCGGTACAGCGCCCGCTACACAGCAGATGCCGCACCAAGCCGCCTGTCGATCTCCCGCTCCGTCTTCCCCTCATTCGTGAACAAGACCCCAAGATACTTGAACTCCTCCACTAGGGGCAGCACATCCTCCCCAACCCAGAGGAGGCACTCTACCCTATTCCGGTTCAAGACCATGGTCTCGGATTTGGAGGCATTGATTTTCATCCCGGCCGCTTCACACTCGGCTGTGAACCGCTCCAGTGAGAACACCTTGGCTGCACCTAGAAATTCTGTCCATAAAAGTTATAAACAGAATCGGTGACAAAGGGCAACTTGGCGGAGTCCAACTCTCATGGGAAACGAGTCCGACTTTCTGCCGGCAATGCGGACCGGACTCTGACACCGGTCATACAGAGACCTGACAGCCCTTATTAAAGGGTCCGGTACTCCATACTCCCGGAGTACCCCCCACAGGATCCCTCGGGGGACACGGTCGAATTTCTTCTCCAGATCTACAAAGCACATGTAGACTGGTTGGGCAAACTCCCATGCCCCCTCCAGAATCCTGCTGAGGATGTAGAGCTGGTCCAGTGTTCCACGGCCAAGACGAAAACCACACTGATCTTCCTGAATCCGAGATTCGACTATCCTCTTGGGAACTGCAGACATGTCGGGTAGATTTATTTTACATTTTTCTTTCGGGTGGATATTTAAATCTTATTTAGTTTGTTTACACTACTGTAAAACAAAAGGTATTTGTGAAAAAAAAAAATATTTTGCAACTTGTTTTAGAAACTTGAAGCCCCCTCTTAAAAAGCATGAGGATGAAAAAACTTCAACGTGTCTGGTCCATTTCTAAAACTATTTAATACAGACCATAACAGCATGTATAGGGTGGTACCTGGCACTGCAGCCTCGTGTCTAAATGGATTAAAGCGGAAGCTGGCGGTATTTCCAATGAGGTGTCAGTTTCTTTGGGAGGCCAGGAAGCATGCTGGTCCCATGTGTGTAAGCGTTGGCTAAGATTGTAGGTCAGTTTTTAAAGAATGGGGTTGATATTGTTTTTTTTTGTTTGTTTGTTTTTTTTGCGTGAATACACATTTCAAATTTCAGTTACTTTGTTAGGGGCCCACAGGGTTTTAACCAAGCTTTGTGTTTGGGGAGTCGAGTGTGGGGCTGACGACACAGCTATTTTAATACTAGGGATTTTAAATAGGTTATTATAAACAGTATATAGTGATTTTGTCATTTGTAACTTTGTATTTTCTGCTTGTTTACTGCAATGGTCTTTGTTTTGCTTCTGCTCTCCTTGTACTAGTTGGTGTTCTGGGTTCTTTTGAGTTAGTCCATCCCGGTTTAGTGTCCTCGGGCCCTTTGCTCACTTGTAAGGGCGGTCTTACTGTTTTCTTTTTTTCCCTATCTGTTTTTTTTCTTTTTTGTTCCCCTTGCTCACTCTCTTAGTAATACTGTTAACCGGCGAAAGATATTGCACTGAACCTGATCGCTTGCAGTGTTCAGTGGTGATTATTTGCAGTGTTATTTCTACCCAATTGCAGTGAAGCCCTATCTTAGTGTGTGGTTTTGGTTTTCTGGACTTGTACCCTGTCCATCTAAGTATCAGAGTTCAAATGTCATATGATCTACAGTCCGCTGTAAGTGCTTGGAAAGAGGGAAGAAACCAACAGTGTCAATGTGAATAACTAACCAAAACTTCATCACTGACTCTGTGTTATTTATATGTGGGCTGCAACAAGCAGAAGATAAATGTTTTTTTAGTGAAAGTTTGGTTAATATTAACTCTGTTAAAGGCATACTATGCAACATTTTTCAGTTAATTAATGTGTTCCATACCGATTTGGATGATTAAATGAGTCATTTCAGGTCGAACAAAGTTTTTCTCTGCCGCCCTGGGGGTCTGTGGGGGAAATACCGCAATTGCAATTGCAAGAGCTCACGGCCCGCACACACAGAAGTCTCGCTTTACGGCGAGAACTCAATGTGTTTTTGGCCTGCCATTCACTATATGCACGTGCGAAAGCAACAACAAAGAACCGCGTGTTAACGTCAAATAAACATGCAAGCATATCGAGTTTTATTATTATTATTATTATTATTATTATTATTATTATTATTATTATCTTTTTTTTTTTTTTTTTTTTTATGTTGGCGAGACACTACCGCGGCGAGGCGGCGGCGGCTGCGGCTTGGCGAGGCGGTGGCGGTAGCGTCTCGCCAACATAAAAAAAAAAATATTAATAATAATAATAATAATAAAACTGCCGCTGCGGGAAGCTTGATGTTCATACTTTCACTGTGTTAGTCATTGTTTGTACTGCCGTTTTTTCCACTTTTCGTTGCGTTCGCCTGTCTGTTAAGCTCAAAACAACCGCGCCTGGCTTGACGGGGAAACCAGAACAGCTGAGAATCTTTACGACAGTGCACTTTTACTTTCGCCCTCTGGGGGGAGCCTCGCTGGTAAATCAACCCCGGTTGCATAGTATACCTTTAATATGATCGTCTTATCCAGAGTGGATAAATGTTGGGTACGAAGATGACCAAGTGGATCACACTGATACATATTCTCTGAAACACATTAAAGAGAAAAATTGCTGGCAGAATGTTGGAAAAACAAGAAATCATCAACAACCACATCAGTTATTCTGTGTTGATGTCACCCGTGTCTTCTGCTCTGTGAGGAGTTTTTGTACAGCCGCTGTGCTCACATTAACCACTGTGAGTCTCTGGCACAGTAATACACAGCAGAGTCCTCTGGCCTCATGGTGGAGAGTCTCAGATTCACTATGTTCTTACTGGTGTCTCTGGTGATTCCTATACGTCCTTGAACACTGTTGGCATAAGCTGTGCCTCCATGATACCAAATAGCACCCATCCATTCCAATGCTTTTCCTGCAGGTTGTCTGATCCAGTGTGTGCCACTGCTGGTAACAGAATAAGAGACATGACAGCTGATGCTCAGAGCCTGACCTGGCTGCACACTCAAAAAGGCTGGCTGTGTCAGCTGTTCACACCTCACACCTGTTGATGACAAACATCAGATTAATTACAGTGTACCATCAACATTTCTGTGGTGTCAGCATAGTATGAGTGTCTCAGAGAGACTCACAGTATCCAGCAGCCAGCAGCAGCAGAGCTACAGAGAACATGTTGGTGCTGAAGATGATCCAATGAGAGCTTCTCTGTGACTGTGTGACTGACATTATAAGTCTAAAAAGCACAATATTTAATTTGCATAATAACAAACCAGCCAATCAGAAATGGCTACCATTATCTTAACAGCACAGCACAAACCTTCTTGTTTTTTTTCTAACAGGATACAGCTTAAGTGTATTTCTCTATGTGACCTTTTAACTTATTTAAGATTAAAGAACACATTTACGTGTACTGTTTTTTTAACGATATGTTTATATTCTCCTTGTTCTTCCCTCTAAGAAACATGGTTAATGTTTTCTATCAAAAGCCCTA